>NC_081283.1:2500-327488 GCF_030490865.1 Poecile atricapillus | reverse complement strand
TGACAGCAGCTTTCAACTTGCCTAAGAAAGAGCTTGGCCATTTAGATTTGATGCAAATCTGTGTGTGTGTAAGGTGCAAGTGCAAGCTCCTGACAAAGGTGTTTTCTAGGTCCAGTTTCAATCTGCCAGACACATTGGAAATGTTTTCCTCTGGCATTCACGCCAAGAGTCGCAGATTACTTAACTCCGTAGCTCTGAGAATGGAACGGCAAGAGGTGTTCCGCTTACGTCATAAAAAGTGCTCCAGAGCATTTAGCAACGGGCACAACGAAACGAATGTCAGTGGGATAGTGACCATTCCCACCTAGTGCTGGCAATGCAGGAGCACTGCTAAAAGGCAAAGGAAGGCGCTTAGCATCCGGCTTGTGCACAAAGCTTTCAGACTGCCAGAGGACCGCAGCTGTGGTAAGCCCGTTTGCTCATTTGACGTTAGATGTCGCCTGCAAGAACTTCACCCGCATCTGGTTTATGCTGCTACCTGTTGTTAGGCGACAAAGAGGACACATGTAGCAAATGCTTTTTCCTGCCTCATTTTGCTAGACCACGCTCTTCTGTAGCTCTTTATTTCTTGCCAAACAGCTATGTGCGTGCTGCTGCTTCCATCTGACAAGGAGCACAGCCTTCTGACAGCAGCTTTCAACTTGCTTAAGAAAGAGCTTGGCCATTTAGATGTGATGCAAATCTGTGTGTGTAAGGTGCAGGTGCAAGCTCCTGACAAAGGTGTTCCCTAGGTTCAGTTTCTCCCTGTCAGACACATTGGTAATGTTTTCCTCTGGCATTCACGCCAAGAGTCGCAGATTGTTTAACTGAGGAGCTCTGAGAATGGAACGGCAAGAGGTGTTCCGCTTACGTCATAAACAGAGCACCAGAGCGCTTAGCAACGGGCACAACGAAACGGGTGTGCGGGATAGTGACCATTCCCGCCTAGTGCTGGCAATGCACGGGCACTGCCAAAAGGCAAAGGAAGGCACTTAGCATGCGGCTTGTGCGCAAAGCTTTCAGACTGCCAGAGGACCGCAGCTGTGGTAAGCCCGCTTGCTCATTTGACGTTAGATGTCGTCTGCAAGAGCTTCAGCCGCATCTGGTTTATGCTGCTACCTGTTGTAAGGCGACAAAGAGGACACATGTAGCAAATGCTTTTTCCTGCCTCATTTTGCTAGACCACGCTCTTCTGTGGCTCTTAGGTTCTTGCCAAACTGCTGTGTGCGTGCTGCTGCTTCCATCTGACAAGGAGCACAGCCTTCTGACAGCAGCTTTCAACTTGCCTAAGAAAGAGCTTGGCCATTTAGATGTGTTGCAAATCTGTGTGTGTGTAAGGTGCAGGTGTAAGTTCCTGACAAAGGTGTTTTCTAGGTCCAGTTTCAATCTGCCAGACACATTGGAAATGTTTTCCTCTGGCATTCGCACCAAGAGTCGCAGATTACTTAACTGAGGAGCTCTGAGAATGGAACGGCAAGAGGTGTTCCGCTTACGTCATAAAAAGTGCTCCAGAGCGCTTAGCAACGGGCACAACGAAACGAATATCTGTGGGATAGTGACCATTCCCACGTAGTGCTGGCAATGCATGAGCACTTCGAAAAGCAAAGGAAGGCGCTTAGCATCCGGCTTGTGCACAAAGCTTTCAGACTGCCAGAGGACCGCAGCTGTGGTAAGCCCGTTTGCTCATTTGACGTTAGATGTCGCCTGCAAGAACTTCACCCGCATCTGGTTTATGCTGCTACCTGTTGTTAGGCGACAAAGAGGACACATGTAGCAAATGCTTTTTCCTGCCTCATTTTGCTAGACCACGCTCTTCTGTAGCTCTTTATTTCTTGCCAAACTGTTATGTGCGTGCTGCTGCTTCCATCTGACAAGGAGCACAGCCTTCTGACAGCAGCTTTCAACTTGCGTAAGGAAGAGCTTGGACATTTAGATGTGTTGCAAATCTGTGTGTGTGTAATGTGCACATGCAAGCTCCTGACAAAGGTGTTTTCTAGGTCCAGTTTCAATCTGCCAGACACATTGGAAATGTTTTCCTCTGGCATTCACGCCAAGAGTCGCAGATTACTTAACTCCGTAGCTCTGAGAATGGAACGGCAAGAGGTGTTCCGCTTACGTCATAAACAGTGCTCCAGAGCATTTAGCAACGGGCACAACGAAACGTGTCTGCGGGATAGTGACCATTCCCGCCTAGTGCTGGCAATGCACGAGCACTGCCAAAAGGCAAAGAAAGGCGCTTAGCATGCGGCTTGTGCGCAAAGCTTTCAGACTGCCAGAGGACCGCAGCTGTGGTAAGCCCGCTTGCTCATTTGACGTTAGATGTCGCCTGCAAGAACTTCACTCGCATCTCGTTTATGCTGCTACCTGTTGTTAGGAGACAAAAAGGACACATGTAGCAAATGCTTTTTCCTGCCTCATTTTGCTAGACCACGCTCTTCTGTGGCTCTTTAGTTCTTGCCAAACTGCTATGTGCGTGCTGCTGCTTCCATCTGACAAGGAGCACAGCCTTCTGACAGCAGCTTTCAACTTGCCTAAGAAAGAGCTTGGCCATTTAGATTTGATGCAAATCTGTGTGTGTGTAAGGTGCAAGTGCAAGCTCCTGACAAAGGTGTTTTCTAGGTCCAGTTTCAATCTGCCAGACACATTGGAAATGTTTTCCTCTGGCATTCACGCCAAGAGTCGCAGATTACTTAACTCCGTAGCTCTGAGAATGGAACGGCAAGAGGTGTTCCGCTTACGTCATAAAAAGTGCTCCAGAGCATTTAGCAACGGGCACAACGAAACGAATGTCAGTGGGATAGTGACCATTCCCACCTAGTGCTGGCAATGCAGGAGCACTGCTAAAAGGCAAAGGAAGGCGCTTAGCATCCGGCTTGTGCACAAAGCTTTCAGACTGCCAGAGGACCGCAGCTGTGGTAAGCCCGTTTGCTCATTTGACGTTAGATGTCGCCTGCAAGAACTTCACCCGCATCTGGTTTATGCTGCTACCTGTTGTTAGGCGACAAAGAGGACACATGTAGCAAATGCTTTTTCCTGCCTCATTTTGCTAGACCACGCTCTTCTGTAGCTCTTTATTTCTTGCCAAACAGCTATGTGCGTGCTGCTGCTTCCATCTGACAAGGAGCACAGCCTTCTGACAGCAGCTTTCAACTTGCTTAAGAAAGAGCTTGGCCATTTAGATGTGATGCAAATCTGTGTGTGTAAGGTGCAGGTGCAAGCTCCTGACAAAGGTGTTCCCTAGGTTCAGTTTCTCCCTGTCAGACACATTGGTAATGTTTTCCTCTGGCATTCACGCCAAGAGTCGCAGATTGTTTAACTGAGGAGCTCTGAGAATGGAACGGCAAGAGGTGTTCCGCTTACGTCATAAACAGAGCACCAGAGCGCTTAGCAACGGGCACAACGAAACGGGTGTGCGGGATAGTGACCATTCCCGCCTAGTGCTGGCAATGCACGGGCACTGCCAAAAGGCAAAGGAAGGCACTTAGCATGCGGCTTGTGCGCAAAGCTTTCAGACTGCCAGAGGACCGCAGCTGTGGTAAGCCCGCTTGCTCATTTGACGTTAGATGTCGTCTGCAAGAGCTTCAGCCGCATCTGGTTTATGCTGCTACCTGTTGTAAGGCGACAAAGAGGACACATGTAGCAAATGCTTTTTCCTGCCTCATTTTGCTAGACCACGCTCTTCTGTGGCTCTTAGGTTCTTGCCAAACTGCTGTGTGCGTGCTGCTGCTTCCATCTGACAAGGAGCACAGCCTTCTGACAGCAGCTTTCAACTTGCCTAAGAAAGAGCTTGGCCATTTAGATGTGTTGCAAATCTGTGTGTGTGTAAGGTGCAGGTGTAAGTTCCTGACAAAGGTGTTTTCTAGGTCCAGTTTCAATCTGCCAGACACATTGGAAATGTTTTCCTCTGGCATTCACGCCAAGAGTCGCAGATTACTTAACTGAGGAGCTCTGAGAATGGAACGGCAAGAGGTGTTCCGCTTTCGTCATAAACAGTGCTCCAGAGCGCTTAGCAACGGGCACAACGAAACGTGTCTGCAGGATAGTGACCATTCCCGCCTAGTGCTGGCAATGCACGAGCACTGCCAAAAGGCAAAGAAAGGCGCTTAGCATGCGGCTTGTGCGCAAAGCTTTCAGACTGCCAGAGGACCGCAGCTGTGGTAAGCCCGCTTGCTCATTTGACGTTAGATGTCGCCTGCAAGAACTTCACCCGCATCTGGTTTATGCTGCTACCTGTTGTAGGCGACAACAAGAGCACATGTAGCAAATGCTTTTTCCTGTTTCATTTTGCTAGACCACGCTCTTCTGTGGCTCTTTAGTGCTCGCCAAACTGCTATGTGCGTGCTGTTGCTTCCATCTGACAAGGAGCACAACCTTCTGACAGCAGCTTTCAACTTGTCTAAGAAAGAGCTTGGCCATTTAGATGTGATGCAAATCTGTGTGCGTGTAAGGTGCAGGTGCAAGCTCCTGACAAAGGTGTTCTCCAGGTTCAGTTTTTATATGCCAGACACATTGGAAATGTTTTCCTCTGGCATTCGCACCAAGAGTCGCAGATTACTTAACTGAGGAGCTCTGAGAATGGAACGGCAAGAGGTGTTCCGCTTACGTCATAAACAGTGCTCCAGAGCGCTTGGCAATGGGCACAACGAAACGTGTCTGTGGGATAGTGACCATTCCCGCCTAGTGCTGGCAATGCACGAGCACTGCCAAAAGGCAAAGGAAGGCGCTTAGCATGCGGCTTGTGCGCAGAGCTTTCAGACTGCCAGAGGACCGCAGCTGTGGTAAGCCCGTTTGCTCATTTGACGTTAGATGTCGCCTGCAAGAACTTCACCCGCATCTGGTTTATGCTGCTACCTGTTGTTAGGCGACAAAGAGGACACATGTAGCAAATGCTTTTTCCTGCCTCATTTTGCTAGACCACTGTCTTCTGTAGCTCTTTAGTTCTTGCCAAACTGCTATGTGCGTGCTGCTGCTTCCATCTGACAAGGAGCACAGCCTTCTGACAGCAGCTTTCAACTTGCCTAAGGAAGAGCTTGGCCATTTAGATGTGATGCAAATCTGTGTGTGTGGAAGGTGCAGGTGCAAGCTGCTGACAAAGGTGTTTTCTAGGTCCAGTTTCAATCTGCCAGACACATTGGAAATGTTTTCCTCTGGCATTCACGCCAAGAGTCGCAGATTACTTAACTGAGGAGCTCTGAGAATGGAACGGCAAGAGGTGTTCCGCTTTCGTCATAAACAGTGCTCCAGAGCGCTTAGCAACGGGCACAACGAAACGTGTCTGCGGGATAGTGACCATTCCCGCCTAGTGCTGGCAATGCACGAGCACTGCCAAAAGGCAAAGAAAGGCGCTTAGCATGCGGCTTGTGCACAAAGCTTTCAGACTGCGAGAGGACCGCAGCTGTGGTAAGCCCGCTTGCTCATTTGACGTTAGATGTCGCCTGCAAGAACTTCACCCCCATCTGGTTTATGCTGCTACCTGTTGTTAGGCGACAACAAGAGCACATGTAGCAAATGCTTTTTCCTGTTTCATTTTGCTAGACCACGCTCTTCTGTGGCTCTTTAGTGCTCGCCAAACTGCTATGTGCGTGCTGTTGCTTCCATCTGACAAGGAGCACAACCTTCTGACAGCAGCTTTCAACTTGTCTAAGAAAGAGCTTGGCCATTTAGATGTGATGCAAATCTGTGTGCGTGTAAGGTGCAGGTGCAAGCTCCTGACAAAGGTGTTCTCCAGGTTCAGTTTTTATATGCCAGACACATTGGAAATGTTTTCCTCTGGCATTCGCACCAAGAGTCGCAGATTACTTAACTGAGGAGCTCTGAGAATGGAACGGCAAGAGGTGTTCCGCTTACGTCATAAACAGTGCTCCAGAGCGCTTGGCAATGGGCACAACGAAACGTGTCTGTGGGATAGTGACCATTCCCGCCTAGTGCTGGCAATGCACGAGCACTGCCAAAAGGCAAAGGAAGGCGCTTAGCATGCGGCTTGTGCGCAAAGCTTTCAGACTGCCAGAGGACCGCAGCTGTGGTAAGCCCGTTTGCTCATTTGACGTTAGATGTCGCCTGCAAGAACTTCACCCGCATCTGGTTTATGCTGCTACCTGTTGTTAGGCGACAAAGAGGACACATGTAGCAAATGCTTTTTCCTGCCTCATTTTGCTAGACCACGCTCTTCTGTGGCTCTTAGGTTCTTGCCAAACTGCTGTGTGCGTGCTGCTGATTCCATCTGACAAGGAGCACAGCCTTCTGACAGCAGCTTTCAACTTGCCTAAGAAAGAGCTTGGCCATTTAGATGTGTTGCAAATCTGTGTGTGTGTAAGGTGCAGGTGTAAGTTCCTGACAAAGGTGTTTTCTAGGTCCAGTTTCAATCTGCCAGACACATTGGAAATGTTTTCCTCTGGCATTCACGCCAAGAGTCGCAGATTACTTAACTGAGGAGCTCTGAGAATGGAACGGCAAGAGGTGTTCCGCTTACGTCATAAACAGTGCTCCAGAGCGCTTAGCAACGGGCACAACGAAACGTGTCTGCGGGATAGTGACCATTCCCGCCTAGTGCTGGCAATGCACGAGCACTGCCAAAAGGCAAAGAAAGGCGCTTAGCATGCGGCTTGTGCGCAAAGCTTTCAGACTGCCAGAGGACCGCAGCTGTGGTAAGCCCGCTTGCTCATTTGACGTTAGATGTCGCCTGCAAGAACTTCACTCGCATCTCGTTTATGCTGCTACCTGTTGTTAGGAGACAAAAAGGACACATGTAGCAAATGCTTTTTCCTGCCTCATTTTGCTAGACCACGCTCTTCTGTAGCTCTTTATTTCTTGCCAAACTGTTATGTGCGTGCTGCTGCTTCCATCTGACAAGGAGCACAGCCTTCTGACAGCAGCTTTCAACTTGCGTAAGGAAGAGCTTGGACATTTAGATGTGTTGCAAATCTGTGTGTGTGTAATGTGCACATGCAAGCTCCTGACAAAGGTGTTTTCTAGGTCCAGTTTCAATCTGCCAGACACATTGGAAATGTTTTCCTCTGGCATTCACGCCAAGAGTCGCAGATTACTTAACTCCGTAGCTCTGAGAATGGAACGGCAAGAGGTGTTCCGCTTACGTCATAAACAGTGCTCCAGAGCGCTTAGCAACGGGCACAACGAAACGTGTCTGCGGGATAGTGACCATTCCCGCCTAGTGCTGGCAATGCACGAGCACTGCCAAAAGGCAAAGAAAGGCGCTTAGCATGCGGCTTGTGCGCAAAGCTTTCAGACTGCCAGAGGACCGCAGCTGTGGTAAGCCCGCTTGCTCATTTGACGTTAGATGTCGCCTGCAAGAACTTCACTCGCATCTCGTTTATGCTGCTACCTGTTGTTAGGAGACAAAAAGGACACATGTAGCAAATGCTTTTTCCTGCCTCATTTTGCTAGACCACGGTCTTCTGTGGCTCTTTAGTTCTTGCCAAACTGCTATGTGCGTGCTGCTGCTTCCATCTGACAAGGAGCACAGCCTTCTGACAGCAGCTTTCAACTTGCCTAAGAAAGAGCTTGGCCATTTAGATTTGATGCAAATCTGTGTGTGTGTAAGGTGCAAGTGCAAGCTCCTGACAAAGGTGTTTTCTAGGTCCAGTTTCAATCTGCCAGACACATTGGAAATGTTTTCCTCTGGCATTCACGCCAAGAGTCGCAGATTACTTAACTCCGTAGCTCTGAGAATGGAACGGCAAGAGGTGTTCCGCTTACGTCATAAAAAGTGCTCCAGAGCATTTAGCAACGGGCACAACGAAACGAATGTCAGTGGGATAGTGACCATTCCCACCTAGTGCTGGCAATGCAGGAGCACTGCTAAAAGGCAAAGGAAGGCGCTTAGCATCCGGCTTGTGCACAAAGCTTTCAGACTGCCAGAGGACCGCAGCTGTGGTAAGCCCGTTTGCTCATTTGACGTTAGATGTCGCCTGCAAGAACTTCACCCGCATCTGGTTTATGCTGCTACCTGTTGTTAGGCGACAAAGAGGACACATGTAGCAAATGCTTTTTCCTGCCTCATTTTGCTAGACCACGCTCTTCTGTAGCTCTTTATTTCTTGCCAAACAGCTATGTGCGTGCTGCTGCTTCCATCTGACAAGGAGCACAGCCTTCTGACAGCAGCTTTCAACTTGCTTAAGAAAGAGCTTGGCCATTTAGATGTGATGCAAATCTGTGTGTGTAAGGTGCAGGTGCAAGCTCCTGACAAAGGTGTTCTCTAGGTTCAGTTTCTCCCTGTCAGACACATTGGTAATGTTTTCCTCTGGCATTCACGCCAAGAGTCGCAGATTGTTTAACTGAGGAGCTCTGAGAATGGAACGGCAAGAGGTGTTCCGCTTACGTCATAAACAGAGCACCAGAGCGCTTAGCAACGGGCACAACGAAACGGGTGTGCGGGATAGTGACCATTCCCGCCTAGTGCTGGCAATGCACGGGCACTGCCAAAAGGCAAAGGAAGGCACTTAGCATGCGGCTTGTGCGCAAAGCTTTCAGACTGCCAGAGGACCGCAGCTGTGGTAAGCCCGCTTGCTCATTTGACGTTAGATGTCGTCTGCAAGAGCTTCAGCCGCATCTGGTTTATGCTGCTACCTGTTGTAAGGCGACAAAGAGGACACATGTAGCAAATGCTTTTTCCTGCCTCATTTTGCTAGACCACGCTCTTCTGTGGCTCTTAGGTTCTTGCCAAACTGCTGTGTGCGTGCTGCTGATTCCATCTGACAAGGAGCACAGCCTTCTGACAGCAGCTTTCAACTTGCCTAAGAAAGAGCTTGGCCATTTAGATGTGTTGCAAATCTGTGTGTGTGTAAGGTGCAGGTGTAAGTTCCTGACAAAGGTGTTTTCTAGGTCCAGTTTCAATCTGCCAGACACATTGGAAATGTTTTCCTCTGGCATTCACGCCAAGAGTCGCAGATTACTTAACTGAGGAGCTCTGAGAATGGAACGGCAAGAGGTGTTCCGCTTACGTCATAAACAGTGCTCCAGAGCGCTTAGCAACGGGCACAACGAAACGTGTCTGCGGGATAGTGACCATTCCCGCCTAGTGCTGGCAATGCACGAGCACTGCCAAAAGGCAAAGAAAGGCGCTTAGCATGCGGCTTGTGCGCAAAGCTTTCAGACTGCCAGAGGACCGCAGCTGTGGTAAGCCCGCTTGCTCATTTGACGTTAGATGTCGCCTGCAAGAACTTCACCCGCATCTGGTTTATGCTGCTACCTGTTGTAGGCGACAACAAGAGCACATGTAGCAAATGCTTTTTCCTGTTTCATTTTGCTAGACCACGCTCTTCTGTGGCTCTTTAGTGCTCGCCAAACTGCTATGTGCGTGCTGTTGCTTCCATCTGACAAGGAGCACAACCTTCTGACAGCAGCTTTCAACTTGTCTAAGAAAGAGCTTGGCCATTTAGATGTGATGCAAATCTGTGTGCGTGTAAGGTGCAGGTGCAAGCTCCTGACAAAGGTGTTCTCCAGGTTCAGTTTTTATATGCCAGACACATTGGAAATGTTTTCCTCTGGCATTCGCACCAAGAGTCGCAGATTACTTAACTGAGGAGCTCTGAGAATGGAACGGCAAGAGGTGTTCCGCTTACGTCATAAACAGTGCTCCAGAGCGCTTGGCAATGGGCACAACGAAACGTGTCTGTGGGATAGTGACCATTCCCGCCTAGTGCTGGCAATGCACGAGCACTGCCAAAAGGCAAAGGAAGGCGCTTAGCATGCGGCTTGTGCGCAGAGCTTTCAGACTGCCAGAGGACCGCAGCTGTGGTAAGCCCGTTTGCTCATTTGACGTTAGATGTCGCCTGCAAGAACTTCACCCGCATCTGGTTTATGCTGCTACCTGTTGTTAGGCGACAAAGAGGACACATGTAGCAAATGCTTTTTCCTGCCTCATTTTGCTAGACCACTGTCTTCTGTAGCTCTTTAGTTCTTGCCAAACTGCTATGTGCGTGCTGCTGCTTCCATCTGACAAGGAGCACAGCCTTCTGACAGCAGCTTTCAACTTGCCTAAGGAAGAGCTTGGCCATTTAGATGTGATGCAAATCTGTGTGTGTGGAAGGTGCAGGTGCAAGCTGCTGACAAAGGTGTTTTCTAGGTCCAGTTTCAATCTGCCAGACACATTGGAAATGTTTTCCTCTGGCATTCACGCCAAGAGTCGCAGATTACTTAACTGAGGAGCTCTGAGAATGGAACGGCAAGAGGTGTTCCGCTTTCGTCATAAACAGTGCTCCAGAGCGCTTAGCAACGGGCACAACGAAACGTGTCTGCGGGATAGTGACCATTCCCGCCTAGTGCTGGCAATGCACGAGCACTGCCAAAAGGCAAAGAAAGGCGCTTAGCATGCGGCTTGTGCACAAAGCTTTCAGACTGCGAGAGGACCGCAGCTGTGGTAAGCCCGCTTGCTCATTTGACGTTAGATGTCGCCTGCAAGAACTTCACCCCCATCTGGTTTATGCTGCTACCTGTTGTTAGGCGACAACAAGAGCACATGTAGCAAATGCTTTTTCCTGTTTCATTTTGCTAGACCACGCTCTTCTGTGGCTCTTTAGTGCTCGCCAAGCTGCTATGTGCGTGCTGTTGCTTCCATCTGACAAGGAGCACAACCTTCTGACAGCAGCTTTCAACTTGTCTAAGAAAGAGCTTGGCCATTTAGATGTGATGCAAATCTGTGTGCGTGTAAGGTGCAGGTGCAAGCTCCTGACAAAGGTGTTCTCCAGGTTCAGTTTTTATATGCCAGACACATTGGAAATGTTTTCCTCTGGCATTCGCACCAAGAGTCGCAGATTACTTAACTGAGGAGCTCTGAGAATGGAACGGCAAGAGGTGTTCCGCTTACGTCATAAACAGTGCTCCAGAGCGCTTGGCAATGGGCACAACGAAACGTGTCTGTGGGATAGTGACCATTCCCGCCTAGTGCTGGCAATGCACGAGCACTGCCAAAAGGCAAAGGAAGGCGCTTAGCATGCGGCTTGTGCGCAGAGCTTTCAGACTGCCAGAGGACCGCAGCTGTGGTAAGCCCGTTTGCTCATTTGACGTTAGATGTCGCCTGCAAGAACTTCACCCGCATCTGGTTTATGCTGCTACCTGTTGTTAGGCGACAAAGAGGACACATGTAGCAAATGCTTTTTCCTGCCTCATTTTGCTAGACCACTGTCTTCTGTAGCTCTTTAGTTCTTGCCAAACTGCTATGTGCGTGCTGCTGCTTCCATCTGACAAGGAGCACAGCCTTCTGACAGCAGCTTTCAACTTGCCTAAGAAAGAGCTTGGCCATTTAGATGTGTTGCAAATCTGTGTGTGTGTAAGGTGCAGGTGCAAGTTCCTGACAAAGGTGTTTTCTAGGTCCAGTTTCAATCTGCCAGACACATTGGAAATGTTTTCCTCTGGCATTCACGCCAAGAGTCGCAGATTACTTAACTCCGTAGCTCTGAGAATGGAACGGCAAGAGGTGTTCCGCTTACGTCATAAAAAGTGCTCCAGAGCATTTAGCAACGGGCACAACGAAACGAATGTCAGTGGGATAGTGACCATTCCCACCTAGTGCTGGCAATGCAGGAGCACTGCTAAAAGGCAAAGGAAGGCGCTTAGCATCCGGCTTGTGCACAAAGCTTTCAGACTGCCAGAGGACCGCAGCTGTGGTAAGCCCGTTTGCTCATTTGACGTTAGATGTCGCCTGCAAGAACTTCACCCGCATCTGGTTTATGCTGCTACCTGTTGTTAGGCGACAAAGAGGACACATGTAGCAAATGCTTTTTCCTGCCTCATTTTGCTAGACCACGCTCTTCTGTAGCTCTTTATTTCTTGCCAAACAGCTATGTGCGTGCTGCTGCTTCCATCTGACAAGGAGCACAGCCTTCTGACAGCAGCTTTCAACTTGCTTAAGAAAGAGCTTGGCCATTTAGATGTGATGCAAATCTCTGTGTGTAAGGTGCAGGTGCAAGCTCCTGACAAAGGTGTTCCCTAGGTTCAGTTTCTCCCTGTCAGACACATTGGTAATGTTTTCCTCTGGCATTCACGCCAAGAGTCGCAGATTGTTTAACTGAGGAGCTCTGAGAATGGAACGGCAAGAGGTGTTCCGCTTACGTCATAAACAGAGCACCAGAGCGCTTAGCAACGGGCACAACGAAACGGGTGTGCGGGATAGTGACCATTCCCGCCTAGTGCTGGCAATGCACGGGCACTGCCAAAAGGCAAAGGAAGGCACTTAGCATGCGGCTTGTGCGCAAAGCTTTCAGACTGCCAGAGGACCGCAGCTGTGGTAAGCCCGCTTGCTCATTTGACGTTAGATGTCGTCTGCAAGAGCTTCAGCCGCATCTGGTTTATGCTGCTACCTGTTGTAAGGCGACAAAGAGGACACATGTAGCAAATGCTTTTTCCTGCCTCATTTTGCTAGACCACGCTCTTCTGTGGCTCTTAGGTTCTTGCCAAACTGCTGTGTGCGTGCTGCTGATTCCATCTGACAAGGAGCACAGCCTTCTGACAGCAGCTTTCAACTTGCCTAAGAAAGAGCTTGGCCATTTAGATGTGTTGCAAATCTGTGTGTGTGTAAGGTGCAGGTGTAAGTTCCTGACAAAGGTGTTTTCTAGGTCCAGTTTCAATCTGCCAGACACATTGGAAATGTTTTCCTCTGGCATTCACGCCAAGAGTCGCAGATTACTTAACTGAGGAGCTCTGAGAATGGAACGGCAAGAGGTGTTCCGCTTTCGTCATAAACAGTGCTCCAGAGCGCTTAGCAACGGGCACAACGAAACGTGTCTGCGGGATAGTGACCATTCCCGCCTAGTGCTGGCAATGCACGAGCACTGCCAAAAGGCAAAGAAAGGCGCTTAGCATGCGGCTTGTGCGCAAAGCTTTCAGACTGCCAGAGGACCGCAGCTGTGGTAAGCCCGCTTGCTCATTTGACGTTAGATGTCGCCTGCAAGAACTTCACCCGCATCTGGTTTATGCTGCTACCTGTTGTAGGCGACAACAAGAGCACATGTAGCAAATGCTTTTTCCTGTTTCATTTTGCTAGACCACGCTCTTCTGTGGCTCTTTAGTGCTCGCCAAACTGCTATGTGCGTGCTGTTGCTTCCATCTGACAAGGAGCACAACCTTCTGACAGCAGCTTTCAACTTGTCTAAGAAAGAGCTTGGCCATTTAGATGTGATGCAAATCTGTGTGCGTGTAAGGTGCAGGTGCAAGCTCCTGACAAAGGTGTTCTCCAGGTTCAGTTTTTATATGCCAGACACATTGGAAATGTTTTCCTCTGGCATTCGCACCAAGAGTCGCAGATTACTTAACTGAGGAGCTCTGAGAATGGAACGGCAAGAGGTGTTCCGCTTACGTCATAAACAGTGCTCCAGAGCGCTTGGCAATGGGCACAACGAAACGTGTCTGTGGGATAGTGACCATTCCCGCCTAGTGCTGGCAATGCACGAGCACTGCCAAAAGGCAAAGGAAGGCGCTTAGCATGCGGCTTGTGCGCAGAGCTTTCAGACTGCCAGAGGACCGCAGCTGTGGTAAGCCCGTTTGCTCATTTGACGTTAGATGTCGCCTGCAAGAACTTCACCCGCATCTGGTTTATGCTGCTACCTGTTGTTAGGCGACAAAGAGGACACATGTAGCAAATGCTTTTTCCTGCCTCATTTTGCTAGACCACTGTCTTCTGTAGCTCTTTAGTTCTTGCCAAACTGCTATGTGCGTGCTGCTGCTTCCATCTGACAAGGAGCACAGCCTTCTGACAGCAGCTTTCAACTTGCCTAAGAAAGAGCTTGGCCATTTAGATGTGTTGCAAATCTGTGTGTGTGTAAGGTGCAGGTGCAAGTTCCTGACAAAGGTGTTTTCTAGGTCCAGTTTCAATCTGCCAGACACATTGGAAATGTTTTCCTCTGGCATTCACGCCAAGAGTCGCAGATTACTTAACTCCGTAGCTCTGAGAATGGAACGGCAAGAGGTGTTCCGCTTACGTCATAAAAAGTGCTCCAGAGCATTTAGCAACGGGCACAACGAAACGAATGTCAGTGGGATAGTGACCATTCCCACCTAGTGCTGGCAATGCAGGAGCACTGCTAAAAGGCAAAGGAAGGCGCTTAGCATCCGGCTTGTGCACAAAGCTTTCAGACTGCCAGAGGACCGCAGCTGTGGTAAGCCCGTTTGCTCATTTGACGTTAGATGTCGCCTGCAAGAACTTCACCCGCATCTGGTTTATGCTGCTACCTGTTGTTAGGCGACAAAGAGGACACATGTAGCAAATGCTTTTTCCTGCCTCATTTTGCTAGACCACGCTCTTCTGTAGCTCTTTATTTCTTGCCAAACAGCTATGTGCGTGCTGCTGCTTCCATCTGACAAGGAGCACAGCCTTCTGACAGCAGCTTTCAACTTGCTTAAGAAAGAGCTTGGCCATTTAGATGTGATGCAAATCTCTGTGTGTAAGGTGCAGGTGCAAGCTCCTGACAAAGGTGTTCCCTAGGTTCAGTTTCTCCCTGTCAGACACATTGGTAATGTTTTCCTCTGGCATTCACGCCAAGAGTCGCAGATTGTTTAACTGAGGAGCTCTGAGAATGGAACGGCAAGAGGTGTTCCGCTTACGTCATAAACAGAGCACCAGAGCGCTTAGCAACGGGCACAACGAAACGGGTGTGCGGGATAGTGACCATTCCCGCCTAGTGCTGGCAATGCACGGGCACTGCCAAAAGGCAAAGGAAGGCACTTAGCATGCGGCTTGTGCGCAAAGCTTTCAGACTGCCAGAGGACCGCAGCTGTGGTAAGCCCGCTTGCTCATTTGACGTTAGATGTCGTCTGCAAGAGCTTCAGCCGCATCTGGTTTATGCTGCTACCTGTTGTAAGGCGACAAAGAGGACACATGTAGCAAATGCTTTTTCCTGCCTCATTTTGCTAGACCACGCTCTTCTGTGGCTCTTAGGTTCTTGCCAAACTGCTGTGTGCGTGCTGCTGATTCCATCTGACAAGGAGCACAGCCTTCTGACAGCAGCTTTCAACTTGCCTAAGAAAGAGCTTGGCCATTTAGATGTGTTGCAAATCTGTGTGTGTGTAAGGTGCAGGTGTAAGTTCCTGACAAAGGTGTTTTCTAGGTCCAGTTTCAATCTGCCAGACACATTGGAAATGTTTTCCTCTGGCATTCACGCCAAGAGTCGCAGATTACTTAACTGAGGAGCTCTGAGAATGGAACGGCAAGAGGTGTTCCGCTTTCGTCATAAACAGTGCTCCAGAGCGCTTAGCAACGGGCACAACGAAACGTGTCTGCGGGATAGTGACCATTCCCGCCTAGTGCTGGCAATGCACGAGCACTGCCAAAAGGCAAAGAAAGGCGCTTAGCATGCGGCTTGTGCGCAAAGCTTTCAGACTGCCAGAGGACCGCAGCTGTGGTAAGCCCGCTTGCTCATTTGACGTTAGATGTCGCCTGCAAGAACTTCACCCGCATCTGGTTTATGCTGCTACCTGTTGTAGGCGACAACAAGAGCACATGTAGCAAATGCTTTTTCCTGTTTCATTTTGCTAGACCACGCTCTTCTGTGGCTCTTTAGTGCTCGCCAAACTGCTATGTGCGTGCTGTTGCTTCCATCTGACAAGGAGCACAACCTTCTGACAGCAGCTTTCAACTTGTCTAAGAAAGAGCTTGGCCATTTAGATGTGATGCAAATCTGTGTGCGTGTAAGGTGCAGGTGCAAGCTCCTGACAAAGGTGTTCTCCAGGTTCAGTTTTTATATGCCAGACACATTGGAAATGTTTTCCTCTGGCATTCGCACCAAGAGTCGCAGATTACTTAACTGAGGAGCTCTGAGAATGGAACGGCAAGAGGTGTTCCGCTTACGTCATAAACAGTGCTCCAGAGCGCTTGGCAATGGGCACAACGAAACGTGTCTGTGGGATAGTGACCATTCCCGCCTAGTGCTGGCAATGCACGAGCACTGCCAAAAGGCAAAGGAAGGCGCTTAGCATGCGGCTTGTGCGCAGAGCTTTCAGACTGCCAGAGGACCGCAGCTGTGGTAAGCCCGTTTGCTCATTTGACGTTAGATGTCGCCTGCAAGAACTTCACCCGCATCTGGTTTATGCTGCTACCTGTTGTTAGGCGACAAAGAGGACACATGTAGCAAATGCTTTTTCCTGCCTCATTTTGCTAGACCACTGTCTTCTGTAGCTCTTTAGTTCTTGCCAAACTGCTATGTGCGTGCTGCTGCTTCCATCTGACAAGGAGCACAGCCTTCTGACAGCAGCTTTCAACTTGCCTAAGAAAGAGCTTGGCCATTTAGATGTGTTGCAAATCTGTGTGTGTGTAAGGTGCAGGTGCAAGTTCCTGACAAAGGTGTTTTCTAGGTCCAGTTTCAATCTGCCAGACACATTGGAAATGTTTTCCTCTGGCATTCACGCCAAGAGTCGCAGATTACTTAACTCCGTAGCTCTGAGAATGGAACGGCAAGAGGTGTTCCGCTTACGTCATAAACAGTGCTCCAGAGCGCTTAGCAACGGGCACAACGAAACGTGTCTGCGGGATAGTGACCATTCCCGCCTAGTGCTGGCAATGCACGAGCACTGCCAAAAGGCAAAGAAAGGCGCTTAGCATGCGGCTTGTGCACAAAGCTTTCAGACTGCCAGAGGACCGCAGCTGTGGTAAGCCCGCTTGCTCATTTGACGTTAGATGTCGCCTGCAAGAACTTCACCCCCATCTGGTTTATGCTGCTACCTGTTGTTAGGCGACAACAAGAGCACATGTAGCAAATGCTTTTTCCTGTTTCATTTTGCTAGACCACGCTCTTCTGTGGCTCTTTAGTGCTCGCCAAACTGCTATGTGCGTGCTGTTGCTTCCATCTGACAAGGAGCACAACCTTCTGACAGCAGCTTTCAACTTGTCTAAGAAAGAGCTTGGCCATTTAGATGTGATGCAAATCTGTGTGCGTGTAAGGTGCAGGTGCAAGCTCCTGACAAAGGTGTTCTCCAGGTTCAGTTTTTATATGCCAGACACATTGGAAATGTTTTCCTCTGGCATTCGCACCAAGAGTCGCAGATTACTTAACTGAGGAGCTCTGAGAATGGAACGGCAAGAGGTGTTCCGCTTACGTCATAAACAGTGCTCCAGAGCGCTTGGCAATGGGCACAACGAAACGTGTCTGTGGGATAGTGACCATTCCCGCCTAGTGCTGGCAATGCACGAGCACTGCCAAAAGGCAAAGGAAGGCGCTTAGCATGCGGCTTGTGCGCAGAGCTTTCAGACTGCCAGAGGACCGCAGCTGTGGTAAGCCCGTTTGCTCATTTGACGTTAGATGTCGCCTGCAAGAACTTCACCCGCATCTGGTTTATGCTGCTACCTGTTGTTAGGCGACAAAGAGGACACATGTAGCAAATGCTTTTTCCTGCCTCATTTTGCTAGACCACTGTCTTCTGTAGCTCTTTAGTTCTTGCCAAACTGCTATGTGCGTGCTGCTGCTTCCATCTGACAAGGAGCACAGCCTTCTGACAGCAGCTTTCAACTTGCCTAAGAAAGAGCTTGGCCATTTAGATGTGTTGCAAATCTGTGTGTGTGTAAGGTGCAGGTGCAAGTTCCTGACAAAGGTGTTTTCTAGGTCCAGTTTCAATCTGCCAGACACATTGGAAATGTTTTCCTCTGGCATTCACGCCAAGAGTCGCAGATTACTTAACTCCGTAGCTCTGAGAATGGAACGGCAAGAGGTGTTCCGCTTACGTCATAAAAAGTGCTCCAGAGCATTTAGCAACGGGCACAACGAAACGAATGTCAGTGGGATAGTGACCATTCCCACCTAGTGCTGGCAATGCAGGAGCACTGCTAAAAGGCAAAGGAAGGCGCTTAGCATCCGGCTTGTGCACAAAGCTTTCAGACTGCCAGAGGACCGCAGCTGTGGTAAGCCCGTTTGCTCATTTGACGTTAGATGTCGCCTGCAAGAACTTCACCCGCATCTGGTTTATGCTGCTACCTGTTGTTAGGCGACAAAGAGGACACATGTAGCAAATGCTTTTTCCTGCCTCATTTTGCTAGACCACGCTCTTCTGTAGCTCTTTATTTCTTGCCAAACAGCTATGTGCGTGCTGCTGCTTCCATCTGACAAGGAGCACAGCCTTCTGACAGCAGCTTTCAACTTGCTTAAGAAAGAGCTTGGCCATTTAGATGTGATGCAAATCTCTGTGTGTAAGGTGCAGGTGCAAGCTCCTGACAAAGGTGTTCCCTAGGTTCAGTTTCTCCCTGTCAGACACATTGGTAATGTTTTCCTCTGGCATTCACGCCAAGAGTCGCAGATTGTTTAACTGAGGAGCTCTGAGAATGGAACGGCAAGAGGTGTTCCGCTTACGTCATAAACAGAGCACCAGAGCGCTTAGCAACGGGCACAACGAAACGGGTGTGCGGGATAGTGACCATTCCCGCCTAGTGCTGGCAATGCACGGGCACTGCCAAAAGGCAAAGGAAGGCACTTAGCATGCGGCTTGTGCGCAAAGCTTTCAGACTGCCAGAGGACCGCAGCTGTGGTAAGCCCGCTTGCTCATTTGACGTTAGATGTCGTCTGCAAGAGCTTCAGCCGCATCTGGTTTATGCTGCTACCTGTTGTAAGGCGACAAAGAGGACACATGTAGCAAATGCTTTTTCCTGCCTCATTTTGCTAGACCACGCTCTTCTGTGGCTCTTAGGTTCTTGCCAAACTGCTGTGTGCGTGCTGCTGATTCCATCTGACAAGGAGCACAGCCTTCTGACAGCAGCTTTCAACTTGCCTAAGAAAGAGCTTGGCCATTTAGATGTGTTGCAAATCTGTGTGTGTGTAAGGTGCAGGTGTAAGTTCCTGACAAAGGTGTTTTCTAGGTCCAGTTTCAATCTGCCAGACACATTGGAAATGTTTTCCTCTGGCATTCACGCCAAGAGTCGCAGATTACTTAACTGAGGAGCTCTGAGAATGGAACGGCAAGAGGTGTTCCGCTTTCGTCATAAACAGTGCTCCAGAGCGCTTAGCAACGGGCACAACGAAACGTGTCTCTGGGATAGTGACCATTCCCGCCTAGTGCTGGCAATGCACGAGCACTGCCAAAAGGCAAAGGAAGGCGCTTAGCATGCGGCTTGTGCGCAGAGCTTTCAGACTGCCAGAGGACCGCAGCTGTGGTAAGCCCGCTTGCTCATTTGACGTTAGATGTCGCCTGCAAGAACTTCACCCGCATCTGGTTTATGCTGCTACCTGTTGTAGGCGACAACAAGAGCACATGTAGCAAATGCTTTTTCCTGTTTCATTTTGCTAGACCACGCTCTTCTGTGGCTCTTTAGTGCTCGCCAAACTGCTATGTGCGTGCTGTTGCTTCCATCTGACAAGGAGCACAACCTTCTGACAGCAGCTTTCAACTTGTCTAAGAAAGAGCTTGGCCATTTAGATGTGATGCAAATCTGTGTGCGTGTAAGGTGCAGGTGCAAGCTCCTGACAAAGGTGTTCTCCAGGTTCAGTTTTTATATGCCAGACACATTGGAAATGTTTTCCTCTGGCATTCGCACCAAGAGTCGCAGATTACTTAACTGAGGAGCTCTGAGAATGGAACGGCAAGAGGTGTTCCGCTTACGTCATAAACAGTGCTCCAGAGCGCTTGGCAATGGGCACAACGAAACGTGTCTGTGGGATAGTGACCATTCCCGCCTAGTGCTGGCAATGCACGAGCACTGCCAAAAGGCAAAGGAAGGCGCTTAGCATGCGGCTTGTGCGCAGAGCTTTCAGACTGCCAGAGGACCGCAGCTGTGGTAAGCCCGTTTGCTCATTTGACGTTAGATGTCGCCTGCAAGAACTTCACCCGCATCTGGTTTATGCTGCTACCTGTTGTTAGGCGACAAAGAGGACACATGTAGCAAATGCTTTTTCCTGCCTCATTTTGCTAGACCACTGTCTTCTGTAGCTCTTTAGTTCTTGCCAAACTGCTATGTGCGTGCTGCTGCTTCCATCTGACAAGGAGCACAGCCTTCTGACAGCAGCTTTCAACTTGCCTAAGAAAGAGCTTGGCCATTTAGATGTGTTGCAAATCTGTGTGTGTGTAAGGTGCAGGTGCAAGTTCCTGACAAAGGTGTTTTCTAGGTCCAGTTTCAATCTGCCAGACACATTGGAAATGTTTTCCTCTGGCATTCACGCCAAGAGTCGCAGATTACTTAACTCCGTAGCTCTGAGAATGGAACGGCAAGAGGTGTTCCGCTTACGTCATAAACAGTGCTCCAGAGCGCTTAGCAACGGGCACAACGAAACGTGTCTGCGGGATAGTGACCATTCCCGCCTAGTGCTGGCAATGCACGAGCACTGCCAAAAGGCAAAGAAAGGCGCTTAGCATGCGGCTTGTGCACAAAGCTTTCAGACTGCCAGAGGACCGCAGCTGTGGTAAGCCCGCTTGCTCATTTGACGTTAGATGTCGCCTGCAAGAACTTCACCCCCATCTGGTTTATGCTGCTACCTGTTGTTAGGCGACAACAAGAGCACATGTAGCAAATGCTTTTTCCTGTTTCATTTTGCTAGACCACGCTCTTCTGTGGCTCTTTAGTGCTCGCCAAACTGCTATGTGCGTGCTGTTGCTTCCATCTGACAAGGAGCACAACCTTCTGACAGCAGCTTTCAACTTGTCTAAGAAAGAGCTTGGCCATTTAGATGTGATGCAAATCTGTGTGCGTGTAAGGTGCAGGTGCAAGCTCCTGACAAAGGTGTTCTCCAGGTTCAGTTTTTATATGCCAGACACATTGGAAATGTTTTCCTCTGGCATTCGCACCAAGAGTCGCAGATTACTTAACTGAGGAGCTCTGAGAATGGAACGGCAAGAGGTGTTCCGCTTACGTCATAAACAGTGCTCCAGAGCGCTTGGCAATGGGCACAACGAAACGTGTCTGTGGGATAGTGACCATTCCCGCCTAGTGCTGGCAATGCACGAGCACTGCCAAAAGGCAAAGGAAGGCGCTTAGCATGCGGCTTGTGCGCAGAGCTTTCAGACTGCCAGAGGACCGCAGCTGTGGTAAGCCCGTTTGCTCATTTGACGTTAGATGTCGCCTGCAAGAACTTCACCCGCATCTGGTTTATGCTGCTACCTGTTGTTAGGCGACAAAGAGGACACATGTAGCAAATGCTTTTTCCTGCCTCATTTTGCTAGACCACTGTCTTCTGTAGCTCTTTAGTTCTTGCCAAACTGCTATGTGCGTGCTGCTGCTTCCATCTGACAAGGAGCACAGCCTTCTGACAGCAGCTTTCAACTTGCCTAAGAAAGAGCTTGGCCATTTAGATGTGTTGCAAATCTGTGTGTGTGTAAGGTGCAGGTGCAAGTTCCTGACAAAGGTGTTTTCTAGGTCCAGTTTCAATCTGCCAGACACATTGGAAATGTTTTCCTCTGGCATTCACGCCAAGAGTCGCAGATTACTTAACTCCGTAGCTCTGAGAATGGAACGGCAAGAGGTGTTCCGCTTACGTCATAAAAAGTGCTCCAGAGCATTTAGCCACGGGCACAACGAAACGAATGTCAGTGGGATAGTGACCATTCCCACCTAGTGCTGGCAATGCAGGAGCACTGCTAAAAGGCAAAGGAAGGCGCTTAGCATCCGGCTTGTGCACAAAGCTTTCAGACTGCCAGAGGACCGCAGCTGTGGTAAGCCCGTTTGCTCATTTGACGTTAGATGTCGCCTGCAAGAACTTCACCCGCATCTGGTTTATGCTGCTACCTGTTGTTAGGCGACAAAGAGGACACATGTAGCAAATGCTTTTTCCTGCCTCATTTTGCTAGACCACGCTCTTCTGTAGCTCTTTATTTCTTGCCAAACAGCTATGTGCGTGCTGCTGCTTCCATCTGACAAGGAGCACAGCCTTCTGACAGCAGCTTTCAACTTGCTTAAGAAAGAGCTTGGCCATTTAGATGTGATGCAAATCTCTGTGTGTAAGGTGCAGGTGCAAGCTCCTGACAAAGGTGTTCCCTAGGTTCAGTTTCTCCCTGTCAGACACATTGGTAATGTTTTCCTCTGGCATTCACGCCAAGAGTCGCAGATTGTTTAACTGAGGAGCTCTGAGAATGGAACGGCAAGAGGTGTTCCGCTTACCTCATAAACAGAGCACCAGAGCGCTTAGCAACGGGCACAACGAAACGGGTGTGCGGGATAGTGACCATTCCCGCCTAGTGCTGGCAATGCACGGGCACTGCCAAAAGGCAAAGGAAGGCACTTAGCATGCGGCTTGTGCGCAAAGCTTTCAGACTGCCAGAGGACCGCAGCTGTGGTAAGCCCGCTTGCTCATTTGACGTTAGATGTCGTCTGCAAGAGCTTCAGCCGCATCTGGTTTATGCTGCTACCTGTTGTAAGGCGACAAAGAGGACACATGTAGCAAATGCTTTTTCCTGCCTCATTTTGCTAGACCACGCTCTTCTGTGGCTCTTAGGTTCTTGCCAAACTGCTGTGTGCGTGCTGCTGATTCCATCTGACAAGGAGCACAGCCTTCTGACAGCAGCTTTCAACTTGCCTAAGAAAGAGCTTGGCCATTTAGATGTGTTGCAAATCTGTGTGTGTGTAAGGTGCAGGTGTAAGTTCCTGACAAAGGTGTTTTCTAGGTCCAGTTTCAATCTGCCAGACACATTGGAAATGTTTTCCTCTGGCATTCACGCCAAGAGTCGCAGATTACTTAACTGAGGAGCTCTGAGAATGGAACGGCAAGAGGTGTTCCGCTTACGTCATAAACAGTGCTCCAGAGCGCTTAGCAACGGGCACAACGAAACGTGTCTGCGGGATAGTGACCATTCCCGCCTAGTGCTGGCAATGCACGAGCACTGCCAAAAGGCAAAGAAAGGCGCTTAGCATGCGGCTTGTGCGCAAAGCTTTCAGACTGCCAGAGGACCGCAGCTGTGGTAAGCCCGCTTGCTCATTTGACGTTAGATGTCGCCTGCAAGAACTTCACTCGCATCTCGTTTATGCTGCTACCTGTTGTTAGGAGACAAAAAGGACACATGTAGCAAATGCTTTTTCCTGCCTCATTTTGCTAGACCACGCTCTTCTGTAGCTCTTTATTTCTTGCCAAACTGTTATGTGCGTGCTGCTGCTTCCATCTGACAAGGAGCACAGCCTTCTGACAGCAGCTTTCAACTTGCGTAAGGAAGAGCTTGGACATTTAGATGTGTTGCAAATCTGTGTGTGTGTAATGTGCACATGCAAGCTCCTGACAAAGGTGTTTTCTAGGTCCAGTTTCAATCTGCCAGACACATTGGAAATGTTTTCCTCTGGCATTCACGCCAAGAGTCGCAGATTACTTAACTCCGTAGCTCTGAGAATGGAACGGCAAGAGGTGTTCCGCTTACGTCATAAACAGTGCTCCAGAGCGCTTGGCAATGGGCACAACGAAACGTGTCTGTGGGATAGTGACCATTCCCGCCTAGTGCTGGCAATGCACGAGCACTGCCAAAAGGCAAAGGAAGGCGCTTAGCATGCGGCTTGTGCGCAGAGCTTTCAGACTGCCAGAGGACCGCAGCTGTGGTAAGCCCGTTTGCTCATTTGACGTTAGATGTCGCCTGCAAGAACTTCACCCGCATCTGGTTTATGCTGCTACCTGTTGTTAGGCGACAAAGAGGACACATGTAGCAAATGCTTTTTCCTGCCTCATTTTGCTAGACCACTGTCTTCTGTAGCTCTTTAGTTCTTGCCAAACTGCTATGTGCGTGCTGCTGCTTCCATCTGACAAGGAGCACAGCCTTCTGACAGCAGCTTTCAACTTGCCTAAGGAAGAGCTTGGCCATTTAGATGTGATGCAAATCTGTGTGTGTGGAAGGTGCAGGTGCAAGCTGCTGACAAAGGTGTTTTCTAGGTCCAGTTTCAATCTGCCAGACACATTGGAAATGTTTTCCTCTGGCATTCACGCCAAGAGTCGCAGATTACTTAACTGAGGAGCTCTGAGAATGGAACGGCAAGAGGTGTTCCGCTTTCGTCATAAACAGTGCTCCAGAGCGCTTAGCAACGGGCACAACGAAACGTGTCTGCGGGATAGTGACCATTCCCGCCTAGTGCTGGCAATGCACGAGCACTGCCAAAAGGCAAAGAAAGGCGCTTAGCATGCGGCTTGTGCACAAAGCTTTCAGACTGCGAGAGGACCGCAGCTGTGGTAAGCCCGCTTGCTCATTTGACGTTAGATGTCGCCTGCAAGAACTTCACCCCCATCTGGTTTATGCTGCTACCTGTTGTTAGGCGACAACAAGAGCACATGTAGCAAATGCTTTTTCCTGTTTCATTTTGCTAGACCACGCTCTTCTGTGGCTCTTTAGTGCTCGCCAAACTGCTATGTGCGTGCTGTTGCTTCCATCTGACAAGGAGCACAACCTTCTGACAGCAGCTTTCAACTTGTCTAAGAAAGAGCTTGGCCATTTAGATGTGATGCAAATCTGTGTGCGTGTAAGGTGCAGGTGCAAGCTCCTGACAAAGGTGTTCTCCAGGTTCAGTTTTTATATGCCAGACACATTGGAAATGTTTTCCTCTGGCATTCGCACCAAGAGTCGCAGATTACTTAACTGAGGAGCTCTGAGAATGGAACGGCAAGAGGTGTTCCGCTTACGTCATAAACAGTGCTCCAGAGCGCTTGGCAATGGGCACAACGAAACGTGTCTGTGGGATAGTGACCATTCCCGCCTAGTGCTGGCAATGCACGAGCACTGCCAAAAGGCAAAGGAAGGCGCTTAGCATGCGGCTTGTGCGCAGAGCTTTCAGACTGCCAGAGGACCGCAGCTGTGGTAAGCCCGTTTGCTCATTTGACGTTAGATGTCGCCTGCAAGAACTTCACCCGCATCTGGTTTATGCTGCTACCTGTTGTTAGGCGACAAAGAGGACACATGTAGCAAATGCTTTTTCCTGCCTCATTTTGCTAGACCACTGTCTTCTGTAGCTCTTTAGTTCTTGCCAAACTGCTATGTGCGTGCTGCTGCTTCCATCTGACAAGGAGCACAGCCTTCTGACAGCAGCTTTCAACTTGCCTAAGAAAGAGCTTGGCCATTTAGATGTGTTGCAAATCTGTGTGTGTGTAAGGTGCAGGTGCAAGTTCCTGACAAAGGTGTTTTCTAGGTCCAGTTTCAATCTGCCAGACACATTGGAAATGTTTTCCTCTGGCATTCACGCCAAGAGTCGCAGATTACTTAACTCCGTAGCTCTGAGAATGGAACGGCAAGAGGTGTTCCGCTTACGTCATAAAAAGTGCTCCAGAGCATTTAGCAACGGGCACAACGAAACGAATGTCAGTGGGATAGTGACCATTCCCACCTAGTGCTGGCAATGCAGGAGCACTGCTAAAAGGCAAAGGAAGGCGCTTAGCATCCGGCTTGTGCACAAAGCTTTCAGACTGCCAGAGGACCGCAGCTGTGGTAAGCCCGTTTGCTCATTTGACGTTAGATGTCGCCTGCAAGAACTTCACCCGCATCTGGTTTATGCTGCTACCTGTTGTTAGGCGACAAAGAGGACACATGTAGCAAATGCTTTTTCCTGCCTCATTTTGCTAGACCACGCTCTTCTGTAGCTCTTTATTTCTTGCCAAACAGCTATGTGCGTGCTGCTGCTTCCATCTGACAAGGAGCACAGCCTTCTGACAGCAGCTTTCAACTTGCTTAAGAAAGAGCTTGGCCATTTAGATGTGATGCAAATCTCTGTGTGTAAGGTGCAGGTGCAAGCTCCTGACAAAGGTGTTCCCTAGGTTCAGTTTCTCCCTGTCAGACACATTGGTAATGTTTTCCTCTGGCATTCACGCCAAGAGTCGCAGATTGTTTAACTGAGGAGCTCTGAGAATGGAACGGCAAGAGGTGTTCCGCTTACGTCATAAACAGAGCACCAGAGCGCTTAGCAACGGGCACAACGAAACGGGTGTGCGGGATAGTGACCATTCCCGCCTAGTGCTGGCAATGCACGGGCACTGCCAAAAGGCAAAGGAAGGCGCTTAGCATGCGGCTTGTGCGCAAAGCTTTCAGACTGCCAGAGGACCGCAGCTGTGGTAAGCCCGCTTGCTCATTTGACGTTAGATGTCGTCTGCAAGAGCTTCAGCCGCATCTGGTTTATGCTGCTACCTGTTGTAAGGCGACAAAGAGGACACATGTAGCAAATGCTTTTTCCTGCCTCATTTTGCTAGACCACGCTCTTCTGTGGCTCTTAGGTTCTTGCCAAACTGCTGTGTGCGTGCTGCTGATTCCATCTGACAAGGAGCACAGCCTTCTGACAGCAGCTTTCAACTTGCCTAAGAAAGAGCTTGGCCATTTAGATGTGTTGCAAATCTGTGTGTGTGTAAGGTGCAGGTGTAAGTTCCTGACAAAGGTGTTTTCTAGGTCCAGTTTCAATCTGCCAGACACATTGGAAATGTTTTCCTCTGGCATTCACGCCAAGAGTCGCAGATTACTTAACTGAGGAGCTCTGAGAATGGAACGGCAAGAGGTGTTCCGCTTTCGTCATAAACAGTGCTCCAGAGCGCTTAGCAACGGGCACAACGAAACGTGTCTGCGGGATAGTGACCATTCCCGCCTAGTGCTGGCAATGCACGAGCACTGCCAAAAGGCAAAGAAAGGCGCTTAGCATGCGGCTTGTGCGCAAAGCTTTCAGACTGCCAGAGGACCGCAGCTGTGGTAAGCCCGCTTGCTCATTTGACGTTAGATGTCGCCTGCAAGAACTTCACCCGCATCTGGTTTATGCTGCTACCTGTTGTAGGCGACAACAAGAGCACATGTAGCAAATGCTTTTTCCTGTTTCATTTTGCTAGACCACGCTCTTCTGTGGCTCTTTAGTGCTCGCCAAACTGCTATGTGCGTGCTGTTGCTTCCATCTGACAAGGAGCACAACCTTCTGACAGCAGCTTTCAACTTGTCTAAGAAAGAGCTTGGCCATTTAGATGTGATGCAAATCTGTGTGCGTGTAAGGTGCAGGTGCAAGCTCCTGACAAAGGTGTTCTCCAGGTTCAGTTTTTATATGCCAGACACATTGGAAATGTTTTCCTCTGGCATTCGCACCAAGAGTCGCAGATTACTTAACTGAGGAGCTCTGAGAATGGAACGGCAAGAGGTGTTCCGCTTACGTCATAAACAGTGCTCCAGAGCGCTTGGCAATGGGCACAACGAAACGTGTCTGTGGGATAGTGACCATTCCCGCCTAGTGCTGGCAATGCACGAGCACTGCCAAAAGGCAAAGGAAGGCGCTTAGCATGCGGCTTGTGCGCAGAGCTTTCAGACTGCCAGAGGACCGCAGCTGTGGTAAGCCCGTTTGCTCATTTGACGTTAGATGTCGCCTGCAAGAACTTCACCCGCATCTGGTTTATGCTGCTACCTGTTGTTAGGCGACAAAGAGGACACATGTAGCAAATGCTTTTTCCTGCCTCATTTTGCTAGACCACTGTCTTCTGTAGCTCTTTAGTTCTTGCCAAACTGCTATGTGCGTGCTGCTGCTTCCATCTGACAAGGAGCACAGCCTTCTGACAGCAGCTTTCAACTTGCCTAAGAAAGAGCTTGGCCATTTAGATGTGTTGCAAATCTGTGTGTGTGTAAGGTGCAGGTGCAAGTTCCTGACAAAGGTGTTTTCTAGGTCCAGTTTCAATCTGCCAGACACATTGGAAATGTTTTCCTCTGGCATTCACGCCAAGAGTCGCAGATTACTTAACTCCGTAGCTCTGAGAATGGAACGGCAAGAGGTGTTCCGCTTACGTCATAAACAGTGCTCCAGAGCGCTTAGCAACGGGCACAACGAAACGTGTCTGCGGGATAGTGACCATTCCCGCCTAGTGCTGGCAATGCACGAGCACTGCCAAAAGGCAAAGAAAGGCGCTTAGCATGCGGCTTGTGCGCAAAGCTTTCAGACTGCCAGAGGACCGCAGCTGTGGTAAGCCCGCTTGCTCATTTGACGTTAGATGTCGCCTGCAAGAACTTCACCCCCATCTGGTTTATGCTGCTACCTGTTGTTAGGCGACAACAAGAGCACATGTAGCAAATGCTTTTTCCTGACCCGTTTTGCTAGACCACGCTCTTCTGTGGCTCTTTAGTGCTTGCCAAACTGCTATGTCCGTGCTGCTGCTTCCATCTGACAAGGAGCACAGCCTTCTGAGAGCAGCTTTCAACTTGCCTAAGAAAGAGCTTGGCCATTTAGATGTGATGCAAATCTGTGTGTGTGTAAGGTGCAAGTGCAAGCTCCTGACAAAGGTGTTTTCTAGGTCCAGTTTCAATCTGCCAGACACATTGGAAATGTTTTCCTCTGGCATTCGCACCAAGAGTCGCAGATTACTTAACTGAGGAGCTCTGAGAATGGAACGGCAAGAGGTGTTCCGCTTACGTCATAAAAAGTGCTCCAGAGCGCTTAGCAACGGGCACAACGAAACGAATGTCTGTGGGATAGTGACCATTCCCACCTAGTGCTGGCAATGCATGAGCACTTCTAAAAGGCAAAGGAAGGCGCTTAGAATCCGGCTTGTGCACAAAGCTTTCAGACTGCCAGAGGACCGCAGCTGTGGTAAGCCCGTTTGCTCATTTGACGTTAGATGTCGCCTGCAAGAACTTCACCCGCATCTGGTTTATGCTGCTACCTGTTAGGCGACAAAGAGGACACATGTAGCAAATGCTTTTTCCTGCCTCATTTTGCTAGACCACGCTCTTCTGTAGCTCTTTATTTCTTGCCAAACTGTTATGTGCGTGCTGCTGCTTCCATCTGACAAGGAGCACAGCCTTCTGACAGCAGCTTTCAACTTGCCTAAGGAAGAGCTTGGCCATTTAGATGTGTTGCAAATCTGTGTGTGTGTAATGTGCAAGTGCAAGCTGCTGACAAAGGTGTTTTCTAGGTCCAGTTTCAATCTGCCAGACACATTGGAAATGTTTTCCTCTGGCATTCACGCCAAGAGTCGCAGATTACTTAACTCCGTAGCTCTGAGAATGGAACGGCAAGAGGTGTTCCGCTTACGTCATAAACAGTGCTCCAGAGCGCTTAGCAACGGGCACAACGAAACGTGTCTGCGGGATAGTGACCATTCCCGCCTAGTGCTGGCAATGCACGAGCACTGCCAAAAGGCAAAGAAAGGCGCTTAGCATGCGGCTTGTGCGCAAAGCTTTCAGACTGCCAGAGGACCGCAGCTGTGGTAAGCCCGCTTGCTCATTTGACGTTAGATGTCGCCTGCAAGAACTTCACTCGCATCTCGTTTATGCTGCTACCTGTTGTTAGGAGACAAAAAGGACACATGTAGCAAATGCTTTTTCCTGCCTCATTTTGCTAGACCACGGTCTTCTGTGGCTCTTTAGTTCTTGCCAAACTGCTATGTGCGTGCTGCTGCTTCCATCTGACAAGGAGCACAGCCTTCTGACAGCAGCTTTCAACTTGCCTAAGGAAGAGCTTGGCCATTTAGATGTGATGCAAATCTGTGTGTGTGGAAGGTGCAGGTGCAAGCTGCTGACAAAGGTGTTCTCCAGGTTCAGTTTTTATATGCCAGACACATTGGAAATGTTTTCCTCTGGCATTCGCACCAAGAGTCGCAGATTACTTAACTGAGGAGCTCTGAGAATGGAACGGCAAGAGGTGTTCCGCTTACGTCATAAACAGTGCTCCAGAGCGCTTGGCAATGGGCACAACGAAACGTGTCTGTGGGATAGTGACCATTCCCGCCTAGTGCTGGCAATGCACGAGCACTGCCAAAAGGCAAAGGAAGGCGCTTAGCATGCGGCTTGTGCGCAGAGCTTTCAGACTGCCAGAGGACCGCAGCTGTGGTAAGCCCGCTTGCTCATTTGACGTTAGATGTCGCCTGCAAGAACTTCACCCCCATCTGGTTTATGCTGCTACCTGTTGTTAGGCGACAAAGAGGACACATGTAGCAAATGCTTTTTCCTGCCTCATTTTGCTAGACCACTGTCTTCTGTAGCTCTTTAGTTCTTGCCAAACTGCTATGTGCGTGCTGCTGCTTCCATCTGACAAGGAGCACAGCCTTCTGACAGCAGCTTTCAACTTGCCTAAGAAAGAGCTTGGCCATTTAGATGTGTTGCAAATCTGTGTGTGTGTAAGGTGCAGGTGCAAGTTCCTGACAAAGGTGTTTTCTAGGTCCAGTTTCAATCTGCCAGACACATTGGAAATGTTTTCCTCTGGCATTCACGCCAAGAGTCGCAGATTACTTAACTCCGTAGCTCTGAGAATGGAACGGCAAGAGGTGTTCCGCTTTCGTCATAAACAGTGCTCCAGAGCGCTTAGCAACGGGCACAACGAAACGTGTCTGCGGGATAGTGACCATTCCCGCCTAGTGCTGGCAATGCACGAGCACTGCCAAAAGGCAAAGAAAGGCGCTTAGCATGCGGCTTGTGCGCAAAGCTTTCAGACTGCCAGAGGACCGCAGCTGTGGTAAGCCCGCTTGCTCATTTGACGTTAGATGTCGCCTGCAAGAACTTCACCCCCATCTGGTTTATGCTGCTACCTGTTGTTAGGCGACAACAAGAGCACATGTAGCAAATGCTTTTTCCTGACCCGTTTTGCTAGACCACGCTCTTCTGTGGCTCTTTAGTGCTTGCCAAACTGCTATGTCCGTGCTGCTGCTTCCATCTGACAAGGAGCACAGCCTTCTGAGAGCAGCTTTCAACTTGCCTAAGAAAGAGCTTGGCCATTTAGATGTGATGCAAATCTGTGTGTGTGTAAGGTGCAAGTGCAAGCTCCTGACAAAGGTGTTTTCTAGGTCCAGTTTCAATCTGCCAGACACATTGGAAATGTTTTCCTCTGGCATTCGCACCAAGAGTCGCAGATTACTTAACTGAGGAGCTCTGAGAATGGAACGGCAAGAGGTGTTCCGCTTACGTCATAAAAAGTGCTCCAGAGCGCTTAGCAACGGGCACAACGAAACGAATGTCTGTGGGATAGTGACCATTCCCACCTAGTGCTGGCAATGCATGAGCACTTCTAAAAGGCAAAGGAAGGCGCTTAGAATCCGGCTTGTGCACAAAGCTTTCAGACTGCCAGAGGACCGCAGCTGTGGTAAGCCCGTTTGCTCATTTGACGTTAGATGTCGCCTGCAAGAACTTCACCCGCATCTGGTTTATGCTGCTACCTGTTAGGCGACAAAGAGGACACATGTAGCAAATGCTTTTTCCTGCCTCATTTTGCTAGACCACGCTCTTCTGTAGCTCTTTATTTCTTGCCAAACTGTTATGTGCGTGCTGCTGCTTCCATCTGACAAGGAGCACAGCCTTCTGACAGCAGCTTTCAACTTGCCTAAGGAAGAGCTTGGCCATTTAGATGTGTTGCAAATCTGTGTGTGTGTAATGTGCACATGCAAGCTCCTGACAAAGGTGTTTTCTAGGTCCAGTTTCAATCTGCCAGACACATTGGAAATGTTTTCCTCTGGCATTCACGCCAAGAGTCGCAGATTACTTAACTCCGTAGCTCTGAGAATGGAACGGCAAGAGGTGTTCCGCTTACGTCATAAACAGTGCTCCAGAGCGCTTAGCAACGGGCACAACGAAACGTGTCTGCGGGATAGTGACCATTCCCGCCTAGTGCTGGCAATGCACGAGCACTGCCAAAAGGCAAAGAAAGGCGCTTAGCATGCGGCTTGTGCGCAAAGCTTTCAGACTGCCAGAGGACCGCAGCTGTGGTAAGCCCGCTTGCTCATTTGACGTTAGATGTCGCCTGCAAGAACTTCACTCGCATCTCGTTTATGCTGCTACCTGTTGTTAGGAGACAAAAAGGACACATGTAGCAAATGCTTTTTCCTGCCTCATTTTGCTAGACCACGCTCTTCTGTGGCTCTTTAGTTCTTGCCAAACTGCTATGTGCGTGCTGCTGCTTCCATCTGACAAGGAGCACAGCCTTCTGACAGCAGCTTTCAACTTGCCTAAGGAAGAGCTTGGCCATTTAGATGTGATGCAAATCTGTGTGTGTGGAAGGTGCAGGTGCAAGCTGCTGACAAAGGTGTTTTCTAGGTCCAGTTTCAATCTGCCAGACACATTGGAAATGTTTTCCTCTGGCATTCACGCCAAGAGTCGCAGATTACTTAACTGAGGAGCTCTGAGAATGGAACGGCAAGAGGTGTTCCGCTTTCGTCATAAACAGTGCTCCAGAGCGCTTAGCAACGGGCACAACGAAACGTGTCTGCGGGATAGTGACCATTCCCGCCTAGTGCTGGCAATGCACGAGCACTGCCAAAAGGCAAAGAAAGGCGCTTAGCATGCGGCTTGTGCGCAAAGCTTTCAGACTGCGAGAGGACCGCAGCTGTGGTAAGCCCGCTTGCTCATTTGACGTTAGATGTCGCCTGCAAGAACTTCAGCCGCATCTGGTTTATGCTGCTTCCTGTTGTAGGCGACAACAAGAGCACATGTAGCAAATGCTTTTTCCTGTTTCATTTTACTAGACCACGCTCTTCTGTGGCTCTTTAGTGCTCGCCAAACTGCTATGTGCGTGCTGTTGCTTCCATCTGACAAGGAGCACAACCTTCTGACAGCAGCTTTCAACTTGTCTAAGAAAGAGCTTGGCCATTTAGATGTGATGCAAATCTGTGTGCGTGTAAGGTGCAGGTGCAAGCTCCTGACAAAGGTGTTCTCCAGGTTCAGTTTTTATATGCCAGACACATTGGAAATGTTTTCCTCTGGCATTCGCACCAAGAGTCGCAGATTACTTAACTGAGGAGCTCTGAGAATGGAACGGCAAGAGGTGTTCCGCTTACGTCATAAACAGTGCTCCAGAGCGCTTGGCAATGGGCACAACGAAACGTGTCTGTGGGATAGTGACCATTCCCGCCTAGTGCTGGCAATGCACGAGCACTGCCAAAAGGCAAAGGAAGGCGCTTAGCATGCGGCTTGTGCGCAGAGCTTTCAGACTGCCAGAGGACCGCAGCTGTGGTAAGCCCGTTTGCTCATTTGACGTTAGATGTCGCCTGCAAGAACTTCACCCGCATCTGGTTTATGCTGCTACCTGTTGTAGGCGACAACAAGAGCACATGTAGCAAATGCTTTTTCCTGACCCGTTTTGCTAGACCACGCTCTTCTGTGGCTCTTTAGTGCTTGCCAAACTGCTATGTGCGTGCTGCTGCTTCCATCTGACAAGGAGCACAGCCTTCTGAGAGCAGCTTTCAACTTGCCTAAGAAAGAGCTTGGCCATTTAGATGTGATGCAAATCTGTGTGTGTGTAAGGTGCAAGTGCAAGCTCCTGACAAAGGTGTTTTCTAGGTCCAGTTTCAATCTGCCAGACACATTGGAAATGTTTTCCTCTGGCATTCGCACCAAGAGTCGCAGATTACTTAACTGAGGAGCTCTGAGAATGGAACGGCAAGAGGTGTTCCGCTTACGTCATAAAAAGTGCTCCAGAGCGCTTAGCAACGGGCACAACGAAACGAATGTCTGTGGGATAGTGACCATTCCCACCTAGTGCTGGCAATGCATGAGCACTTCTAAAAGGCAAAGGAAGGCGCTTAGCATCCGGCTTGTGCACAAAGCTTTCAGACTGCCAGAGGACCGCAGCTGTGGTAAGCCCGTTTGCTCATTTGACGTTAGATGTCGCCTGCAAGAACTTCACCCGCATCTGGTTTATGCTGCTACCTGTTAGGCGACAAAGAGGACACATGTAGCAAATGCTTTTTCCTGCCTCATTTTGCTAGACCACGCTCTTCTGTAGCTCTTTATTTCTTGCCAAACTGTTATGTGCGTGCTGCTGCTTCCATCTGACAAGGAGCACAGCCTTCTGACAGCAGCTTTCAACTTGCCTAAGGAAGAGCTTGGCCATTTAGATGTGTTGCAAATCTGTGTGTGTGTAATGTGCACATGCAAGCTCCTGACAAAGGTGTTTTCTAGGTCCAGTTTCAATCTGCCAGACACATTGGAAATGTTTTCCTCTGGCATTCACGCCAAGAGTCGCAGATTACTTAACTGAGGAGCTCTGAGAATGGAACGGCAAGAGGTGTTCCGCTTACGTCATAAACAGTGCTCCAGAGCGCTTGGCAATGGGCACAACGAAACGTGTCTGTGGGATAGTGACCATTCCCGCCTAGTGCTGGCAATGCACGAGCACTGCCAAAAGGCAAAGGAAGGCGCTTAGCATGCGGCTTGTGCGCAGAGCTTTCAGACTGCCAGAGGACCGCAGCTGTGGTAAGCCCGTTTGCTCATTTGACGTTAGATGTCGCCTGCAAGAACTTCACCCGCATCTGGTTTATGCTGCTACCTGTTGTTAGGCGACAGAGGACACATGTAGCAAATGCTTTTTCCTGCCTCATTTTGCTAGACCACTGTCTTCTGTAGCTCTTTAGTTCTTGCCAAACTGCTATGTGCGTGCTGCTGCTTCCATCTGACAAGGAGCACAGCCTTCTGACAGCAGCTTTCAACTTGCCTAAGAAAGAGCTTGGCCATTTAGATGTGTTGCAAATCTGTGTGTGTGTAAGGTGCAGGTGCAAGTTCCTGACAAAGGTGTTTTCTAGGTCCAGTTTCAATCTGCCAGACACATTGGAAATGTTTTCCTCTGGCATTCACGCCAAGAGTCGCAGATTACTTAACTCCGTAGCTCTGAGAATGGAACGGCAAGAGGTGTTCCGCTTTCGTCATAAACAGTGCTCCAGAGCGCTTAGCAACGGGCACAACGAAACGTGTCTGCGGGATAGTGACCATTCCCGCCTAGTGCTGGCAATGCACGAGCACTGCCAAAAGGCAAAGAAAGGCGCTTAGCATGCGGCTTGTGCGCAAAGCTTTCAGACTGCCAGAGGACCGCAGCTGTGGTAAGCCCGCTTGCTCATTTGACGTTAGATGTCGCCTGCAAGAACTTCACCCCCATCTGGTTTATGCTGCTACCTGTTGTTAGGCGACAACAAGAGCACATGTAGCAAATGCTTTTTCCTGACCCGTTTTGCTAGACCACGCTCTTCTGTGGCTCTTTAGTGCTTGCCAAACTGCTATGTCCGTGCTGCTGCTTCCATCTGACAAGGAGCACAGCCTTCTGAGAGCAGCTTTCAACTTGCCTAAGAAAGAGCTTGGCCATTTAGATGTGATGCAAATCTGTGTGTGTGTAAGGTGCAAGTGCAAGCTCCTGACAAAGGTGTTTTCTAGGTCCAGTTTCAATCTGCCAGACACATTGGAAATGTTTTCCTCTGGCATTCGCACCAAGAGTCGCAGATTACTTAACTGAGGAGCTCTGAGAATGGAACGGCAAGAGGTGTTCCGCTTACGTCATAAAAAGTGCTCCAGAGCGCTTAGCAACGGGCACAACGAAACGAATGTCTGTGGGATAGTGACCATTCCCACCTAGTGCTGGCAATGCATGAGCACTTCTAAAAGGCAAAGGAAGGCGCTTAGAATCCGGCTTGTGCACAAAGCTTTCAGACTGCCAGAGGACCGCAGCTGTGGTAAGCCCGTTTGCTCATTTGACGTTAGATGTCGCCTGCAAGAACTTCACCCGCATCTGGTTTATGCTGCTACCTGTTAGGCGACAAAGAGGACACATGTAGCAAATGCTTTTTCCTGCCTCATTTTGCTAGACCACGCTCTTCTGTAGCTCTTTATTTCTTGCCAAACTGTTATGTGCGTGCTGCTGCTTCCATCTGACAAGGAGCACAGCCTTCTGACAGCAGCTTTCAACTTGCCTAAGGAAGAGCTTGGCCATTTAGATGTGTTGCAAATCTGTGTGTGTGTAATGTGCACATGCAAGCTCCTGACAAAGGTGTTTTCTAGGTCCAGTTTCAATCTGCCAGACACATTGGAAATGTTTTCCTCTGGCATTCACGCCAAGAGTCGCAGATTACTTAACTCCGTAGCTCTGAGAATGGAACGGCAAGAGGTGTTCCGCTTACGTCATAAACAGTGCTCCAGAGCGCTTAGCAACGGGCACAACGAAACGTGTCTGCGGGATAGTGACCATTCCCGCCTAGTGCTGGCAATGCACGAGCACTGCCAAAAGGCAAAGAAAGGCGCTTAGCATGCGGCTTGTGCGCAAAGCTTTCAGACTGCCAGAGGACCGCAGCTGTGGTAAGCCCGCTTGCTCATTTGACGTTAGATGTCGCCTGCAAGAACTTCACTCGCATCTCGTTTATGCTGCTACCTGTTGTTAGGAGACAAAAAGGACACATGTAGCAAATGCTTTTTCCTGCCTCATTTTGCTAGACCACGCTCTTCTGTGGCTCTTTAGTTCTTGCCAAACTGCTATGTGCGTGCTGCTGCTTCCATCTGACAAGGAGCACAGCCTTCTGACAGCAGCTTTCAACTTGCCTAAGGAAGAGCTTGGCCATTTAGATGTGATGCAAATCTGTGTGTGTGGAAGGTGCAGGTGCAAGCTGCTGACAAAGGTGTTTTCTAGGTCCAGTTTCAATCTGCCAGACACATTGGAAATGTTTTCCTCTGGCATTCACGCCAAGAGTCGCAGATTACTTAACTGAGGAGCTCTGAGAATGGAACGGCAAGAGGTGTTCCGCTTTCGTCATAAACAGTGCTCCAGAGCGCTTAGCAACGGGCACAACGAAACGTGTCTGCGGGATAGTGACCATTCCCGCCTAGTGCTGGCAATGCACGAGCACTGCCAAAAGGCAAAGAAAGGCGCTTAGCATGCGGCTTGTGCGCAAAGCTTTCAGACTGCGAGAGGACCGCAGCTGTGGTAAGCCCGCTTGCTCATTTGACGTTAGATGTCGCCTGCAAGAACTTCAGCCGCATCTGGTTTATGCTGCTTCCTGTTGTAGGCGACAACAAGAGCACATGTAGCAAATGCTTTTTCCTGTTTCATTTTACTAGACCACGCTCTTCTGTGGCTCTTTAGTGCTCGCCAAACTGCTATGTGCGTGCTGTTGCTTCCATCTGACAAGGAGCACAACCTTCTGACAGCAGCTTTCAACTTGTCTAAGAAAGAGCTTGGCCATTTAGATGTGATGCAAATCTGTGTGCGTGTAAGGTGCAGGTGCAAGCTCCTGACAAAGGTGTTCTCCAGGTTCAGTTTTTATATGCCAGACACATTGGAAATGTTTTCCTCTGGCATTCGCACCAAGAGTCGCAGATTACTTAACTGAGGAGCTCTGAGAATGGAACGGCAAGAGGTGTTCCGCTTACGTCATAAACAGTGCTCCAGAGCGCTTGGCAATGGGCACAACGAAACGTGTCTGTGGGATAGTGACCATTCCCGCCTAGTGCTGGCAATGCACGAGCACTGCCAAAAGGCAAAGGAAGGCGCTTAGCATGCGGCTTGTGCGCAGAGCTTTCAGACTGCCAGAGGACCGCAGCTGTGGTAAGCCCGTTTGCTCATTTGACGTTAGATGTCGCCTGCAAGAACTTCACCCGCATCTGGTTTATGCTGCTACCTGTTGTAGGCGACAACAAGAGCACATGTAGCAAATGCTTTTTCCTGACCCGTTTTGCTAGACCACGCTCTTCTGTGGCTCTTTAGTGCTTGCCAAACTGCTATGTGCGTGCTGCTGCTTCCATCTGACAAGGAGCACAGCCTTCTGAGAGCAGCTTTCAACTTGCCTAAGAAAGAGCTTGGCCATTTAGATGTGATGCAAATCTGTGTGTGTGTAAGGTGCAAGTGCAAGCTCCTGACAAAGGTGTTTTCTAGGTCCAGTTTCAATCTGCCAGACACATTGGAAATGTTTTCCTCTGGCATTCGCACCAAGAGTCGCAGATTACTTAACTGAGGAGCTCTGAGAATGGAACGGCAAGAGGTGTTCCGCTTACGTCATAAAAAGTGCTCCAGAGCGCTTAGCAACGGGCACAACGAAACGAATGTCTGTGGGATAGTGACCATTCCCACCTAGTGCTGGCAATGCATGAGCACTTCTAAAAGGCAAAGGAAGGCGCTTAGCATCCGGCTTGTGCACAAAGCTTTCAGACTGCCAGAGGACCGCAGCTGTGGTAAGCCCGTTTGCTCATTTGACGTTAGATGTCGCCTGCAAGAACTTCACCCGCATCTGGTTTATGCTGCTACCTGTTAGGCGACAAAGAGGACACATGTAGCAAATGCTTTTTCCTGCCTCATTTTGCTAGACCACGCTCTTCTGTAGCTCTTTATTTCTTGCCAAACTGTTATGTGCGTGCTGCTGCTTCCATCTGACAAGGAGCACAGCCTTCTGACAGCAGCTTTCAACTTGCCTAAGGAAGAGCTTGGCCATTTAGATGTGTTGCAAATCTGTGTGTGTGTAATGTGCACATGCAAGCTCCTGACAAAGGTGTTTTCTAGGTCCAGTTTCAATCTGCCAGACACATTGGAAATGTTTTCCTCTGGCATTCACGCCAAGAGTCGCAGATTACTTAACTGAGGAGCTCTGAGAATGGAACGGCAAGAGGTGTTCCGCTTACGTCATAAACAGTGCTCCAGAGCGCTTGGCAATGGGCACAACGAAACGTGTCTGTGGGATAGTGACCATTCCCGCCTAGTGCTGGCAATGCACGAGCACTGCCAAAAGGCAAAGGAAGGCGCTTAGCATGCGGCTTGTGCGCAGAGCTTTCAGACTGCCAGAGGACCGCAGCTGTGGTAAGCCCGTTTGCTCATTTGACGTTAGATGTCGCCTGCAAGAACTTCACCCGCATCTGGTTTATGCTGCTACCTGTTGTTAGGCGACAAAGAGGACACATGTAGCAAATGCTTTTTCCTGCCTCATTTTGCTAGACCACTGTCTTCTGTAGCTCTTTAGTTCTTGCCAAACTGCTATGTGCGTGCTGCTGCTTCCATCTGACAAGGAGCACAGCCTTCTGACAGCAGCTTTCAACTTGCCTAAGAAAGAGCTTGGCCATTTAGATGTGTTGCAAATCTGTGTGTGTGTAAGGTGCAGGTGCAAGTTCCTGACAAAGGTGTTTTCTAGGTCCAGTTTCAATCTGCCAGACACATTGGAAATGTTTTCCTCTGGCATTCACGCCAAGAGTCGCAGATTACTTAACTCCGTAGCTCTGAGAATGGAACGGCAAGAGGTGTTCCGCTTACGTCATAAACAGTGCTCCAGAGCGCTTAGCAACGGGCACAACGAAACGTGTCTGCGGGATAGTGACCATTCCCGCCTAGTGCTGGCAATGCACGAGCACTGCCAAAAGGCAAAGAAAGGCGCTTAGCATGCGGCTTGTGCGCAAAGCTTTCAGACTGCCAGAGGACCGCAGCTGTGGTAAGCCCGCTTGCTCATTTGACGTTAGATGTCGCCTGCAAGAACTTCACCCCCATCTGGTTTATGCTGCTACCTGTTGTTAGGCGACAACAAGAGCACATGTAGCAAATGCTTTTTCCTGACCCGTTTTGCTAGACCACGCTCTTCTGTGGCTCTTTAGTGCTTGCCAAACTGCTATGTCCGTGCTGCTGCTTCCATCTGACAAGGAGCACAGCCTTCTGAGAGCAGCTTTCAACTTGCCTAAGAAAGAGCTTGGCCATTTAGATGTGATGCAAATCTGTGTGTGTGTAAGGTGCAAGTGCAAGCTCCTGACAAAGGTGTTTTCTAGGTCCAGTTTCAATCTGCCAGACACATTGGAAATGTTTTCCTCTGGCATTCGCACCAAGAGTCGCAGATTACTTAACTGAGGAGCTCTGAGAATGGAACGGCAAGAGGTGTTCCGCTTACGTCATAAAAAGTGCTCCAGAGCGCTTAGCAACGGGCACAACGAAACGAATGTCTGTGGGATAGTGACCATTCCCACCTAGTGCTGGCAATGCATGAGCACTTCTAAAAGGCAAAGGAAGGCGCTTAGAATCCGGCTTGTGCACAAAGCTTTCAGACTGCCAGAGGACCGCAGCTGTGGTAAGCCCGTTTGCTCATTTGACGTTAGATGTCGCCTGCAAGAACTTCACCCGCATCTGGTTTATGCTGCTACCTGTTAGGCGACAAAGAGGACACATGTAGCAAATGCTTTTTCCTGCCTCATTTTGCTAGACCACGGTCTTCTGTGGCTCTTTAGTTCTTGCCAAACTGCTATGTGCGTGCTGCTGCTTCCATCTGACAAGGAGCACAGCCTTCTGACAGCAGCTTTCAACTTGCCTAAGGAAGAGCTTGGCCATTTAGATGTGATGCAAATCTGTGTGTGTGGAAGGTGCAGGTGCAAGCTGCTGACAAAGGTGTTTTCTAGGTCCAGTTTCAATCTGCCAGACACATTGGAAATGTTTTCCTCTGGCATTCACGCCAAGAGTCGCAGATTACTTAACTGAGGAGCTCTGAGAATGGAACGGCAAGAGGTGTTCCGCTTTCGTCATAAACAGTGCTCCAGAGCGCTTAGCAACGGGCACAACGAAACGTGTCTGCGGGATAGTGACCATTCCCGCCTAGTGCTGGCAATGCACGAGCACTGCCAAAAGGCAAAGAAAGGCGCTTAGCATGCGGCTTGTGCGCAAAGCTTTCAGACTGCGAGAGGACCGCAGCTGTGGTAAGCCCGCTTGCTCATTTGACGTTAGATGTCGCCTGCAAGAACTTCAGCCGCATCTGGTTTATGCTGCTTCCTGTTGTAGGCGACAACAAGAGCACATGTAGCAAATGCTTTTTCCTGTTTCATTTTACTAGACCACGCTCTTCTGTGGCTCTTTAGTGCTCGCCAAACTGCTATGTGCGTGCTGTTGCTTCCATCTGACAAGGAGCACAACCTTCTGACAGCAGCTTTCAACTTGTCTAAGAAAGAGCTTGGCCATTTAGATGTGATGCAAATCTGTGTGCGTGTAAGGTGCAGGTGCAAGCTCCTGACAAAGGTGTTCTCCAGGTTCAGTTTTTATATGCCAGACACATTGGAAATGTTTTCCTCTGGCATTCGCACCAAGAGTCGCAGATTACTTAACTGAGGAGCTCTGAGAATGGAACGGCAAGAGGTGTTCCGCTTACGTCATAAACAGTGCTCCAGAGCGCTTGGCAATGGGCACAACGAAACGTGTCTGTGGGATAGTGACCATTCCCGCCTAGTGCTGGCAATGCACGAGCACTGCCAAAAGGCAAAGGAAGGCGCTTAGCATGCGGCTTGTGCGCAGAGCTTTCAGACTGCCAGAGGACCGCAGCTGTGGTAAGCCCGTTTGCTCATTTGACGTTAGATGTCGCCTGCAAGAACTTCACCCGCATCTGGTTTATGCTGCTACCTGTTGTTAGGCGACAAAGAGGACACATGTAGCAAATGCTTTTTCCTGCCTCATTTTGCTAGACCACTGTCTTCTGTAGCTCTTTAGTTCTTGCCAAACTGCTATGTGCGTGCTGCTGCTTCCATCTGACAAGGAGCACAGCCTTCTGACAGCAGCTTTCAACTTGCCTAAGGAAGAGCTTGGCCATTTAGATGTGTTGCAAATCTGTGTGTGTGTAATGTGCACATGCAAGCTCCTGACAAAGGTGTTTTCTAGGTCCAGTTTCAATCTGCCAGACACATTGGAAATGTTTTCCTCTGGCATTCACGCCAAGAGTCGCAGATTACTTAACTCCGTAGCTCTGAGAATGGAACGGCAAGAGGTGTTCCGCTTACGTCATAAACAGTGCTCCAGAGCGCTTAGCAACGGGCACAACGAAACGTGTCTGCGGGATAGTGACCATTCCCGCCTAGTGCTGGCAATGCACGAGCACTGCCAAAAGGCAAAGAAAGGCGCTTAGCATGCGGCTTGTGCGCAAAGCTTTCAGACTGCCAGAGGACCGCAGCTGTGGTAAGCCCGCTTGCTCATTTGACGTTAGATGTCGCCTGCAAGAACTTCACCCCCATCTGGTTTATGCTGCTACCTGTTGTTAGGCGACAACAAGAGCACATGTAGCAAATGCTTTTTCCTGACCCGTTTTGCTAGACCACGCTCTTCTGTGGCTCTTTAGTGCTTGCCAAACTGCTATGTCCGTGCTGCTGCTTCCATCTGACAAGGAGCACAGCCTTCTGAGAGCAGCTTTCAACTTGCCTAAGAAAGAGCTTGGCCATTTAGATGTGATGCAAATCTGTGTGTGTGTAAGGTGCAGGTGCAAGCTCCTGACAAAGGTGTTCCCTAGGTTCAGTTTCTCCCTGTCAGACACATTGGTAATGTTTTCCTCTGGCATTCACGCCAAGAGTCGCAGATTGTTTAACTGAGGAGCTCTGAGAATGGAACGGCAAGAGGTGTTCCGCTTACGTCATAAACAGAGCACCAGAGCGCTTAGCAACGGGCACAACGAAACGGGTGTGCGGGATAGTGACCATTCCCGCCTAGTGCTGGCAATGCACGGGCACTGCCAAAAGGCAAAGGAAGGCGCTTAGCATGCGGCTTGTGCGCAAAGCTTTCAGACTGCCAGAGGACCGCAGCTGTGGTAAGCCCGCTTGCTCATTTGACGTTAGATGTCGTCTGCAAGAGCTTCAGCCGCATCTGGTTTATGCTGCTACCTGTTGTAAGGCGACAAAGAGGACACATGTAGCAAATGCTTTTTCCTGCCTCATTTTGCTAGACCACGCTCTTCTGTGGCTCTTAGGTTCTTGCCAAACTGCTGTGTGCGTGCTGCTGATTCCATCTGACAAGGAGCACAGCCTTCTGACAGCAGCTTTCAACTTGCCTAAGAAAGAGCTTGGCCATTTAGATGTGTTGCAAATCTGTGTGTGTGTAAGGTGCAGGTGTAAGTTCCTGACAAAGGTGTTTTCTAGGTCCAGTTTCAATCTGCCAGACACATTGGAAATGTTTTCCTCTGGCATTCACGCCAAGAGTCGCAGATTACTTAACTGAGGAGCTCTGAGAATGGAACGGCAAGAGGTGTTCCGCTTTCGTCATAAACAGTGCTCCAGAGCGCTTAGCAACGGGCACAACGAAACGTGTCTGCGGGATAGTGACCATTCCCGCCTAGTGCTGGCAATGCACGAGCACTGCCAAAAGGCAAAGAAAGGCGCTTAGCATGCGGCTTGTGCGCAAAGCTTTCAGACTGCCAGAGGACCGCAGCTGTGGTAAGCCCGCTTGCTCATTTGACGTTAGATGTCGCCTGCAAGAACTTCACCCGCATCTGGTTTATGCTGCTACCTGTTGTAGGCGACAACAAGAGCACATGTAGCAAATGCTTTTTCCTGTTTCATTTTGCTAGACCACGCTCTTCTGTGGCTCTTTAGTGCTCGCCAAACTGCTATGTGCGTGCTGTTGCTTCCATCTGACAAGGAGCACAACCTTCTGACAGCAGCTTTCAACTTGTCTAAGAAAGAGCTTGGCCATTTAGATGTGATGCAAATCTGTGTGCGTGTAAGGTGCAGGTGCAAGCTCCTGACAAAGGTGTTCTCCAGGTTCAGTTTTTATATGCCAGACACATTGGAAATGTTTTCCTCTGGCATTCGCACCAAGAGTCGCAGATTACTTAACTGAGGAGCTCTGAGAATGGAACGGCAAGAGGTGTTCCGCTTACGTCATAAACAGTGCTCCAGAGCGCTTGGCAATGGGCACAACGAAACGTGTCTGTGGGATAGTGACCATTCCCGCCTAGTGCTGGCAATGCACGAGCACTGCCAAAAGGCAAAGGAAGGCGCTTAGCATGCGGCTTGTGCGCAGAGCTTTCAGACTGCCAGAGGACCGCAGCTGTGGTAAGCCCGTTTGCTCATTTGACGTTAGATGTCGCCTGCAAGAACTTCACCCGCATCTGGTTTATGCTGCTACCTGTTGTTAGGCGACAAAGAGGACACATGTAGCAAATGCTTTTTCCTGCCTCATTTTGCTAGACCACTGTCTTCTGTAGCTCTTTAGTTCTTGCCAAACTGCTATGTGCGTGCTGCTGCTTCCATCTGACAAGGAGCACAGCCTTCTGACAGCAGCTTTCAACTTGCCTAAGGAAGAGCTTGGCCATTTAGATGTGATGCAAATCTGTGTGTGTGGAAGGTGCAGGTGCAAGCTGCTGACAAAGGTGTTTTCTAGGTCCAGTTTCAATCTGCCAGACACATTGGAAATGTTTTCCTCTGGCATTCACGCCAAGAGTCGCAGATTACTTAACTGAGGAGCTCTGAGAATGGAACGGCAAGAGGTGTTCCGCTTTCGTCATAAACAGTGCTCCAGAGCGCTTAGCAACGGGCACAACGAAACGTGTCTGCGGGATAGTGACCATTCCCGCCTAGTGCTGGCAATGCACGAGCACTGCCAAAAGGCAAAGAAAGGCGCTTAGCATGCGGCTTGTGCACAAAGCTTTCAGACTGCGAGAGGACCGCAGCTGTGGTAAGCCCGCTTGCTCATTTGACGTTAGATGTCGCCTGCAAGAACTTCACCCCCATCTGGTTTATGCTGCTACCTGTTGTTAGGCGACAACAAGAGCACATGTAGCAAATGCTTTTTCCTGTTTCATTTTGCTAGACCACGCTCTTCTGTGGCTCTTTAGTGCTCGCCAAACTGCTATGTGCGTGCTGTTGCTTCCATCTGACAAGGAGCACAACCTTCTGACAGCAGCTTTCAACTTGTCTAAGAAAGAGCTTGGCCATTTAGATGTGATGCAAATCTGTGTGCGTGTAAGGTGCAGGTGCAAGCTCCTGACAAAGGTGTTCTCCAGGTTCAGTTTTTATATGCCAGACACATTGGAAATGTTTTCCTCTGGCATTCGCACCAAGAGTCGCAGATTACTTAACTGAGGAGCTCTGAGAATGGAACGGCAAGAGGTGTTCCGCTTACGTCATAAACAGTGCTCCAGAGCGCTTGGCAATGGGCACAACGAAACGTGTCTGTGGGATAGTGACCATTCCCGCCTAGTGCTGGCAATGCACGAGCACTGCCAAAAGGCAAAGGAAGGCGCTTAGCATGCGGCTTGTGCGCAGAGCTTTCAGACTGCCAGAGGACCGCAGCTGTGGTAAGCCCGTTTGCTCATTTGACGTTAGATGTCGCCTGCAAGAACTTCACCCGCATCTGGTTTATGCTGCTACCTGTTGTTAGGCGACAAAGAGGACACATGTAGCAAATGCTTTTTCCTGCCTCATTTTGCTAGACCACTGTCTTCTGTAGCTCTTTAGTTCTTGCCAAACTGCTATGTGCGTGCTGCTGCTTCCATCTGACAAGGAGCACAGCCTTCTGACAGCAGCTTTCAACTTGCCTAAGAAAGAGCTTGGCCATTTAGATGTGTTGCAAATCTGTGTGTGTGTAAGGTGCAGGTGCAAGTTCCTGACAAAGGTGTTTTCTAGGTCCAGTTTCAATCTGCCAGACACATTGGAAATGTTTTCCTCTGGCATTCACGCCAAGAGTCGCAGATTACTTAACTCCGTAGCTCTGAGAATGGAACGGCAAGAGGTGTTCCGCTTACGTCATAAAAAGTGCTCCAGAGCATTTAGCAACGGGCACAACGAAACGAATGTCAGTGGGATAGTGACCATTCCCACCTAGTGCTGGCAATGCAGGAGCACTGCTAAAAGGCAAAGGAAGGCGCTTAGCATCCGGCTTGTGCACAAAGCTTTCAGACTGCCAGAGGACCGCAGCTGTGGTAAGCCCGTTTGCTCATTTGACGTTAGATGTCGCCTGCAAGAACTTCACCCGCATCTGGTTTATGCTGCTACCTGTTGTTAGGCGACAAAGAGGACACATGTAGCAAATGCTTTTTCCTGCCTCATTTTGCTAGACCACGCTCTTCTGTAGCTCTTTATTTCTTGCCAAACAGCTATGTGCGTGCTGCTGCTTCCATCTGACAAGGAGCACAGCCTTCTGACAGCAGCTTTCAACTTGCTTAAGAAAGAGCTTGGCCATTTAGATGTGATGCAAATCTCTGTGTGTAAGGTGCAGGTGCAAGCTCCTGACAAAGGTGTTCCCTAGGTTCAGTTTCTCCCTGTCAGACACATTGGTAATGTTTTCCTCTGGCATTCACGCCAAGAGTCGCAGATTGTTTAACTGAGGAGCTCTGAGAATGGAACGGCAAGAGGTGTTCCGCTTACGTCATAAACAGAGCACCAGAGCGCTTAGCAACGGGCACAACGAAACGGGTGTGCGGGATAGTGACCATTCCCGCCTAGTGCTGGCAATGCACGGGCACTGCCAAAAGGCAAAGGAAGGCACTTAGCATGCGGCTTGTGCGCAAAGCTTTCAGACTGCCAGAGGACCGCAGCTGTGGTAAGCCCGCTTGCTCATTTGACGTTAGATGTCGTCTGCAAGAGCTTCAGCCGCATCTGGTTTATGCTGCTACCTGTTGTAAGGCGACAAAGAGGACACATGTAGCAAATGCTTTTTCCTGCCTCATTTTGCTAGACCACGCTCTTCTGTGGCTCTTAGGTTCTTGCCAAACTGCTGTGTGCGTGCTGCTGATTCCATCTGACAAGGAGCACAGCCTTCTGACAGCAGCTTTCAACTTGCCTAAGAAAGAGCTTGGCCATTTAGATGTGTTGCAAATCTGTGTGTGTGTAAGGTGCAGGTGTAAGTTCCTGACAAAGGTGTTTTCTAGGTCCAGTTTCAATCTGCCAGACACATTGGAAATGTTTTCCTCTGGCATTCACGCCAAGAGTCGCAGATTACTTAACTGAGGAGCTCTGAGAATGGAACGGCAAGAGGTGTTCCGCTTTCGTCATAAACAGTGCTCCAGAGCGCTTAGCAACGGGCACAACGAAACGTGTCTGCGGGATAGTGACCATTCCCGCCTAGTGCTGGCAATGCACGAGCACTGCCAAAAGGCAAAGAAAGGCGCTTAGCATGCGGCTTGTGCGCAAAGCTTTCAGACTGCCAGAGGACCGCAGCTGTGGTAAGCCCGCTTGCTCATTTGACGTTAGATGTCGCCTGCAAGAACTTCACCCGCATCTGGTTTATGCTGCTACCTGTTGTAGGCGACAACAAGAGCACATGTAGCAAATGCTTTTTCCTGTTTCATTTTGCTAGACCACGCTCTTCTGTGGCTCTTTAGTGCTCGCCAAACTGCTATGTGCGTGCTGTTGCTTCCATCTGACAAGGAGCACAACCTTCTGACAGCAGCTTTCAACTTGTCTAAGAAAGAGCTTGGCCATTTAGATGTGATGCAAATCTGTGTGCGTGTAAGGTGCAGGTGCAAGCTCCTGACAAAGGTGTTCTCCAGGTTCAGTTTTTATATGCCAGACACATTGGAAATGTTTTCCTCTGGCATTCGCACCAAGAGTCGCAGATTACTTAACTGAGGAGCTCTGAGAATGGAACGGCAAGAGGTGTTCCGCTTACGTCATAAACAGTGCTCCAGAGCGCTTGGCAATGGGCACAACGAAACGTGTCTGTGGGATAGTGACCATTCCCGCCTAGTGCTGGCAATGCACGAGCACTGCCAAAAGGCAAAGGAAGGCGCTTAGCATGCGGCTTGTGCGCAGAGCTTTCAGACTGCCAGAGGACCGCAGCTGTGGTAAGCCCGTTTGCTCATTTGACGTTAGATGTCGCCTGCAAGAACTTCACCCGCATCTGGTTTATGCTGCTACCTGTTGTTAGGCGACAAAGAGGACACATGTAGCAAATGCTTTTTCCTGCCTCATTTTGCTAGACCACTGTCTTCTGTAGCTCTTTAGTTCTTGCCAAACTGCTATGTGCGTGCTGCTGCTTCCATCTGACAAGGAGCACAGCCTTCTGACAGCAGCTTTCAACTTGCCTAAGAAAGAGCTTGGCCATTTAGATGTGTTGCAAATCTGTGTGTGTGTAAGGTGCAGGTGCAAGTTCCTGACAAAGGTGTTTTCTAGGTCCAGTTTCAATCTGCCAGACACATTGGAAATGTTTTCCTCTGGCATTCACGCCAAGAGTCGCAGATTACTTAACTCCGTAGCTCTGAGAATGGAACGGCAAGAGGTGTTCCGCTTACGTCATAAAAAGTGCTCCAGAGCATTTAGCAACGGGCACAACGAAACGAATGTCAGTGGGATAGTGACCATTCCCACCTAGTGCTGGCAATGCAGGAGCACTGCTAAAAGGCAAAGGAAGGCGCTTAGCATCCGGCTTGTGCACAAAGCTTTCAGACTGCCAGAGGACCGCAGCTGTGGTAAGCCCGTTTGCTCATTTGACGTTAGATGTCGCCTGCAAGAACTTCACCCGCATCTGGTTTATGCTGCTACCTGTTGTTAGGCGACAAAGAGGACACATGTAGCAAATGCTTTTTCCTGCCTCATTTTGCTAGACCACGCTCTTCTGTAGCTCTTTATTTCTTGCCAAACAGCTATGTGCGTGCTGCTGCTTCCATCTGACAAGGAGCACAGCCTTCTGACAGCAGCTTTCAACTTGCTTAAGAAAGAGCTTGGCCATTTAGATGTGATGCAAATCTCTGTGTGTAAGGTGCAGGTGCAAGCTCCTGACAAAGGTGTTCCCTAGGTTCAGTTTCTCCCTGTCAGACACATTGGTAATGTTTTCCTCTGGCATTCACGCCAAGAGTCGCAGATTGTTTAACTGAGGAGCTCTGAGAATGGAACGGCAAGAGGTGTTCCGCTTACGTCATAAACAGAGCACCAGAGCGCTTAGCAACGGGCACAACGAAACGGGTGTGCGGGATAGTGACCATTCCCGCCTAGTGCTGGCAATGCACGGGCACTGCCAAAAGGCAAAGGAAGGCACTTAGCATGCGGCTTGTGCGCAAAGCTTTCAGACTGCCAGAGGACCGCAGCTGTGGTAAGCCCGCTTGCTCATTTGACGTTAGATGTCGTCTGCAAGAGCTTCAGCCGCATCTGGTTTATGCTGCTACCTGTTGTAAGGCGACAAAGAGGACACATGTAGCAAATGCTTTTTCCTGCCTCATTTTGCTAGACCACGCTCTTCTGTGGCTCTTAGGTTCTTGCCAAACTGCTGTGTGCGTGCTGCTGATTCCATCTGACAAGGAGCACAGCCTTCTGACAGCAGCTTTCAACTTGCCTAAGAAAGAGCTTGGCCATTTAGATGTGTTGCAAATCTGTGTGTGTGTAAGGTGCAGGTGTAAGTTCCTGACAAAGGTGTTTTCTAGGTCCAGTTTCAATCTGCCAGACACATTGGAAATGTTTTCCTCTGGCATTCACGCCAAGAGTCGCAGATTACTTAACTGAGGAGCTCTGAGAATGGAACGGCAAGAGGTGTTCCGCTTACGTCATAAACAGTGCTCCAGAGCGCTTAGCAACGGGCACAACGAAACGTGTCTGCGGGATAGTGACCATTCCCGCCTAGTGCTGGCAATGCACGAGCACTGCCAAAAGGCAAAGAAAGGCGCTTAGCATGCGGCTTGTGCGCAAAGCTTTCAGACTGCCAGAGGACCGCAGCTGTGGTAAGCCCGCTTGCTCATTTGACGTTAGATGTCGCCTGCAAGAACTTCACCCGCATCTGGTTTATGCTGCTACCTGTTGTAGGCGACAACAAGAGCACATGTAGCAAATGCTTTTTCCTGTTTCATTTTGCTAGACCACGCTCTTCTGTGGCTCTTTAGTGCTCGCCAAACTGCTATGTGCGTGCTGTTGCTTCCATCTGACAAGGAGCACAACCTTCTGACAGCAGCTTTCAACTTGTCTAAGAAAGAGCTTGGCCATTTAGATGTGATGCAAATCTGTGTGCGTGTAAGGTGCAGGTGCAAGCTCCTGACAAAGGTGTTCTCCAGGTTCAGTTTTTATATGCCAGACACATTGGAAATGTTTTCCTCTGGCATTCGCACCAAGAGTCGCAGATTACTTAACTGAGGAGCTCTGAGAATGGAACGGCAAGAGGTGTTCCGCTTACGTCATAAACAGTGCTCCAGAGCGCTTGGCAATGGGCACAACGAAACGTGTCTGTGGGATAGTGACCATTCCCGCCTAGTGCTGGCAATGCACGAGCACTGCCAAAAGGCAAAGGAAGGCGCTTAGCATGCGGCTTGTGCGCAGAGCTTTCAGACTGCCAGAGGACCGCAGCTGTGGTAAGCCCGTTTGCTCATTTGACGTTAGATGTCGCCTGCAAGAACTTCACCCGCATCTGGTTTATGCTGCTACCTGTTGTTAGGCGACAAAGAGGACACATGTAGCAAATGCTTTTTCCTGCCTCATTTTGCTAGACCACTGTCTTCTGTAGCTCTTTAGTTCTTGCCAAACTGCTATGTGCGTGCTGCTGCTTCCATCTGACAAGGAGCACAGCCTTCTGACAGCAGCTTTCAACTTGCCTAAGAAAGAGCTTGGCCATTTAGATGTGTTGCAAATCTGTGTGTGTGTAAGGTGCAGGTGCAAGTTCCTGACAAAGGTGTTTTCTAGGTCCAGTTTCAATCTGCCAGACACATTGGAAATGTTTTCCTCTGGCATTCACGCCAAGAGTCGCAGATTACTTAACTCCGTAGCTCTGAGAATGGAACGGCAAGAGGTGTTCCGCTTACGTCATAAAAAGTGCTCCAGAGCATTTAGCAACGGGCACAACGAAACGAATGTCAGTGGGATAGTGACCATTCCCACCTAGTGCTGGCAATGCAGGAGCACTGCTAAAAGGCAAAGGAAGGCGCTTAGCATCCGGCTTGTGCACAAAGCTTTCAGACTGCCAGAGGACCGCAGCTGTGGTAAGCCCGTTTGCTCATTTGACGTTAGATGTCGCCTGCAAGAACTTCACCCGCATCTGGTTTATGCTGCTACCTGTTGTTAGGCGACAAAGAGGACACATGTAGCAAATGCTTTTTCCTGCCTCATTTTGCTAGACCACGCTCTTCTGTAGCTCTTTATTTCTTGCCAAACAGCTATGTGCGTGCTGCTGCTTCCATCTGACAAGGAGCACAGCCTTCTGACAGCAGCTTTCAACTTGCTTAAGAAAGAGCTTGGCCATTTAGATGTGATGCAAATCTGTGTGTGTAAGGTGCAGGTGCAAGCTCCTGACAAAGGTGTTCCCTAGGTTCAGTTTCTCCCTGTCAGACACATTGGTAATGTTTTCCTCTGGCATTCACGCCAAGAGTCGCAGATTGTTTAACTGAGGAGCTCTGAGAATGGAACGGCAAGAGGTGTTCCGCTTACGTCATAAACAGAGCACCAGAGCGCTTAGCAACGGGCACAACGAAACGGGTGTGCGGGATAGTGACCATTCCCGCCTAGTGCTGGCAATGCACGGGCACTGCCAAAAGGCAAAGGAAGGCACTTAGCATGCGGCTTGTGCGCAAAGCTTTCAGACTGCCAGAGGACCGCAGCTGTGGTAAGCCCGCTTGCTCATTTGACGTTAGATGTCGTCTGCAAGAGCTTCAGCCGCATCTGGTTTATGCTGCTACCTGTTGTAAGGCGACAAAGAGGACACATGTAGCAAATGCTTTTTCCTGCCTCATTTTGCTAGACCACGCTCTTCTGTGGCTCTTAGGTTCTTGCCAAACTGCTGTGTGCGTGCTGCTGATTCCATCTGACAAGGAGCACAGCCTTCTGACAGCAGCTTTCAACTTGCCTAAGAAAGAGCTTGGCCATTTAGATGTGTTGCAAATCTGTGTGTGTGTAAGGTGCAGGTGTAAGTTCCTGACAAAGGTGTTTTCTAGGTCCAGTTTCAATCTGCCAGACACATTGGAAATGTTTTCCTCTGGCATTCACGCCAAGAGTCGCAGATTACTTAACTGAGGAGCTCTGAGAATGGAACGGCAAGAGGTGTTCCGCTTACGTCATAAACAGTGCTCCAGAGCGCTTAGCAACGGGCACAACGAAACGTGTCTGCGGGATAGTGACCATTCCCGCCTAGTGCTGGCAATGCACGAGCACTGCCAAAAGGCAAAGAAAGGCGCTTAGCATGCGGCTTGTGCGCAAAGCTTTCAGACTGCCAGAGGACCGCAGCTGTGGTAAGCCCGCTTGCTCATTTGACGTTAGATGTCGCCTGCAAGAACTTCACCCGCATCTGGTTTATGCTGCTACCTGTTGTAGGCGACAACAAGAGCACATGTAGCAAATGCTTTTTCCTGTTTCATTTTGCTAGACCACGCTCTTCTGTGGCTCTTTAGTGCTCGCCAAACTGCTATGTGCGTGCTGTTGCTTCCATCTGACAAGGAGCACAACCTTCTGACAGCAGCTTTCAACTTGTCTAAGAAAGAGCTTGGCCATTTAGATGTGATGCAAATCTGTGTGCGTGTAAGGTGCAGGTGCAAGCTCCTGACAAAGGTGTTCTCCAGGTTCAGTTTTTATATGCCAGACACATTGGAAATGTTTTCCTCTGGCATTCGCACCAAGAGTCGCAGATTACTTAACTGAGGAGCTCTGAGAATGGAACGGCAAGAGGTGTTCCGCTTACGTCATAAACAGTGCTCCAGAGTGCTTGGCAATGGGCACAACGAAACGTGTCTGTGGGATAGTGACCATTCCCGCCTAGTGCTGGCAATGCACGAGCACTGCCAAAAGGCAAAGGAAGGCGCTTAGCATGCGGCTTGTGCGCAGAGCTTTCAGACTGCCAGAGGACCGCAGCTGTGGTAAGCCCGTTTGCTCATTTGACGTTAGATGTCGCCTGCAAGAACTTCACCCGCATCTGGTTTATGCTGCTACCTGTTGTTAGGCGACAAAGAGGACACATGTAGCAAATGCTTTTTCCTGCCTCATTTTGCTAGACCACTGTCTTCTGTAGCTCTTTAGTTCTTGCCAAACTGCTATGTGCGTGCTGCTGCTTCCATCTGACAAGGAGCACAGCCTTCTGACAGCAGCTTTCAACTTGCCTAAGAAAGAGCTTGGCCATTTAGATGTGTTGCAAATCTGTGTGTGTGTAAGGTGCAGGTGCAAGTTCCTGACAAAGGTGTTTTCTAGGTCCAGTTTCAATCTGCCAGACACATTGGAAATGTTTTCCTCTGGCATTCACGCCAAGAGTCGCAGATTACTTAACTCCGTAGCTCTGAGAATGGAACGGCAAGAGGTGTTCCGCTTACGTCATAAAAAGTGCTCCAGAGCATTTAGCAACGGGCACAACGAAACGAATGTCAGTGGGATAGTGACCATTCCCACCTAGTGCTGGCAATGCAGGAGCACTGCTAAAAGGCAAAGGAAGGCGCTTAGCATCCGGCTTGTGCACAAAGCTTTCAGACTGCCAGAGGACCGCAGCTGTGGTAAGCCCGTTTGCTCATTTGACGTTAGATGTCGCCTGCAAGAACTTCACCCGCATCTGGTTTATGCTGCTACCTGTTGTTAGGCGACAAAGAGGACACATGTAGCAAATGCTTTTTCCTGCCTCATTTTGCTAGACCACGCTCTTCTGTAGCTCTTTATTTCTTGCCAAACAGCTATGTGCGTGCTGCTGCTTCCATCTGACAAGGAGCACAGCCTTCTGACAGCAGCTTTCAACTTGCTTAAGAAAGAGCTTGGCCATTTAGATGTGATGCAAATCTGTGTGTGTAAGGTGCAGGTGCAAGCTCCTGACAAAGGTGTTCCCTAGGTTCAGTTTCTCCCTGTCAGACACATTGGTAATGTTTTCCTCTGGCATTCACGCCAAGAGTCGCAGATTGTTTAACTGAGGAGCTCTGAGAATGGAACGGCAAGAGGTGTTCCGCTTACCTCATAAACAGAGCACCAGAGCGCTTAGCAACGGGCACAACGAAACGGGTGTGCGGGATAGTGACCATTCCCGCCTAGTGCTGGCAATGCACGGGCACTGCCAAAAGGCAAAGGAAGGCACTTAGCATGCGGCTTGTGCGCAAAGCTTTCAGACTGCCAGAGGACCGCAGCTGTGGTAAGCCCGCTTGCTCATTTGACGTTAGATGTCGTCTGCAAGAGCTTCAGCCGCATCTGGTTTATGCTGCTACCTGTTGTAAGGCGACAAAGAGGACACATGTAGCAAATGCTTTTTCCTGCCTCATTTTGCTAGACCACGCTCTTCTGTGGCTCTTAGGTTCTTGCCAAACTGCTGTGTGCGTGCTGCTGATTCCATCTGACAAGGAGCACAGCCTTCTGACAGCAGCTTTCAACTTGCCTAAGAAAGAGCTTGGCCATTTAGATGTGTTGCAAATCTGTGTGTGTGTAAGGTGCAGGTGTAAGTTCCTGACAAAGGTGTTTTCTAGGTCCAGTTTCAATCTGCCAGACACATTGGAAATGTTTTCCTCTGGCATTCACGCCAAGAGTCGCAGATTACTTAACTGAGGAGCTCTGAGAATGGAACGGCAAGAGGTGTTCCGCTTACGTCATAAACAGTGCTCCAGAGCGCTTAGCAACGGGCACAACGAAACGTGTCTGCGGGATAGTGACCATTCCCGCCTAGTGCTGGCAATGCACGAGCACTGCCAAAAGGCAAAGAAAGGCGCTTAGCATGCGGCTTGTGCGCAAAGCTTTCAGACTGCCAGAGGACCGCAGCTGTGGTAAGCCCGCTTGCTCATTTGACGTTAGATGTCGCCTGCAAGAACTTCACTCGCATCTCGTTTATGCTGCTACCTGTTGTTAGGAGACAAAAAGGACACATGTAGCAAATGCTTTTTCCTGCCTCATTTTGCTAGACCACGCTCTTCTGTAGCTCTTTATTTCTTGCCAAACTGTTATGTGCGTGCTGCTGCTTCCATCTGACAAGGAGCACAGCCTTCTGACAGCAGCTTTCAACTTGCGTAAGGAAGAGCTTGGACATTTAGATGTGTTGCAAATCTGTGTGTGTGTAATGTGCACATGCAAGCTCCTGACAAAGGTGTTTTCTAGGTCCAGTTTCAATCTGCCAGACACATTGGAAATGTTTTCCTCTGGCATTCACGCCAAGAGTCGCAGATTACTTAACTCCGTAGCTCTGAGAATGGAACGGCAAGAGGTGTTCCGCTTACGTCATAAACAGTGCTCCAGAGCGCTTGGCAATGGGCACAACGAAACGTGTCTGTGGGATAGTGACCATTCCCGCCTAGTGCTGGCAATGCACGAGCACTGCCAAAAGGCAAAGGAAGGCGCTTAGCATGCGGCTTGTGCGCAGAGCTTTCAGACTGCCAGAGGACCGCAGCTGTGGTAAGCCCGTTTGCTCATTTGACGTTAGATGTCGCCTGCAAGAACTTCACCCGCATCTGGTTTATGCTGCTACCTGTTGTTAGGCGACAAAGAGGACACATGTAGCAAATGCTTTTTCCTGCCTCATTTTGCTAGACCACTGTCTTCTGTAGCTCTTTAGTTCTTGCCAAACTGCTATGTGCGTGCTGCTGCTTCCATCTGACAAGGAGCACAGCCTTCTGACAGCAGCTTTCAACTTGCCTAAGGAAGAGCTTGGCCATTTAGATGTGATGCAAATCTGTGTGTGTGGAAGGTGCAGGTGCAAGCTGCTGACAAAGGTGTTTTCTAGGTCCAGTTTCAATCTGCCAGACACATTGGAAATGTTTTCCTCTGGCATTCACGCCAAGAGTCGCAGATTACTTAACTGAGGAGCTCTGAGAATGGAACGGCAAGAGGTGTTCCGCTTTCGTCATAAACAGTGCTCCAGAGCGCTTAGCAACGGGCACAACGAAACGTGTCTGCGGGATAGTGACCATTCCCGCCTAGTGCTGGCAATGCACGAGCACTGCCAAAAGGCAAAGAAAGGCGCTTAGCATGCGGCTTGTGCACAAAGCTTTCAGACTGCGAGAGGACCGCAGCTGTGGTAAGCCCGCTTGCTCATTTGACGTTAGATGTCGCCTGCAAGAACTTCACCCCCATCTGGTTTATGCTGCTACCTGTTGTTAGGCGACAACAAGAGCACATGTAGCAAATGCTTTTTCCTGTTTCATTTTGCTAGACCACGCTCTTCTGTGGCTCTTTAGTGCTCGCCAAACTGCTATGTGCGTGCTGTTGCTTCCATCTGACAAGGAGCACAACCTTCTGACAGCAGCTTTCAACTTGTCTAAGAAAGAGCTTGGCCATTTAGATGTGATGCAAATCTGTGTGCGTGTAAGGTGCAGGTGCAAGCTCCTGACAAAGGTGTTCTCCAGGTTCAGTTTTTATATGCCAGACACATTGGAAATGTTTTCCTCTGGCATTCGCACCAAGAGTCGCAGATTACTTAACTGAGGAGCTCTGAGAATGGAACGGCAAGAGGTGTTCCGCTTACGTCATAAACAGTGCTCCAGAGCGCTTGGCAATGGGCACAACGAAACGTGTCTGTGGGATAGTGACCATTCCCGCCTAGTGCTGGCAATGCACGAGCACTGCCAAAAGGCAAAGGAAGGCGCTTAGCATGCGGCTTGTGCGCAGAGCTTTCAGACTGCCAGAGGACCGCAGCTGTGGTAAGCCCGTTTGCTCATTTGACGTTAGATGTCGCCTGCAAGAACTTCACCCGCATCTGGTTTATGCTGCTACCTGTTGTTAGGCGACAAAGAGGACACATGTAGCAAATGCTTTTTCCTGCCTCATTTTGCTAGACCACTGTCTTCTGTAGCTCTTTAGTTCTTGCCAAACTGCTATGTGCGTGCTGCTGCTTCCATCTGACAAGGAGCACAGCCTTCTGACAGCAGCTTTCAACTTGCCTAAGAAAGAGCTTGGCCATTTAGATGTGTTGCAAATCTGTGTGTGTGTAAGGTGCAGGTGCAAGTTCCTGACAAAGGTGTTTTCTAGGTCCAGTTTCAATCTGCCAGACACATTGGAAATGTTTTCCTCTGGCATTCACGCCAAGAGTCGCAGATTACTTAACTCCGTAGCTCTGAGAATGGAACGGCAAGAGGTGTTCCGCTTACGTCATAAAAAGTGCTCCAGAGCATTTAGCAACGGGCACAACGAAACGAATGTCAGTGGGATAGTGACCATTCCCACCTAGTGCTGGCAATGCAGGAGCACTGCTAAAAGGCAAAGGAAGGCGCTTAGCATCCGGCTTGTGCACAAAGCTTTCAGACTGCCAGAGGACCGCAGCTGTGGTAAGCCCGTTTGCTCATTTGACGTTAGATGTCGCCTGCAAGAACTTCACCCGCATCTGGTTTATGCTGCTACCTGTTGTTAGGCGACAAAGAGGACACATGTAGCAAATGCTTTTTCCTGCCTCATTTTGCTAGACCACGCTCTTCTGTAGCTCTTTATTTCTTGCCAAACAGCTATGTGCGTGCTGCTGCTTCCATCTGACAAGGAGCACAGCCTTCTGACAGCAGCTTTCAACTTGCTTAAGAAAGAGCTTGGCCATTTAGATGTGATGCAAATCTCTGTGTGTAAGGTGCAGGTGCAAGCTCCTGACAAAGGTGTTCCCTAGGTTCAGTTTCTCCCTGTCAGACACATTGGTAATGTTTTCCTCTGGCATTCACGCCAAGAGTCGCAGATTGTTTAACTGAGGAGCTCTGAGAATGGAACGGCAAGAGGTGTTCCGCTTACGTCATAAACAGAGCACCAGAGCGCTTAGCAACGGGCACAACGAAACGGGTGTGCGGGATAGTGACCATTCCCGCCTAGTGCTGGCAATGCACGGGCACTGCCAAAAGGCAAAGGAAGGCGCTTAGCATGCGGCTTGTGCGCAAAGCTTTCAGACTGCCAGAGGACCGCAGCTGTGGTAAGCCCGCTTGCTCATTTGACGTTAGATGTCGTCTGCAAGAGCTTCAGCCGCATCTGGTTTATGCTGCTACCTGTTGTAAGGCGACAAAGAGGACACATGTAGCAAATGCTTTTTCCTGCCTCATTTTGCTAGACCACGCTCTTCTGTGGCTCTTAGGTTCTTGCCAAACTGCTGTGTGCGTGCTGCTGATTCCATCTGACAAGGAGCACAGCCTTCTGACAGCAGCTTTCAACTTGCCTAAGAAAGAGCTTGGCCATTTAGATGTGTTGCAAATCTGTGTGTGTGTAAGGTGCAGGTGTAAGTTCCTGACAAAGGTGTTTTCTAGGTCCAGTTTCAATCTGCCAGACACATTGGAAATGTTTTCCTCTGGCATTCACGCCAAGAGTCGCAGATTACTTAACTGAGGAGCTCTGAGAATGGAACGGCAAGAGGTGTTCCGCTTTCGTCATAAACAGTGCTCCAGAGCGCTTAGCAACGGGCACAACGAAACGTGTCTGCGGGATAGTGACCATTCCCGCCTAGTGCTGGCAATGCACGAGCACTGCCAAAAGGCAAAGAAAGGCGCTTAGCATGCGGCTTGTGCGCAAAGCTTTCAGACTGCCAGAGGACCGCAGCTGTGGTAAGCCCGCTTGCTCATTTGACGTTAGATGTCGCCTGCAAGAACTTCACCCGCATCTGGTTTATGCTGCTACCTGTTGTAGGCGACAACAAGAGCACATGTAGCAAATGCTTTTTCCTGTTTCATTTTGCTAGACCACGCTCTTCTGTGGCTCTTTAGTGCTCGCCAAACTGCTATGTGCGTGCTGTTGCTTCCATCTGACAAGGAGCACAACCTTCTGACAGCAGCTTTCAACTTGTCTAAGAAAGAGCTTGGCCATTTAGATGTGATGCAAATCTGTGTGCGTGTAAGGTGCAGGTGCAAGCTCCTGACAAAGGTGTTCTCCAGGTTCAGTTTTTATATGCCAGACACATTGGAAATGTTTTCCTCTGGCATTCGCACCAAGAGTCGCAGATTACTTAACTGAGGAGCTCTGAGAATGGAACGGCAAGAGGTGTTCCGCTTACGTCATAAACAGTGCTCCAGAGCGCTTGGCAATGGGCACAACGAAACGTGTCTGTGGGATAGTGACCATTCCCGCCTAGTGCTGGCAATGCACGAGCACTGCCAAAAGGCAAAGGAAGGCGCTTAGCATGCGGCTTGTGCGCAGAGCTTTCAGACTGCCAGAGGACCGCAGCTGTGGTAAGCCCGTTTGCTCATTTGACGTTAGATGTCGCCTGCAAGAACTTCACCCGCATCTGGTTTATGCTGCTACCTGTTGTTAGGCGACAAAGAGGACACATGTAGCAAATGCTTTTTCCTGCCTCATTTTGCTAGACCACTGTCTTCTGTAGCTCTTTAGTTCTTGCCAAACTGCTATGTGCGTGCTGCTGCTTCCATCTGACAAGGAGCACAGCCTTCTGACAGCAGCTTTCAACTTGCCTAAGAAAGAGCTTGGCCATTTAGATGTGTTGCAAATCTGTGTGTGTGTAAGGTGCAGGTGCAAGTTCCTGACAAAGGTGTTTTCTAGGTCCAGTTTCAATCTGCCAGACACATTGGAAATGTTTTCCTCTGGCATTCACGCCAAGAGTCGCAGATTACTTAACTCCGTAGCTCTGAGAATGGAACGGCAAGAGGTGTTCCGCTTACGTCATAAACAGTGCTCCAGAGCGCTTAGCAACGGGCACAACGAAACGTGTCTGCGGGATAGTGACCATTCCCGCCTAGTGCTGGCAATGCACGAGCACTGCCAAAAGGCAAAGAAAGGCGCTTAGCATGCGGCTTGTGCGCAAAGCTTTCAGACTGCCAGAGGACCGCAGCTGTGGTAAGCCCGCTTGCTCATTTGACGTTAGATGTCGCCTGCAAGAACTTCACCCCCATCTGGTTTATGCTGCTACCTGTTGTTAGGCGACAACAAGAGCACATGTAGCAAATGCTTTTTCCTGACCCGTTTTGCTAGACCACGCTCTTCTGTGGCTCTTTAGTGCTTGCCAAACTGCTATGTCCGTGCTGCTGCTTCCATCTGACAAGGAGCACAGCCTTCTGAGAGCAGCTTTCAACTTGCCTAAGAAAGAGCTTGGCCATTTAGATGTGATGCAAATCTGTGTGTGTGTAAGGTGCAAGTGCAAGCTCCTGACAAAGGTGTTTTCTAGGTCCAGTTTCAATCTGCCAGACACATTGGAAATGTTTTCCTCTGGCATTCGCACCAAGAGTCGCAGATTACTTAACTGAGGAGCTCTGAGAATGGAACGGCAAGAGGTGTTCCGCTTACGTCATAAAAAGTGCTCCAGAGCGCTTAGCAACGGGCACAACGAAACGAATGTCTGTGGGATAGTGACCATTCCCACCTAGTGCTGGCAATGCATGAGCACTTCTAAAAGGCAAAGGAAGGCGCTTAGAATCCGGCTTGTGCACAAAGCTTTCAGACTGCCAGAGGACCGCAGCTGTGGTAAGCCCGTTTGCTCATTTGACGTTAGATGTCGCCTGCAAGAACTTCACCCGCATCTGGTTTATGCTGCTACCTGTTAGGCGACAAAGAGGACACATGTAGCAAATGCTTTTTCCTGCCTCATTTTGCTAGACCACGCTCTTCTGTAGCTCTTTATTTCTTGCCAAACTGTTATGTGCGTGCTGCTGCTTCCATCTGACAAGGAGCACAGCCTTCTGACAGCAGCTTTCAACTTGCCTAAGGAAGAGCTTGGCCATTTAGATGTGTTGCAAATCTGTGTGTGTGTAATGTGCAAGTGCAAGCTGCTGACAAAGGTGTTTTCTAGGTCCAGTTTCAATCTGCCAGACACATTGGAAATGTTTTCCTCTGGCATTCACGCCAAGAGTCGCAGATTACTTAACTCCGTAGCTCTGAGAATGGAACGGCAAGAGGTGTTCCGCTTACGTCATAAACAGTGCTCCAGAGCGCTTAGCAACGGGCACAACGAAACGTGTCTGCGGGATAGTGACCATTCCCGCCTAGTGCTGGCAATGCACGAGCACTGCCAAAAGGCAAAGAAAGGCGCTTAGCATGCGGCTTGTGCGCAAAGCTTTCAGACTGCCAGAGGACCGCAGCTGTGGTAAGCCCGCTTGCTCATTTGACGTTAGATGTCGCCTGCAAGAACTTCACTCGCATCTCGTTTATGCTGCTACCTGTTGTTAGGAGACAAAAAGGACACATGTAGCAAATGCTTTTTCCTGCCTCATTTTGCTAGACCACGGTCTTCTGTGGCTCTTTAGTTCTTGCCAAACTGCTATGTGCGTGCTGCTGCTTCCATCTGACAAGGAGCACAGCCTTCTGACAGCAGCTTTCAACTTGCCTAAGGAAGAGCTTGGCCATTTAGATGTGATGCAAATCTGTGTGTGTGGAAGGTGCAGGTGCAAGCTGCTGACAAAGGTGTTTTCTAGGTCCAGTTTCAATCTGCCAGACACATTGGAAATGTTTTCCTCTGGCATTCACGCCAAGAGTCGCAGATTACTTAACTGAGGAGCTCTGAGAATGGAACGGCAAGAGGTGTTCCGCTTTCGTCATAAACAGTGCTCCAGAGCGCTTAGCAACGGGCACAACGAAACGTGTCTGCGGGATAGTGACCATTCCCGCCTAGTGCTGGCAATGCACGAGCACTGCCAAAAGGCAAAGAAAGGCGCTTAGCATGCGGCTTGTGCACAAAGCTTTCAGACTGCGAGAGGACCGCAGCTGTGGTAAGCCCGCTTGCTCATTTGACGTTAGATGTCGCCTGCAAGAACTTCACCCCCATCTGGTTTATGCTGCTACCTGTTGTTAGGCGACAACAAGAGCACATGTAGCAAATGCTTTTTCCTGTTTCATTTTGCTAGACCACGCTCTTCTGTGGCTCTTTAGTGCTCGCCAAACTGCTATGTGCGTGCTGTTGCTTCCATCTGACAAGGAGCACAACCTTCTGACAGCAGCTTTCAACTTGTCTAAGAAAGAGCTTGGCCATTTAGATGTGATGCAAATCTGTGTGCGTGTAAGGTGCAGGTGCAAGCTCCTGACAAAGGTGTTCTCCAGGTTCAGTTTTTATATGCCAGACACATTGGAAATGTTTTCCTCTGGCATTCGCACCAAGAGTCGCAGATTACTTAACTGAGGAGCTCTGAGAATGGAACGGCAAGAGGTGTTCCGCTTACGTCATAAACAGTGCTCCAGAGCGCTTGGCAATGGGCACAACGAAACGTGTCTGTGGGATAGTGACCATTCCCGCCTAGTGCTGGCAATGCACGAGCACTGCCAAAAGGCAAAGGAAGGCGCTTAGCATGCGGCTTGTGCGCAGAGCTTTCAGACTGCCAGAGGACCGCAGCTGTGGTAAGCCCGCTTGCTCATTTGACGTTAGATGTCGCCTGCAAGAACTTCACCCCCATCTGGTTTATGCTGCTACCTGTTGTTAGGCGACAAAGAGGACACATGTAGCAAATGCTTTTTCCTGCCTCATTTTGCTAGACCACTGTCTTCTGTAGCTCTTTAGTTCTTGCCAAACTGCTATGTGCGTGCTGCTGCTTCCATCTGACAAGGAGCACAGCCTTCTGACAGCAGCTTTCAACTTGCCTAAGAAAGAGCTTGGCCATTTAGATGTGTTGCAAATCTGTGTGTGTGTAAGGTGCAGGTGCAAGTTCCTGACAAAGGTGTTTTCTAGGTCCAGTTTCAATCTGCCAGACACATTGGAAATGTTTTCCTCTGGCATTCACGCCAAGAGTCGCAGATTACTTAACTCCGTAGCTCTGAGAATGGAACGGCAAGAGGTGTTCCGCTTTCGTCATAAACAGTGCTCCAGAGCGCTTAGCAACGGGCACAACGAAACGTGTCTGCGGGATAGTGACCATTCCCGCCTAGTGCTGGCAATGCACGAGCACTGCCAAAAGGCAAAGAAAGGCGCTTAGCATGCGGCTTGTGCGCAAAGCTTTCAGACTGCCAGAGGACCGCAGCTGTGGTAAGCCCGCTTGCTCATTTGACGTTAGATGTCGCCTGCAAGAACTTCACCCCCATCTGGTTTATGCTGCTACCTGTTGTTAGGCGACAACAAGAGCACATGTAGCAAATGCTTTTTCCTGACCCGTTTTGCTAGACCACGCTCTTCTGTGGCTCTTTAGTGCTTGCCAAACTGCTATGTCCGTGCTGCTGCTTCCATCTGACAAGGAGCACAGCCTTCTGAGAGCAGCTTTCAACTTGCCTAAGAAAGAGCTTGGCCATTTAGATGTGATGCAAATCTGTGTGTGTGTAAGGTGCAAGTGCAAGCTCCTGACAAAGGTGTTTTCTAGGTCCAGTTTCAATCTGCCAGACACATTGGAAATGTTTTCCTCTGGCATTCGCACCAAGAGTCGCAGATTACTTAACTGAGGAGCTCTGAGAATGGAACGGCAAGAGGTGTTCCGCTTACGTCATAAAAAGTGCTCCAGAGCGCTTAGCAACGGGCACAACGAAACGAATGTCTGTGGGATAGTGACCATTCCCACCTAGTGCTGGCAATGCATGAGCACTTCTAAAAGGCAAAGGAAGGCGCTTAGAATCCGGCTTGTGCACAAAGCTTTCAGACTGCCAGAGGACCGCAGCTGTGGTAAGCCCGTTTGCTCATTTGACGTTAGATGTCGCCTGCAAGAACTTCACCCGCATCTGGTTTATGCTGCTACCTGTTAGGCGACAAAGAGGACACATGTAGCAAATGCTTTTTCCTGCCTCATTTTGCTAGACCACGCTCTTCTGTAGCTCTTTATTTCTTGCCAAACTGTTATGTGCGTGCTGCTGCTTCCATCTGACAAGGAGCACAGCCTTCTGACAGCAGCTTTCAACTTGCCTAAGGAAGAGCTTGGCCATTTAGATGTGTTGCAAATCTGTGTGTGTGTAATGTGCACATGCAAGCTCCTGACAAAGGTGTTTTCTAGGTCCAGTTTCAATCTGCCAGACACATTGGAAATGTTTTCCTCTGGCATTCACGCCAAGAGTCGCAGATTACTTAACTCCGTAGCTCTGAGAATGGAACGGCAAGAGGTGTTCCGCTTACGTCATAAACAGTGCTCCAGAGCGCTTAGCAACGGGCACAACGAAACGTGTCTGCGGGATAGTGACCATTCCCGCCTAGTGCTGGCAATGCACGAGCACTGCCAAAAGGCAAAGAAAGGCGCTTAGCATGCGGCTTGTGCGCAAAGCTTTCAGACTGCCAGAGGACCGCAGCTGTGGTAAGCCCGCTTGCTCATTTGACGTTAGATGTCGCCTGCAAGAACTTCACTCGCATCTCGTTTATGCTGCTACCTGTTGTTAGGAGACAAAAAGGACACATGTAGCAAATGCTTTTTCCTGCCTCATTTTGCTAGACCACGCTCTTCTGTGGCTCTTTAGTTCTTGCCAAACTGCTATGTGCGTGCTGCTGCTTCCATCTGACAAGGAGCACAGCCTTCTGACAGCAGCTTTCAACTTGCCTAAGGAAGAGCTTGGCCATTTAGATGTGATGCAAATCTGTGTGTGTGGAAGGTGCAGGTGCAAGCTGCTGACAAAGGTGTTTTCTAGGTCCAGTTTCAATCTGCCAGACACATTGGAAATGTTTTCCTCTGGCATTCACGCCAAGAGTCGCAGATTACTTAACTGAGGAGCTCTGAGAATGGAACGGCAAGAGGTGTTCCGCTTTCGTCATAAACAGTGCTCCAGAGCGCTTAGCAACGGGCACAACGAAACGTGTCTGCGGGATAGTGACCATTCCCGCCTAGTGCTGGCAATGCACGAGCACTGCCAAAAGGCAAAGAAAGGCGCTTAGCATGCGGCTTGTGCGCAAAGCTTTCAGACTGCGAGAGGACCGCAGCTGTGGTAAGCCCGCTTGCTCATTTGACGTTAGATGTCGCCTGCAAGAACTTCAGCCGCATCTGGTTTATGCTGCTTCCTGTTGTAGGCGACAACAAGAGCACATGTAGCAAATGCTTTTTCCTGTTTCATTTTACTAGACCACGCTCTTCTGTGGCTCTTTAGTGCTCGCCAAACTGCTATGTGCGTGCTGTTGCTTCCATCTGACAAGGAGCACAACCTTCTGACAGCAGCTTTCAACTTGTCTAAGAAAGAGCTTGGCCATTTAGATGTGATGCAAATCTGTGTGCGTGTAAGGTGCAGGTGCAAGCTCCTGACAAAGGTGTTCTCCAGGTTCAGTTTTTATATGCCAGACACATTGGAAATGTTTTCCTCTGGCATTCGCACCAAGAGTCGCAGATTACTTAACTGAGGAGCTCTGAGAATGGAACGGCAAGAGGTGTTCCGCTTACGTCATAAACAGTGCTCCAGAGCGCTTGGCAATGGGCACAACGAAACGTGTCTGTGGGATAGTGACCATTCCCGCCTAGTGCTGGCAATGCACGAGCACTGCCAAAAGGCAAAGGAAGGCGCTTAGCATGCGGCTTGTGCGCAGAGCTTTCAGACTGCCAGAGGACCGCAGCTGTGGTAAGCCCGTTTGCTCATTTGACGTTAGATGTCGCCTGCAAGAACTTCACCCGCATCTGGTTTATGCTGCTACCTGTTGTAGGCGACAACAAGAGCACATGTAGCAAATGCTTTTTCCTGACCCGTTTTGCTAGACCACGCTCTTCTGTGGCTCTTTAGTGCTTGCCAAACTGCTATGTGCGTGCTGCTGCTTCCATCTGACAAGGAGCACAGCCTTCTGAGAGCAGCTTTCAACTTGCCTAAGAAAGAGCTTGGCCATTTAGATGTGATGCAAATCTGTGTGTGTGTAAGGTGCAAGTGCAAGCTCCTGACAAAGGTGTTTTCTAGGTCCAGTTTCAATCTGCCAGACACATTGGAAATGTTTTCCTCTGGCATTCGCACCAAGAGTCGCAGATTACTTAACTGAGGAGCTCTGAGAATGGAACGGCAAGAGGTGTTCCGCTTACGTCATAAAAAGTGCTCCAGAGCGCTTAGCAACGGGCACAACGAAACGAATGTCTGTGGGATAGTGACCATTCCCACCTAGTGCTGGCAATGCATGAGCACTTCTAAAAGGCAAAGGAAGGCGCTTAGCATCCGGCTTGTGCACAAAGCTTTCAGACTGCCAGAGGACCGCAGCTGTGGTAAGCCCGTTTGCTCATTTGACGTTAGATGTCGCCTGCAAGAACTTCACCCGCATCTGGTTTATGCTGCTACCTGTTAGGCGACAAAGAGGACACATGTAGCAAATGCTTTTTCCTGCCTCATTTTGCTAGACCACGCTCTTCTGTAGCTCTTTATTTCTTGCCAAACTGTTATGTGCGTGCTGCTGCTTCCATCTGACAAGGAGCACAGCCTTCTGACAGCAGCTTTCAACTTGCCTAAGGAAGAGCTTGGCCATTTAGATGTGTTGCAAATCTGTGTGTGTGTAATGTGCACATGCAAGCTCCTGACAAAGGTGTTTTCTAGGTCCAGTTTCAATCTGCCAGACACATTGGAAATGTTTTCCTCTGGCATTCACGCCAAGAGTCGCAGATTACTTAACTGAGGAGCTCTGAGAATGGAACGGCAAGAGGTGTTCCGCTTACGTCATAAACAGTGCTCCAGAGCGCTTGGCAATGGGCACAACGAAACGTGTCTGTGGGATAGTGACCATTCCCGCCTAGTGCTGGCAATGCACGAGCACTGCCAAAAGGCAAAGGAAGGCGCTTAGCATGCGGCTTGTGCGCAGAGCTTTCAGACTGCCAGAGGACCGCAGCTGTGGTAAGCCCGTTTGCTCATTTGACGTTAGATGTCGCCTGCAAGAACTTCACCCGCATCTGGTTTATGCTGCTACCTGTTGTTAGGCGACAAAGAGGACACATGTAGCAAATGCTTTTTCCTGCCTCATTTTGCTAGACCACTGTCTTCTGTAGCTCTTTAGTTCTTGCCAAACTGCTATGTGCGTGCTGCTGCTTCCATCTGACAAGGAGCACAGCCTTCTGACAGCAGCTTTCAACTTGCCTAAGAAAGAGCTTGGCCATTTAGATGTGTTGCAAATCTGTGTGTGTGTAAGGTGCAGGTGCAAGTTCCTGACAAAGGTGTTTTCTAGGTCCAGTTTCAATCTGCCAGACACATTGGAAATGTTTTCCTCTGGCATTCACGCCAAGAGTCGCAGATTACTTAACTCCGTAGCTCTGAGAATGGAACGGCAAGAGGTGTTCCGCTTTCGTCATAAACAGTGCTCCAGAGCGCTTAGCAACGGGCACAACGAAACGTGTCTGCGGGATAGTGACCATTCCCGCCTAGTGCTGGCAATGCACGAGCACTGCCAAAAGGCAAAGAAAGGCGCTTAGCATGCGGCTTGTGCGCAAAGCTTTCAGACTGCCAGAGGACCGCAGCTGTGGTAAGCCCGCTTGCTCATTTGACGTTAGATGTCGCCTGCAAGAACTTCACCCCCATCTGGTTTATGCTGCTACCTGTTGTTAGGCGACAACAAGAGCACATGTAGCAAATGCTTTTTCCTGACCCGTTTTGCTAGACCACGCTCTTCTGTGGCTCTTTAGTGCTTGCCAAACTGCTATGTCCGTGCTGCTGCTTCCATCTGACAAGGAGCACAGCCTTCTGAGAGCAGCTTTCAACTTGCCTAAGAAAGAGCTTGGCCATTTAGATGTGATGCAAATCTGTGTGTGTGTAAGGTGCAAGTGCAAGCTCCTGACAAAGGTGTTTTCTAGGTCCAGTTTCAATCTGCCAGACACATTGGAAATGTTTTCCTCTGGCATTCGCACCAAGAGTCGCAGATTACTTAACTGAGGAGCTCTGAGAATGGAACGGCAAGAGGTGTTCCGCTTACGTCATAAAAAGTGCTCCAGAGCGCTTAGCAACGGGCACAACGAAACGAATGTCTGTGGGATAGTGACCATTCCCACCTAGTGCTGGCAATGCATGAGCACTTCTAAAAGGCAAAGGAAGGCGCTTAGAATCCGGCTTGTGCACAAAGCTTTCAGACTGCCAGAGGACCGCAGCTGTGGTAAGCCCGTTTGCTCATTTGACGTTAGATGTCGCCTGCAAGAACTTCACCCGCATCTGGTTTATGCTGCTACCTGTTAGGCGACAAAGAGGACACATGTAGCAAATGCTTTTTCCTGCCTCATTTTGCTAGACCACGCTCTTCTGTAGCTCTTTATTTCTTGCCAAACTGTTATGTGCGTGCTGCTGCTTCCATCTGACAAGGAGCACAGCCTTCTGACAGCAGCTTTCAACTTGCCTAAGGAAGAGCTTGGCCATTTAGATGTGTTGCAAATCTGTGTGTGTGTAATGTGCACATGCAAGCTCCTGACAAAGGTGTTTTCTAGGTCCAGTTTCAATCTGCCAGACACATTGGAAATGTTTTCCTCTGGCATTCACGCCAAGAGTCGCAGATTACTTAACTCCGTAGCTCTGAGAATGGAACGGCAAGAGGTGTTCCGCTTACGTCATAAACAGTGCTCCAGAGCGCTTAGCAACGGGCACAACGAAACGTGTCTGCGGGATAGTGACCATTCCCGCCTAGTGCTGGCAATGCACGAGCACTGCCAAAAGGCAAAGAAAGGCGCTTAGCATGCGGCTTGTGCGCAAAGCTTTCAGACTGCCAGAGGACCGCAGCTGTGGTAAGCCCGCTTGCTCATTTGACGTTAGATGTCGCCTGCAAGAACTTCACTCGCATCTCGTTTATGCTGCTACCTGTTGTTAGGAGACAAAAAGGACACATGTAGCAAATGCTTTTTCCTGCCTCATTTTGCTAGACCACGCTCTTCTGTGGCTCTTTAGTTCTTGCCAAACTGCTATGTGCGTGCTGCTGCTTCCATCTGACAAGGAGCACAGCCTTCTGACAGCAGCTTTCAACTTGCCTAAGGAAGAGCTTGGCCATTTAGATGTGATGCAAATCTGTGTGTGTGGAAGGTGCAGGTGCAAGCTGCTGACAAAGGTGTTTTCTAGGTCCAGTTTCAATCTGCCAGACACATTGGAAATGTTTTCCTCTGGCATTCACGCCAAGAGTCGCAGATTACTTAACTGAGGAGCTCTGAGAATGGAACGGCAAGAGGTGTTCCGCTTTCGTCATAAACAGTGCTCCAGAGCGCTTAGCAACGGGCACAACGAAACGTGTCTGCGGGATAGTGACCATTCCCGCCTAGTGCTGGCAATGCACGAGCACTGCCAAAAGGCAAAGAAAGGCGCTTAGCATGCGGCTTGTGCGCAAAGCTTTCAGACTGCGAGAGGACCGCAGCTGTGGTAAGCCCGCTTGCTCATTTGACGTTAGATGTCGCCTGCAAGAACTTCAGCCGCATCTGGTTTATGCTGCTTCCTGTTGTAGGCGACAACAAGAGCACATGTAGCAAATGCTTTTTCCTGTTTCATTTTACTAGACCACGCTCTTCTGTGGCTCTTTAGTGCTCGCCAAACTGCTATGTGCGTGCTGTTGCTTCCATCTGACAAGGAGCACAACCTTCTGACAGCAGCTTTCAACTTGTCTAAGAAAGAGCTTGGCCATTTAGATGTGATGCAAATCTGTGTGCGTGTAAGGTGCAGGTGCAAGCTCCTGACAAAGGTGTTCTCCAGGTTCAGTTTTTATATGCCAGACACATTGGAAATGTTTTCCTCTGGCATTCGCACCAAGAGTCGCAGATTACTTAACTGAGGAGCTCTGAGAATGGAACGGCAAGAGGTGTTCCGCTTACGTCATAAACAGTGCTCCAGAGCGCTTGGCAATGGGCACAACGAAACGTGTCTGTGGGATAGTGACCATTCCCGCCTAGTGCTGGCAATGCACGAGCACTGCCAAAAGGCAAAGGAAGGCGCTTAGCATGCGGCTTGTGCGCAGAGCTTTCAGACTGCCAGAGGACCGCAGCTGTGGTAAGCCCGTTTGCTCATTTGACGTTAGATGTCGCCTGCAAGAACTTCACCCGCATCTGGTTTATGCTGCTACCTGTTGTAGGCGACAACAAGAGCACATGTAGCAAATGCTTTTTCCTGACCCGTTTTGCTAGACCACGCTCTTCTGTGGCTCTTTAGTGCTTGCCAAACTGCTATGTGCGTGCTGCTGCTTCCATCTGACAAGGAGCACAGCCTTCTGAGAGCAGCTTTCAACTTGCCTAAGAAAGAGCTTGGCCATTTAGATGTGATGCAAATCTGTGTGTGTGTAAGGTGCAAGTGCAAGCTCCTGACAAAGGTGTTTTCTAGGTCCAGTTTCAATCTGCCAGACACATTGGAAATGTTTTCCTCTGGCATTCGCACCAAGAGTCGCAGATTACTTAACTGAGGAGCTCTGAGAATGGAACGGCAAGAGGTGTTCCGCTTACGTCATAAAAAGTGCTCCAGAGCGCTTAGCAACGGGCACAACGAAACGAATGTCTGTGGGATAGTGACCATTCCCACCTAGTGCTGGCAATGCATGAGCACTTCTAAAAGGCAAAGGAAGGCGCTTAGCATCCGGCTTGTGCACAAAGCTTTCAGACTGCCAGAGGACCGCAGCTGTGGTAAGCCCGTTTGCTCATTTGACGTTAGATGTCGCCTGCAAGAACTTCACCCGCATCTGGTTTATGCTGCTACCTGTTAGGCGACAAAGAGGACACATGTAGCAAATGCTTTTTCCTGCCTCATTTTGCTAGACCACGCTCTTCTGTAGCTCTTTATTTCTTGCCAAACTGTTATGTGCGTGCTGCTGCTTCCATCTGACAAGGAGCACAGCCTTCTGACAGCAGCTTTCAACTTGCCTAAGGAAGAGCTTGGCCATTTAGATGTGTTGCAAATCTGTGTGTGTGTAATGTGCACATGCAAGCTCCTGACAAAGGTGTTTTCTAGGTCCAGTTTCAATCTGCCAGACACATTGGAAATGTTTTCCTCTGGCATTCACGCCAAGAGTCGCAGATTACTTAACTGAGGAGCTCTGAGAATGGAACGGCAAGAGGTGTTCCGCTTACGTCATAAACAGTGCTCCAGAGCGCTTGGCAATGGGCACAACGAAACGTGTCTGTGGGATAGTGACCATTCCCGCCTAGTGCTGGCAATGCACGAGCACTGCCAAAAGGCAAAGGAAGGCGCTTAGCATGCGGCTTGTGCGCAGAGCTTTCAGACTGCCAGAGGACCGCAGCTGTGGTAAGCCCGTTTGCTCATTTGACGTTAGATGTCGCCTGCAAGAACTTCACCCGCATCTGGTTTATGCTGCTACCTGTTGTTAGGCGACAAAGAGGACACATGTAGCAAATGCTTTTTCCTGCCTCATTTTGCTAGACCACTGTCTTCTGTAGCTCTTTAGTTCTTGCCAAACTGCTATGTGCGTGCTGCTGCTTCCATCTGACAAGGAGCACAGCCTTCTGACAGCAGCTTTCAACTTGCCTAAGAAAGAGCTTGGCCATTTAGATGTGTTGCAAATCTGTGTGTGTGTAAGGTGCAGGTGCAAGTTCCTGACAAAGGTGTTTTCTAGGTCCAGTTTCAATCTGCCAGACACATTGGAAATGTTTTCCTCTGGCATTCACGCCAAGAGTCGCAGATTACTTAACTCCGTAGCTCTGAGAATGGAACGGCAAGAGGTGTTCCGCTTACGTCATAAACAGTGCTCCAGAGCGCTTAGCAACGGGCACAACGAAACGTGTCTGCGGGATAGTGACCATTCCCGCCTAGTGCTGGCAATGCACGAGCACTGCCAAAAGGCAAAGAAAGGCGCTTAGCATGCGGCTTGTGCGCAAAGCTTTCAGACTGCCAGAGGACCGCAGCTGTGGTAAGCCCGCTTGCTCATTTGACGTTAGATGTCGCCTGCAAGAACTTCACCCCCATCTGGTTTATGCTGCTACCTGTTGTTAGGCGACAACAAGAGCACATGTAGCAAATGCTTTTTCCTGACCCGTTTTGCTAGACCACGCTCTTCTGTGGCTCTTTAGTGCTTGCCAAACTGCTATGTCCGTGCTGCTGCTTCCATCTGACAAGGAGCACAGCCTTCTGACAGCAGCTTTCAACTTGCCTAAGAAAGAGCTTGGCCATTTAGATGTGATGCAAATCTGTGTGTGTGTAAGGTGCAAGTGCAAGCTCCTGACAAAGGTGTTTTCTAGGTCCAGTTTCAATCTGCCAGACACATTGGAAATGTTTTCCTCTGGCATTCGCACCAAGAGTCGCAGATTACTTAACTGAGGAGCTCTGAGAATGGAACGGCAAGAGGTGTTCCGCTTACGTCATAAAAAGTGCTCCAGAGCGCTTAGCAACGGGCACAACGAAACGAATGTCTGTGGGATAGTGACCATTCCCACCTAGTGCTGGCAATGCATGAGCACTTCTAAAAGGCAAAGGAAGGCGCTTAGAATCCGGCTTGTGCACAAAGCTTTCAGACTGCCAGAGGACCGCAGCTGTGGTAAGCCCGTTTGCTCATTTGACGTTAGATGTCGCCTGCAAGAACTTCACCCGCATCTGGTTTATGCTGCTACCTGTTAGGCGACAAAGAGGACACATGTAGCAAATGCTTTTTCCTGCCTCATTTTGCTAGACCACGGTCTTCTGTGGCTCTTTAGTTCTTGCCAAACTGCTATGTGCGTGCTGCTGCTTCCATCTGACAAGGAGCACAGCCTTCTGACAGCAGCTTTCAACTTGCCTAAGGAAGAGCTTGGCCATTTAGATGTGATGCAAATCTGTGTGTGTGGAAGGTGCAGGTGCAAGCTGCTGACAAAGGTGTTTTCTAGGTCCAGTTTCAATCTGCCAGACACATTGGAAATGTTTTCCTCTGGCATTCACGCCAAGAGTCGCAGATTACTTAACTGAGGAGCTCTGAGAATGGAACGGCAAGAGGTGTTCCGCTTTCGTCATAAACAGTGCTCCAGAGCGCTTAGCAACGGGCACAACGAAACGTGTCTGCGGGATAGTGACCATTCCCGCCTAGTGCTGGCAATGCACGAGCACTGCCAAAAGGCAAAGAAAGGCGCTTAGCATGCGGCTTGTGCGCAAAGCTTTCAGACTGCGAGAGGACCGCAGCTGTGGTAAGCCCGCTTGCTCATTTGACGTTAGATGTCGCCTGCAAGAACTTCAGCCGCATCTGGTTTATGCTGCTTCCTGTTGTAGGCGACAACAAGAGCACATGTAGCAAATGCTTTTTCCTGTTTCATTTTACTAGACCACGCTCTTCTGTGGCTCTTTAGTGCTCGCCAAACTGCTATGTGCGTGCTGTTGCTTCCATCTGACAAGGAGCACAACCTTCTGACAGCAGCTTTCAACTTGTCTAAGAAAGAGCTTGGCCATTTAGATGTGATGCAAATCTGTGTGCGTGTAAGGTGCAGGTGCAAGCTCCTGACAAAGGTGTTCTCCAGGTTCAGTTTTTATATGCCAGACACATTGGAAATGTTTTCCTCTGGCATTCGCACCAAGAGTCGCAGATTACTTAACTGAGGAGCTCTGAGAATGGAACGGCAAGAGGTGTTCCGCTTACGTCATAAACAGTGCTCCAGAGCGCTTGGCAATGGGCACAACGAAACGTGTCTGTGGGATAGTGACCATTCCCGCCTAGTGCTGGCAATGCACGAGCACTGCCAAAAGGCAAAGGAAGGCGCTTAGCATGCGGCTTGTGCGCAGAGCTTTCAGACTGCCAGAGGACCGCAGCTGTGGTAAGCCCGTTTGCTCATTTGACGTTAGATGTCGCCTGCAAGAACTTCACCCGCATCTGGTTTATGCTGCTACCTGTTGTTAGGCGACAAAGAGGACACATGTAGCAAATGCTTTTTCCTGCCTCATTTTGCTAGACCACTGTCTTCTGTAGCTCTTTAGTTCTTGCCAAACTGCTATGTGCGTGCTGCTGCTTCCATCTGACAAGGAGCACAGCCTTCTGACAGCAGCTTTCAACTTGCCTAAGGAAGAGCTTGGCCATTTAGATGTGTTGCAAATCTGTGTGTGTGTAATGTGCACATGCAAGCTCCTGACAAAGGTGTTTTCTAGGTCCAGTTTCAATCTGCCAGACACATTGGAAATGTTTTCCTCTGGCATTCACGCCAAGAGTCGCAGATTACTTAACTCCGTAGCTCTGAGAATGGAACGGCAAGAGGTGTTCCGCTTACGTCATAAACAGTGCTCCAGAGCGCTTAGCAACGGGCACAACGAAACGTGTCTGCGGGATAGTGACCATTCCCGCCTAGTGCTGGCAATGCACGAGCACTGCCAAAAGGCAAAGAAAGGCGCTTAGCATGCGGCTTGTGCGCAAAGCTTTCAGACTGCCAGAGGACCGCAGCTGTGGTAAGCCCGCTTGCTCATTTGACGTTAGATGTCGCCTGCAAGAACTTCACCCCCATCTGGTTTATGCTGCTACCTGTTGTTAGGCGACAACAAGAGCACATGTAGCAAATGCTTTTTCCTGACCCGTTTTGCTAGACCACGCTCTTCTGTGGCTCTTTAGTGCTTGCCAAACTGCTATGTCCGTGCTGCTGCTTCCATCTGACAAGGAGCACAGCCTTCTGAGAGCAGCTTTCAACTTGCCTAAGAAAGAGCTTGGCCATTTAGATGTGATGCAAATCTGTGTGTGTGTAAGGTGCAGGTGCAAGCTCCTGACAAAGGTGTTCCCTAGGTTCAGTTTCTCCCTGTCAGACACATTGGTAATGTTTTCCTCTGGCATTCACGCCAAGAGTCGCAGATTGTTTAACTGAGGAGCTCTGAGAATGGAACGGCAAGAGGTGTTCCGCTTACGTCATAAACAGAGCACCAGAGCGCTTAGCAACGGGCACAACGAAACGGGTGTGCGGGATAGTGACCATTCCCGCCTAGTGCTGGCAATGCACGGGCACTGCCAAAAGGCAAAGGAAGGCGCTTAGCATGCGGCTTGTGCGCAAAGCTTTCAGACTGCCAGAGGACCGCAGCTGTGGTAAGCCCGCTTGCTCATTTGACGTTAGATGTCGTCTGCAAGAGCTTCAGCCGCATCTGGTTTATGCTGCTACCTGTTGTAAGGCGACAAAGAGGACACATGTAGCAAATGCTTTTTCCTGCCTCATTTTGCTAGACCACGCTCTTCTGTGGCTCTTAGGTTCTTGCCAAACTGCTGTGTGCGTGCTGCTGATTCCATCTGACAAGGAGCACAGCCTTCTGACAGCAGCTTTCAACTTGCCTAAGAAAGAGCTTGGCCATTTAGATGTGTTGCAAATCTGTGTGTGTGTAAGGTGCAGGTGTAAGTTCCTGACAAAGGTGTTTTCTAGGTCCAGTTTCAATCTGCCAGACACATTGGAAATGTTTTCCTCTGGCATTCACGCCAAGAGTCGCAGATTACTTAACTGAGGAGCTCTGAGAATGGAACGGCAAGAGGTGTTCCGCTTTCGTCATAAACAGTGCTCCAGAGCGCTTAGCAACGGGCACAACGAAACGTGTCTGCGGGATAGTGACCATTCCCGCCTAGTGCTGGCAATGCACGAGCACTGCCAAAAGGCAAAGAAAGGCGCTTAGCATGCGGCTTGTGCGCAAAGCTTTCAGACTGCCAGGGGACCGCAGCTGTGGTAAGCCCGCTTGCTCATTTGACGTTAGATGTCGCCTGCAAGAACTTCACCCGCATCTGGTTTATGCTGCTACCTGTTGTAGGCGACAACAAGAGCACATGTAGCAAATGCTTTTTCCTGTTTCATTTTGCTAGACCACGCTCTTCTGTGGCTCTTTAGTGCTCGCCAAACTGCTATGTGCGTGCTGTTGCTTCCATCTGACAAGGAGCACAACCTTCTGACAGCAGCTTTCAACTTGTCTAAGAAAGAGCTTGGCCATTTAGATGTGATGCAAATCTGTGTGCGTGTAAGGTGCAGGTGCAAGCTCCTGACAAAGGTGTTCTCCAGGTTCAGTTTTTATATGCCAGACACATTGGAAATGTTTTCCTCTGGCATTCGCACCAAGAGTCGCAGATTACTTAACTGAGGAGCTCTGAGAATGGAACGGCAAGAGGTGTTCCGCTTACGTCATAAACAGTGCTCCAGAGCGCTTGGCAATGGGCACAACGAAACGTGTCTGTGGGATAGTGACCATTCCCGCCTAGTGCTGGCAATGCACGAGCACTGCCAAAAGGCAAAGGAAGGCGCTTAGCATGCGGCTTGTGCGCAGAGCTTTCAGACTGCCAGAGGACCGCAGCTGTGGTAAGCCCGTTTGCTCATTTGACGTTAGATGTCGCCTGCAAGAACTTCACCCGCATCTGGTTTATGCTGCTACCTGTTGTTAGGCGACAAAGAGGACACATGTAGCAAATGCTTTTTCCTGCCTCATTTTGCTAGACCACTGTCTTCTGTAGCTCTTTAGTTCTTGCCAAACTGCTATGTGCGTGCTGCTGCTTCCATCTGACAAGGAGCACAGCCTTCTGACAGCAGCTTTCAACTTGCCTAAGAAAGAGCTTGGCCATTTAGATGTGTTGCAAATCTGTGTGTGTGTAATGTGCACATGCAAGCTCCTGACAAAGGTGTTTTCTAGGTCCAGTTTCAATCTGCCAGACACATTGGAAATGTTTTCCTCTGGCATTCACGCCAAGAGTCGCAGATTACTTAACTCCGTAGCTCTGAGAATGGAACGGCAAGAGGTGTTCCGCTTACGTCATAAACAGTGCTCCAGAGCGCTTAGCAACGGGCACAACGAAACGTGTCTGCGGGATAGTGACCATTCCCGCCTAGTGCTGGCAATGCACGAGCACTGCCAAAAGGCAAAGAAAGGCGCTTAGCATGCGGCTTGTGCGCAAAGCTTTCAGACTGCCAGAGGACCGCAGCTGTGGTAAGCCCGCTTGCTCATTTGACGTTAGATGTCGCCTGCAAGAACTTCACCCCCATCTGGTTTATGCTGCTACCTGTTGTTAGGCGACAACAAGAGCACATGTAGCAAATGCTTTTTCCTGACCCGTTTTGCTAGACCACGCTCTTCTGTGGCTCTTTAGTGCTTGCCAAACTGCTATGTCCGTGCTGCTGCTTCCATCTGACAAGGAGCACAGCCTTCTGACAGCAGCTTTCAACTTGCCTAAGAAAGAGCTTGGCCATTTAGATGTGATGCAAATCTGTGTGTGTGTAAGGTGCAAGTGCAAGCTCCTGACAAAGGTGTTTTCTAGGTCCAGTTTCAATCTGCCAGACACATTGGAAATGTTTTCCTCTGGCATTCGCACCAAGAGTCGCAGATTACTTAACTGAGGAGCTCTGAGAATGGAACGGCAAGAGGTGTTCCGCTTACGTCATAAAAAGTGCTCCAGAGCGCTTAGCAACGGGCACAACGAAACGAATGTCTGTGGGATAGTGACCATTCCCACCTAGTGCTGGCAATGCATGAGCACTTCTAAAAGGCAAAGGAAGGCGCTTAGAATCCGGCTTGTGCACAAAGCTTTCAGACTGCCAGAGGACCGCAGCTGTGGTAAGCCCGTTTGCTCATTTGACGTTAGATGTCGCCTGCAAGAACTTCACCCGCATCTGGTTTATGCTGCTACCTGTTAGGCGACAAAGAGGACACATGTAGCAAATGCTTTTTCCTGCCTCATTTTGCTAGACCACGCTCTTCTGTAGCTCTTTATTTCTTGCCAAACTGTTATGTGCGTGCTGCTGCTTCCATCTGACAAGGAGCACAGCCTTCTGACAGCAGCTTTCAACTTGCCTAAGGAAGAGCTTGGCCATTTAGATGTGTTGCAAATCTGTGTGTGTGTAATGTGCACATGCAAGCTCCTGACAAAGGTGTTTTCTAGGTCCAGTTTCAATCTGCCAGACACATTGGAAATGTTTTCCTCTGGCATTCACGCCAAGAGTCGCAGATTACTTAACTCCGTAGCTCTGAGAATGGAACGGCAAGAGGTGTTCCGCTTACGTCATAAACAGTGCTCCAGAGCGCTTAGCAACGGGCACAACGAAACGTGTCTGCGGGATAGTGACCATTCCCGCCTAGTGCTGGCAATGCACGAGCACTGCCAAAAGGCAAAGAAAGGCGCTTAGCATGCGGCTTGTGCGCAAAGCTTTCAGACTGCCAGAGGACCGCAGCTGTGGTAAGCCCGCTTGCTCATTTGACGTTAGATGTCGCCTGCAAGAACTTCACTCGCATCTCGTTTATGCTGCTACCTGTTGTTAGGAGACAAAAAGGACACATGTAGCAAATGCTTTTTCCTGTTTCATTTTACTAGACCACGGTCTTCTGTGGCTCTTTAGTTCTTGCCAAACTGCTATGTGCGTGCTGCTGCTTCCATCTGACAAGGAGCACAGCCTTCTGACAGCAGCTTTCAACTTGCCTAAGAAAGAGCTTGGCCATTTAGATGTGTTGCAAATCTGTGTGTGTGTAAGGTGCAGGTGCAAGTTCCTGACAAAGGTGTTTTCTAGGTCCAGTTTCAATCTGCCAGACACATTGGAAATGTTTTCCTCTGGCATTCGCACCAAGAGTCGCAGATTACTTAACTGAGGAGCTCTGAGAATGGAACGGCAAGAGGTGTTCCGCTTACGTCATAAAAAGTGCTCCAGAGCACTTAGCAACGGGCACAACGAAACGAATGTCTGTGGGATAGTGACCATTCCCACCTAGTGCTGGCAATGCATGAGCACTTCTAAAAGGCAAAGGAAGGCGCTTAGAATCCGGCTTGTGCACAAAGCTTTCAGACTGCCAGAGGACCGCAGCTGTGGTAAGCCCGTTTGCTCATTTGACGTTAGATGTCGCCTGCAAGAACTTCACCCGCATCTGGTTTATGCTGCTACCTGTTAGGCGACAAAGAGGACACATGTAGCAAATGCTTTTTCCTGCCTCATTTTGCTAGACCACGCTCTTCTGTAGCTCTTTATTTCTTGCCAAACTGTTATGTGCGTGCTGCTGCTTCCATCTGACAAGGAGCACAGCCTTCTGACAGCAGCTTTCAACTTGCCTAAGGAAGAGCTTGGCCATTTAGATGTGTTGCAAATCTGTGTGTGTGTAATGTGCACATGCAAGCTCCTGACAAAGGTGTTTTCTAGGTCCAGTTTCAATCTGCCAGACACATTGGAAATGTTTTCCTCTGGCATTCGCACCAAGAGTCGCAGATTACTTAACTGAGGAGCTCTGAGAATGGAACGGCAAGAGGTGTTCCGCTTACGTCATAAACAGTGCTCCAGAGCGCTTGGCAACGGGCACAACGAAACGTGTCTGTGGGATAGTGACCATTCCCGCCTAGTGCTGGCAATGCACGAGCACTGCCAAAAGGCAAAGGAAGGCGCTTAGCATGCGGCTTGTGCGCAGAGCTTTCAGACTGCCAGAGCACCGCAGCTGTGGTAAGCCCGTTTGCTCATTTGACGTTAGATGTCGCCTGCAAGAACTTCACCCGCATCTGGTTTATGCTGCTACCTGTTGTTAGGCGACAAAGAGGACACATGTAGCAAATGCTTTTTCCTGCCTCATTTTGCTAGACCACTGTCTTCTGTAGCTCTTTAGTTCTTGCCAAACTGCTATGTGCGTGCTGCTGCTTCCATCTGACAAGGAGCACAGCCTTCTGACAGCAGCTTTCAACTTGCCTAAGGAAGAGCTTGGCCATTTAGATGTGTTGCAAATCTGTGTGTGTGTAAGGTGCAGGTGCAAGTTCCTGACAAAGGTGTTTTCTAGGTCCAGTTTCAATCTGCCAGACACATTGGAAATGTTTTCCTCTGGCATTCACGCCAAGAGTCGCAGATTACTTAACTCCGTAGCTCTGAGAATGGAACGGCAAGAGGTGTTCCGCTTACGTCATAAACAGTGCTCCAGAGCGCTTAGCAACGGGCACAACGAAACGTGTCTGCGGGATAGTGACCATTCCCGCCTAGTGCTGGCAATGCACGAGCACTGCCAAAAGGCAAAGAAAGGCGCTTAGCATGCGGCTTGTGCGCAAAGCTTTCAGACTGCCAGAGGACCGCAGCTGTGGTAAGCCCGCTTGCTCATTTGACGTTAGATGTCGCCTGCAAGAACTTCACCCCCATCTGGTTTATGCTGCTACCTGTTGTTAGGCGACAACAAGAGCACATGTAGCAAATGCTTTTTCCTGACCCGTTTTGCTAGACCACGCTCTTCTGTGGCTCTTTAGTGCTTGCCAAACTGCTATGTCCGTGCTGCTGCTTCCATCTGACAAGGAGCACAGCCTTCTGAGAGCAGCTTTCAACTTGCCTAAGAAAGAGCTTGGCCATTTAGATGTGATGCAAATCTGTGTGTGTGTAAGGTGCAAGTGCAAGCTCCTGACAAAGGTGTTTTCTAGGTCCAGTTTCAATCTGCCAGACACATTGGAAATGTTTTCCTCTGGCATTCGCACCAAGAGTCGCAGATTACTTAACTGAGGAGCTCTGAGAATGGAACGGCAAGAGGTGTTCCGCTTACGTCATAAAAAGTGCTCCAGAGCGCTTAGCAACGGGCACAACGAAACGAATGTCTGTGGGATAGTGACCATTCCCACCTAGTGCTGGCAATGCATGAGCACTTCTAAAAGGCAAAGGAAGGCGCTTAGAATCCGGCTTGTGCACAAAGCTTTCAGACTGCCAGAGGACCGCAGCTGTGGTAAGCCCGTTTGCTCATTTGACGTTAGATGTCGCCTGCAAGAACTTCACCCGCATCTGGTTTATGCTGCTACCTGTTAGGCGACAAAGAGGACACATGTAGCAAATGCTTTTTCCTGCCTCATTTTGCTAGACCACGCTCTTCTGTAGCTCTTTATTTCTTGCCAAACTGTTATGTGCGTGCTGCTGCTTCCATCTGACAAGGAGCACAGCCTTCTGACAGCAGCTTTCAACTTGCCTAAGGAAGAGCTTGGCCATTTAGATGTGTTGCAAATCTGTGTGTGTGTAATGTGCACATGCAAGCTCCTGACAAAGGTGTTTTCTAGGTCCAGTTTCAATCTGCCAGACACATTGGAAATGTTTTCCTCTGGCATTCACGCCAAGAGTCGCAGATTACTTAACTCCGTAGCTCTGAGAATGGAACGGCAAGAGGTGTTCCGCTTACGTCATAAACAGTGCTCCAGAGCGCTTAGCAACGGGCACAACGAAACGTGTCTGCGGGATAGTGACCATTCCCGCCTAGTGCTGGCAATGCACGAGCACTGCCAAAAGGCAAAGAAAGGCGCTTAGCATGCGGCTTGTGCGCAAAGCTTTCAGACTGCCAGAGGACCGCAGCTGTGGTAAGCCCGCTTGCTCATTTGACGTTAGATGTCGCCTGCAAGAACTTCACTCGCATCTCGTTTATGCTGCTACCTGTTGTTAGGAGACAAAAAGGACACATGTAGCAAATGCTTTTTCCTGTTTCATTTTACTAGACCACGGTCTTCTGTGGCTCTTTAGTTCTTGCCAAACTGCTATGTGCGTGCTGCTGCTTCCATCTGACAAGGAGCACAGCCTTCTGACAGCAGCTTTCAACTTGCCTAAGGAAGAGCTTGGCCATTTAGATGTGATGCAAATCTGTGTGTGTGGAAGGTGCAGGTGCAAGCTGCTGACAAAGGTGTTTTCTAGGTCCAGTTTCAATCTGCCAGACACATTGGAAATGTTTTCCTCTGGCATTCACGCCAAGAGTCGCAGATTACTTAACTGAGGAGCTCTGAGAATGGAACGGCAAGAGGTGTTCCGCTTTCGTCATAAACAGTGCTCCAGAGCGCTTAGCAACGGGCACAACGAAACGTGTCTGCGGGATAGTGACCATTCCCGCCTAGTGCTGGCAATGCACGAGCACTGCCAAAAGGCAAAGAAAGGCGCTTAGCATGCGGCTTGTGCGCAAAGCTTTCAGACTGCGAGAGGACCGCAGCTGTGGTAAGCCCGCTTGCTCATTTGACGTTAGATGTCGCCTGCAAGAACTTCAGCCGCATCTGGTTTATGCTGCTTCCTGTTGTAGGCGACAACAAGAGCACATGTAGCAAATGCTTTTTCCTGTTTCATTTTACTAGACCACGCTCTTCTGTGGCTCTTTAGTGCTCGCCAAACTGCTATGTGCGTGCTGTTGCTTCCATCTGACAAGGAGCACAACCTTCTGACAGCAGCTTTCAACTTGTCTAAGAAAGAGCTTGGCCATTTAGATGTGATGCAAATCTGTGTGCGTGTAAGGTGCAGGTGCAAGCTCCTGACAAAGGTGTTCTCCAGGTTCAGTTTTTATATGCCAGACACATTGGAAATGTTTTCCTCTGGCATTCGCACCAAGAGTCGCAGATTACTTAACTGAGGAGCTCTGAGAATGGAACGGCAAGAGGTGTTCCGCTTACGTCATAAACAGTGCTCCAGAGCGCTTGGCAATGGGCACAACGAAACGTGTCTGTGGGATAGTGACCATTCCCGCCTAGTGCTGGCAATGCACGAGCACTGCCAAAAGGCAAAGGAAGGCGCTTAGCATGCGGCTTGTGCGCAGAGCTTTCAGAATGCCAGAGGACCGCAGCTGTGGTAAGCCCGTTTGCTCATTTGACGTTAGATGTCGCCTGCAAGAACTTCACCCGCATCTGGTTTATGCTGCTACCTGTTGTTAGGCGACAAAGAGGACACATGTAGCAAATGCTTTTTCCTGCCTCATTTTGCTAGACCACTGTCTTCTGTAGCTCTTTAGTTCTTGCCAAACTGCTATGTGCGTGCTGCTGCTTCCATCTGACAAGGAGCACAGCCTTCTGACAGCAGCTTTCAACTTGCCTAAGGAAGAGCTTGGCCATTTAGATGTGTTGCAAATCTGTGTGTGTGTAATGTGCACATGCAAGCTCCTGACAAAGGTGTTTTCTAGGTCCAGTTTCAATCTGCCAGACACATTGGAAATGTTTTCCTCTGGCATTCACGCCAAGAGTCGCAGATTACTTAACTGAGGAGCTCTGAGAATGGAACGGCAAGAGGTGTTCCGCTTACGTCATAAACAGTGCTCCAGAGCGCTTAGCAACGGGCACAACGAAACGTGTCTGCGGGATAGTGACCATTCCCGCCTAGTGCTGGCAATGCACGAGCACTGCCAAAAGGCAAAGAAAGGCGCTTAGCATGCGGCTTGTGCGCAAAGCTTTCAGACTGCCAGAGGACCGCAGCTGTGGTAAGCCCGCTTGCTCATTTGACGTTAGATGTCGCCTGCAAGAACTTCACCCGCATCTGGTTTATGCTGCTACCTGTTGTTAGGCGACAACAAGAGCACATGTAGCAAATGCTTTTTCCTGACCCGTTTTGCTAGACCACGCTCTTCTGTGGCTCTTTAGTGCTTGCCAAACTGCTATGTCCGTGCTGCTGCTTCCATCTGACAAGGAGCACAGCCTTCTGAGAGCAGCTTTCAACTTGCCTAAGAAAGAGCTTGGCCATTTAGATGTGATGCAAATCTGTGTGTGTGTAAGGTGCAAGTGCAAGCTCCTGACAAAGGTGTTTTCTAGGTCCAGTTTCAATCTGCCAGACACATTGGAAATGTTTTCCTCTGGCATTCGCACCAAGAGTCGCAGATTACTTAACTGAGGAGCTCTGAGAATGGAACGGCAAGAGGTGTTCCGCTTACGTCATAAAAAGTGCTCCAGAGCGCTTAGCAACGGGCACAACGAAACGAATGTCTGTGGGATAGTGACCATTCCCACCTAGTGCTGGCAATGCATGAGCACTTCTAAAAGGCAAAGGAAGGCGCTTAGCATCCGGCTTGTGCACAAAGCTTTCAGACTGCCAGAGGACCGCAGCTGTGGTAAGCCCGTTTGCTCATTTGACGTTAGATGTCGCCTGCAAGAACTTCACCCGCATCTGGTTTATGCTGCTACCTGTTAGGCGACAAAGAGGACACATGTAGCAAATGCTTTTTCCTGCCTCATTTTGCTAGACCACGCTCTTCTGTAGCTCTTTATTTCTTGCCAAACTGTTATGTGCGTGCTGCTGCTTCCATCTGACAAGGAGCACAGCCTTCTGACAGCAGCTTTCAACTTGCCTAAGGAAGAGCTTGGCCATTTAGATGTGTTGCAAATCTGTGTGTGTGTAATGTGCAAGTGCAAGCTCCTGACAAAGGTGTTTTCTAGGTCCAGTTTCAATCTGCCAGACACATTGGAAATGTTTTCCTCTGGCATTCACGCCAAGAGTCGCAGATTACTTAACTCCGTAGCTCTGAGAATGGAACGGCAAGAGGTGTTCCGCTTACGTCATAAACAGTGCTCCAGAGCGCTTAGCAACGGGCACAACGAAACGTGTCTGCGGGATAGTGACCATTCCCACCTAGTGCTGGCAATGCACGAGCACTGCCAAAAGGCAAAGAAAGGCGCTTAGCATGCGGCTTGTGCGCAAAGCTTTCAGACTGCCAGAGGACCGCAGCTGTGGTAAGCCCGCTTGCTCATTTGACGTTAGATGTCGCCTGCAAGAACTTCACTCGCATCTCGTTTATGCTGCTACCTGTTGTTAGGAGACAAAAAGGACACATGTAGCAAATGCTTTTTCCTGCCTCATTTTGCTAGACCACGGTCTTCTGTGGCTCTTTAGTTCTTGCCAAACTGCTATGTGCGTGCTGCTGCTTCCATCTGACAAGGAGCACAGACTTCTGACAGCAGCTTTCAACTTGCCTAAGGAAGAGCTTGGCCATTTAGATGTGATGCAAATCTGTGTGTGTGGAAGGTGCAGGTGCAAGCTGCTGACAAAGGTGTTTTCTAGGTCCAGTTTCAATCTGCCAGACACATTGGAAATGTTTTCCTCTGGCATTCACGCCAAGAGTCGCAGATTACTTAACTGAGGAGCTCTGAGAATGGAACGGCAAGAGGTGTTCCGCTTTCGTCATAAACAGTGCTCCAGAGCGCTTAGCAACGGGCACAACGAAACGTGTCTGCGGGATAGTGACCATTCCCGCCTAGTGCTGGCAATGCACGAGCACTGCCAAAAGGCAAAGAAAGGCGCTTAGCATGCGGCTTGTGCGCAAAGCTTTCAGACTGCCAGAGGACCGCAGCTGTGGTAAGCCCGCTTGCTCATTTGACGTTAGATGTCGCCTGCAAGAACTTCACCCGCATCTGGTTTATGCTGCTTCCTGTTGTAGGCGACAACAAGAGCACATGTAGCAAATGCTTTTTCCTGTTTCATTTTACTAGACCACGCTCTTCTGTGGCTCTTTAGTGCTCGCCAAACAGCTATGTGCGTGCTGTTGCTTCCATCTGACAAGGAGCACAACCTTCTGACAGCAGCTTTCAACTTGTCTAAGAAAGAGCTTGGCCATTTAGATGTGATGCAAATCTGTGTGTGTGTAAGGTGCAAGTGCAAGCTCCTGACAAAGGTGTTTTCTAGGTCCAGTTTCAATCTGCCAGACACATTGGAAATGTTTTCCTCTGGCATTCGCACCAAGAGTCGCAGATTACTTAACTGAGGAGCTCTGAGAATGGAACGGCAAGAGGTGTTCCGCTTACGTCATAAAAAGTGCTCCAGAGCGCTTAGCAACGGGCACAACGAAACGAATGTCTGTGGGATAGTGACCATTCCCACCTAGTGCTGGCAATGCATGAGCACTTCTAAAAGGCAAAGGAAGGCGCTTAGCATCCGGCTTGTGCACAAAGCTTTCAGACTGCCAGAGGACCGCAGCTGTGGTAAGCTTGTTTGCTCATTTGACGTTAGATGTCGCCTGCAAGAACTTCACCCGCATCTGGTTTATGCTGCTACCTGTTAGGCGACAAAGAGGACACATGTAGCAAATGCTTTTTCCTGCCTCATTTTGCTAGACCACGCTCTTCTGTAGCTCTTTATTTCTTGCCAAACTGTTATGTGCGTGCTGCTGCTTCCATCTGACAAGGAGCACAGCCTTCTGACAGCAGCTTTCAACTTGCCTAAGGAAGAGCTTGGCCATTTAGATGTGTTGCAAATCTGTGTGCGTGTAAGGTGCAGGTGTAAGTTCCTGACAAAGGTGTTTTCTAGGTCCAGTTTCAATCTGCCAGACACATTGGAAATGTTTTCCTCTGGCATTCACGCCAAGAGTCGCAGATTACTTAACTGAGGAGCTCTGAGAATGGAACGGCAAGAGGTGTTCCGCTTACGTCATAAACAGTGCTCCAGAGCGCTTGGCAATGGGCACAACGAAACGTGTCTGTGGGATAGTGACCATTCCCGCCTAGTGCTGGCAATGCACGAGCACTGCCAAAAGGCAAAGGAAGGCGCTTAGCATGCGGCTTGTGCGCAGAGCTTTCAGACTGCCAGAGGACCGCAGCTGTGGTAAGCCCGTTTGCTCATTTGACGTTAGATGTCGCCTGCAAGAACTTCACCCGCATCTGGTTTATGCTGCTACCTGTTGTTAGGCGACAAAGAGGACACATGTAGCAAATGCTTTTTCCTGCCTCATTTTGCTAGACCACTGTCTTCTGTAGCTCTTTAGTTCTTGCCAAACTGCTATGTGCGTGCTGCTGCTTCCATCTGACAAGGAGCACAGCCTTCTGACAGCAGCTTTCAACTTGCCTAAGAAAGAGCTTGGCCATTTAGATGTGTTGCAAATCTGTGTGTGTGTAAGGTGCAGGTGCAAGTTCCTGACAAAGGTGTTTTCTAGGTCCAGTTTCAATCTGCCAGACACATTGGAAATGTTTTCCTCTGGCATTCACGCCAAGAGTCGCAGATTACTTAACTCCGTAGCTCTGAGAATGGAACGGCAAGAGGTGTTCCGCTTACGTCATAAACAGTGCTCCAGAGCGCTTAGCAACGGGCACAACGAAACGTGTCTGCGGGATAGTGACCATTCCCGCCTAGTGCTGGCAATGCACGAGCACTGCCAAAAGGCAAAGAAAGGCGCTTAGCATGCGGCTTGTGCGCAAAGCTTTCAGACTGCCAGAGGACCGCAGCTGTGGTAAGCCCGCTTGCTCATTTGACGTTAGATGTCGCCTGCAAGAACTTCACCCCCATCTGGTTTATGCTGCTACCTGTTGTTAGGCGACAACAAGAGCACATGTAGCAAATGCTTTTTCCTGACCCGTTTTGCTAGACCACGCTCTTCTGTGGCTCTTTAGTGCTTGCCAAACTGCTATGTCCGTGCTGCTGCTTCCATCTGACAAGGAGCACAGCCTTCTGAGAGCAGCTTTCAACTTGCCTAAGAAAGAGCTTGGCCATTTAGATGTGATGCAAATCTGTGTGTGTGTAAGGTGCAAGTGCAAGCTCCTGACAAAGGTGTTTTCTAGGTCCAGTTTCAATCTGCCAGACACATTGGAAATGTTTTCCTCTGGCATTCGCACCAAGAGTCGCAGATTACTTAACTGAGGAGCTCTGAGAATGGAACGGCAAGAGGTGTTCCGCTTACGTCATAAAAAGTGCTCCAGAGCGCTTAGCAACGGGCACAACGAAACGAATGTCTGTGGGATAGTGACCATTCCCACCTAGTGCTGGCAATGCATGAGCACTTCTAAAAGGCAAAGGAAGGCGCTTAGCATCCGGCTTGTGCACAAAGCTTTCAGACTGCCAGAGGACCGCAGCTGTGGTAAGCCCGTTTGCTCATTTGACGTTAGATGTCGCCTGCAAGAACTTCACCCGCATCTGGTTTATGCTGCTACCTGTTAGGCGACAAAGAGGACACATGTAGCAAATGCTTTTTCCTGCCTCATTTTGCTAGACCACGCTCTTCTGTAGCTCTTTATTTCTTGCCAAACTGTTATGTGCGTGCTGCTGCTTCCATCTGACAAGGAGCACAGCCTTCTGACAGCAGCTTTCAACTTGCCTAAGGAAGAGCTTGGCCATTTAGATGTGTTGCAAATCTGTGTGTGTGTAATGTGCACATGCAAGCTCCTGACAAAGGTGTTTTCTAGGTCCAGTTTCAATCTGCCAGACACATTGGAAATGTTTTCCTCTGGCATTCACGCCAAGAGTCGCAGATTACTTAACTCCGTAGCTCTGAGAATGGAACGGCAAGAGGTGTTCCGCTTACGTCATAAACAGTGTTCCAGAGCGCTTAGCAACGGGCACAACGAAACGTGTCTGCGGGATAGTGACCATTCCCGCCTAGTGCTGGCAATGCACGAGCACTGCCAAAAGGCAAAGAAAGGCGCTTAGCATGCGGCTTGTGCGCAAAGCTTTCAGACTGCCAGAGGACCGCAGCTGTGGTAAGCCCGCTTGCTCATTTGACGTTAGATGTCGCCTGCAAGAACTTCACTCGCATCTCGTTTATGCTGCTACCTGTTGTTAGGAGACAAAAAGGACACATGTAGCAAATGCTTTTTCCTGCCTCATTTTGCTAGACCACGGTCTTCTGTGGCTCTTTAGTTCTTGCCAAACTGCTATGTGCGTGCTGCTGCTTCCATCTGACAAGGAGCACAGCCTTCTGACAGCAGCTTTCAACTTGCCTAAGGAAGAGCTTGGCCATTTAGATGTGATGCAAATCTGTGTGTGTGGAAGGTGCAGGTGCAAGCTGCTGACAAAGGTGTTTTCTAGGTCCAGTTTCAATCTGCCAGACACATTGGAAATGTTTTCCTCTGGCATTCACGCCAAGAGTCGCAGATTACTTAACTGAGGAGCTCTGAGAATGGAACGGCAAGAGGTGTTCCGCTTTCGTCATAAACAGTGCTCCAGAGCGCTTAGCAACGGGCACAACGAAACGTGTCTGCGGGATAGTGACCATTCCCGCCTAGTGCTGGCAATGCACGAGCACTGCCAAAAGGCAAAGAAAGGCGCTTAGCATGCGGCTTGTGCGCAAAGCTTTCAGACTGCGAGAGGACCGCAGCTGTGGTAAGCCCGCTTGCTCATTTGACGTTAGATGTCGCCTGCAAGAACTTCAGCCGCATCTGGTTTATGCTGCTTCCTGTTGTAGGCGACAACAAGAGCACATGTAGCAAATGCTTTTTCCTGTTTCATTTTACTAGACCACGCTCTTCTGTGGCTCTTTAGTGCTCGCCAAACTGCTATGTGCGTGCTGTTGCTTCCATCTGACAAGGAGCACAACCTTCTGACAGCAGCTTTCAATTTGTCTAAGAAAGAGCTTGGCCATTTAGATGTGATGCAAATCTGTGTGCGTGTAAGGTGCAGGTGCAAGCTCCTGACAAAGGTGTTCTCCAGGTTCAGTTTTTATATGCCAGACACATTGGAAATGTTTTCCTCTGGCATTCGCACCAAGAGTCGCAGATTACTTAACTGAGGAGCTCTGAGAATGGAACGGCAAGAGGTGTTCCGCTTACGTCATAAACAGTGCTCCAGAGCGCTTGGCAATGGGCACAACGAAACGTGTCTGTGGGATAGTGACCATTCCCGCCTAGTGCTGGCAATGCACGAGCACTGCCAAAAGGCAAAGGAAGGCGCTTAGCATGCGGCTTGTGCGCAGAGCTTTCAGACTGCCAGAGGACCGCAGCTGTGGTAAGCCCGTTTGCTCATTTGACGTTAGATGTCGCCTGCAAGAACTTCACCCGCATCTGGTTTATGCTGCTACCTGTTGTTAGGCGACAAAGAGGACACATGTAGCAAATGCTTTTTCCTGCCTCATTTTGCTAGACCACGCTCTTCTGTAGCTCTTTAGTTCTTGCCAAACTGCTATGTGCGTGCTGCTGCTTCCATCTGACAAGGAGCACAGCCTTCTGACAGCAGCTTTCAACTTGCCTAAGGAAGAGCTTGGCCATTTAGATGTGTTGCAAATCTGTGTGTGTGTAATGTGCACATGCAAGCTCCTGACAAAGGTGTTTTCTAGGTCCAGTTTCAATCTGCCAGACACATTGGAAATGTTTTCCTCTGGCATTCACGCCAAGAGTCGCAGATTACTTAACTCCGTAGCTCTGAGAATGGAACGGCAAGAGGTGTTCCGCTTACGTCATAAACAGTGCTCCAGAGCGCTTAGCAACGGGCACAACGAAACGTGTCTGCGGGATAGTGACCATTCCCGCCTAGTGCTGGCAATGCACGAGCACTGCCAAAAGGCAAAGAAAGGCGCTTAGCATGCGGCTTGTGCGCAAAGCTTTCAGACTGCCAGAGGACCGCAGCTGTGGTAAGCCCGCTTGCTCATTTGACGTTAGATGTCGCCTGCAAGAACTTCACCCCCATCTGGTTTATGCTGCTACCTGTTGTTAGGCGACAACAAGAGCACATGTAGCAAATGCTTTTTCCTGACCCGTTTTGCTAGACCACGCTCTTCTGTGGCTCTTTAGTGCTTGCCAAACTGCTATGTCCGTGCTGCTGCTTCCATCTGACAAGGAGCACAGCCTTCTGAGAGCAGCTTTCAACTTGCCTAAGAAAGAGCTTGGCCATTTAGATTTGATGCAAATCTGTGTGTCTGTAAGGTGCAGGTGCAAGCTCCTGACAAAGGTGTTTTCTAGGTCCAGTTTCAATCTGCCAGACACATTGGAAATGTTTTCCTCTGGCATTCACGCCAAGAGTCGCAGATTACTTAACTCCGTAGCTCTGAGAATGGAACGGCAAGAGGTGTTCCGCTTTCGTCATAAACAGTGCTCCAGAGCGCTTAGCAACGGGCACAACGAAACGAATGTCAGTGGGATAGTGACCATTCCCACCTAGTGCTGGCAATGCAGGAGCACTGCTAAAAGGCAAAGGAAGGCGCTTAGCATCCGGCTTGTGCACAAAGCTTTCAGACTGCCAGAGGACCGCAGCTGTGGTAAGCCCGTTTGCTCATTTGACGTTAGATGTCGCCTGCAAGAACTTCACCCGCATCTGGTTTATGCTGCTACCTGTTGTAAGGCGACAAAGGGGACACATGTAGCAAATGCTTTTTCATGCCTCATTTTGCTAGACCACGCTCTTCTGTGGCTCTTTAGTTCTTTCCAAACCCCTATGTACGTACTGCTGCTTCCATCTGACAAGGAGCACAGCCTTCTGACAGCAGCTTTCAACTTGCCTAAGAAAGAGCTTGGCCATTTAGATGTGTTGCAAATCTGTGTGTCTGTAAGGTGCAGGTGCAAGCTCCTGACAAAGGTGTTCTCTAGGTTCAGTTTCTCCCTGTCAGACACATTGGTAATGTTTTCCTCTGGCATTCACGCCAAGAGTCGCAGATTGTTTAACTGAGGAGCTCTGAGAATGGAACGGCAAGAGGTGTTCCGCTTACGTCATAAACAGAGCACCAGAGCGCTTAGCAACCGGCACAACGAAACGGGTGTGCGGGATAGTGACCATTCCCGCCTAGTGCTGGCAATGCACGGGCACTGCCAAAAGGCAAAGGAAGGCACTTAGCATGCGGCTTGTGCGCAAAGCTTTCAGACTGCCAGAGGACCGCAGCTGTGGTAAGCCCGCTTGCTCATTTGACGTTAGATGTCGCCTGCAAGAACTTCACCCGCATCTGGTTTATGCTGCTACCTGTTGTAGGCGACAACAAGAGCACATGTAGCAAATGCTTTTTCCTGTTTCATTTTGCTAGACCACGCTCTTCTGTGGCTCTTTAGTGCTTGCCAAACTGCTATGTCCGTGCTGCTGCTTCCATCTGACAAGGAGCACAGCCTTCTGAGAGCAGCTTTCAACTTGCCTAAGAAAGAGCTTGGCCATTTAGATGTGATGCAAATCTGTGTGTGTGTAAGGTGCAAGTGCAAGCTCCTGACAAAGGTGTTTTCTAGGTCCAGTTTCAATCTGCCAGACACATTGGAAATGTTTTCCTCTGGCATTCGCACCAAGAGTCGCAGATTACTTAACTGAGGAGCTCTGAGAATGGAACGGCAAGAGGTGTTCCGCTTACGTCATAAAAAGTGCTCCAGAGCGCTTAGCAACGGGCACAACGAAACGAATATCTGTGGGATAGTGACCATTCCCACGTAGTGCTGGCAATGCATGAGCACTTCGAAAAGCAAAGGAAGGCGCTTAGCATCCGGCTTGTGCACAAAGCTTTCAGACTGCCAGAGGACCGCAGCTGTGGTAAGCCCGTTTGCTCATTTGACGTTAGATGTCGCCTGCAAGAACTTCACCCGCATCTGGTTTATGCTGCTACCTGTTGTTAGGCGACAAAGAGGACACATGTAGCAAATGCTTTTTCCTGCCTCATTTTGCTAGACCACGCTCTTCTGTAGCTCTTTATTTCTTGCCAAACTGTTATGTGCGTGCTGCTGCTTCCATCTGACAAGGAGCACAGCCTTCTGACAGCAGCTTTCAACTTGCGTAAGGAAGAGCTTGGACATTTAGATGTGTTGCAAATCTGTGTGTGTGTAATGTGCACATGCAAGCTCCTGACAAAGGTGTTTTCTAGGTCCAGTTTCAATCTGCCAGACACATTGGAAATGTTTTCCTCTGGCATTCACGCCAAGAGTCGCAGATTACTTAACTCCGTAGCTCTGAGAATGGAACGGCAAGAGGTGTTCCGCTTACGTCATAAACAGTGCTCCAGAGCGCTTAGCAACGGGCACAACGAAACGTGTCTGCGGGATAGTGACCATTCCCGCCTAGTGCTGGCAATGCACGAGCACTGCCAAAAGGCAAAGAAAGGCGCTTAGCATGCGGCTTGTGCGCAAAGCTTTCAGACTGCCAGAGGACCGCAGCTGTGGTAAGCCCGCTTGCTCATTTGACGTTAGATGTCGCCTGCAAGAACTTCACTCGCATCTCGTTTATGCTGCTACCTGTTGTTAGGAGACAAAAAGGACACATGTAGCAAATGCTTTTTCCTGCCTCATTTTGCTAGACCACGCTCTTCTGTAGCTCTTTATTTCTTGCCAAACTGCTATGTGCGTGCTGCTGCTTCCATCTGACAAGGAGCACAGCCTTCTGACAGCAGCTTTCAACTTGCTTAAGAAAGAGCTTGGCCATTTAGATGTGATGCAAATCTGTGTGTGTAAGGTGCAGGTGCAAGCTCCTGACAAAGGTGTTCCCTAGGTTCAGTTTCTCCCTGTCAGACACATTGGTAATGTTTTCCTCTGGCATTCACGCCAAGAGTCGCAGATTACTTAACTCCGTAGCTCTGAGAATGGAACGGCAAGAGGTGTTCTGCTTACGTCATAAACAGTGCTCCAGAGCGCTTAGCAACGGGCACAACGAAACGTGTCTGCGGGATAGTGACCATTCCCGCCTAGTGCTGGCAATGCACGAGCACTGCCAAAAGGCAAAGAAAGGCGCTTAGCATGCGGCTTGTGCGCAAAGCTTTCAGACTGCCAGAGGACCGCAGCTGTGGTAAGCCCGCTTGCTCATTTGACGTTAGATGTCGCCTGCAAGAACTTCACTCGCATCTCGTTTATGCTGCTACCTGTTGTTAGGAGACAAAAAGGACACATGTAGCAAATGCTTTTTCCTGCCTCATTTTGCTAGACCACGGTCTTCTGTGGCTCTTTAGTTCTTGCCAAACTGCTATGTGCGTGCTGCTGCTTCCATCTGACAAGGAGCACAGCCTTCTGACAGCAGCTTTCAACTTGCCTAAGGAAGAGCTTGGCCATTTAGATGTGATGCAAATCTGTGTGTGTGGAAGGTGCAGGTGCAAGCTGCTGACAAAGGTGTTTTCTAGGTCCAGTTTCAATCTGCCAGACACATTGGAAATGTTTTCCTCTGGCATTCACGCCAAGAGTCGCAGATTACTTAACTGAGGAGCTCTGAGAATGGAACGGCAAGAGGTGTTCCGCTTTCGTCATAAACAGTGCTCCAGAGCGCTTAGCAACGGGCACAACGAAACGTGTCTGCGGGATAGTGACCATTCCCGCCTAGTGCTGGCAATGCACGAGCACTGCCAAAAGGCAAAGAAAGGCGCTTAGCATGCGGCTTGTGCGCAAAGCTTTCAGACTGCCAGAGGACCGCAGCTGTGGTAAGCCCGCTTGCTCATTTGACGTTAGATGTCGCCTGCAAGAACTTCACCCCCATCTGGTTTATGCTGCTACCTGTTGTAGGCGACAACAAGAGCACATGTAGCAAATGCTTTTTCCTGTTTCATTTTACTAGACCACGCTCTTCTGTGGCTCTTTAGTGCTCGCCAAACTGCTATGTGCGTGCTGTTGCTTCCATCTGACAAGGAGCACAACCTTCTGACAGCAGCTTTCAACTTGTCTAAGAAAGAGCTTGGCCATTTAGATGTGATGCAAATCTGTGTGCGTGTAAGGTGCAGGTGCAAGCTCCTGACAAAGGTGTTCTCCAGGTTCAGTTTTTATATGCCAGACACATTGGAAATGTTTTCCTCTGGCATTCGCACCAAGAGTCGCAGATTACTTAACTGAGGAGCTCTGAGAATGGAACGGCAAGAGGTGTTCCGCTTACGTCATAAACAGTGCTCCAGAGCGCTTGGCAATGGGCACAACGAAACGTGTCTGTGGGATAGTGACCATTCCCGCCTAGTGCTGGCAATGCACGAGCACTGCCAAAAGGCAAAGGAAGGCGCTTAGCATGCGGCTTGTGCGCAGAGCTTTCAGACTGCCAGAGGACCGCAGCTGTGGTAAGCCCGTTTGCTCATTTGACGTTAGATGTCGCCTGCAAGAACTTCACCCGCATCTGGTTTATGCTGCTACCTGTTGTTAGGCGACAAAGAGGACACATGTAGCAAATGCTTTTTCCTGCCTCATTTTGCTAGACCACTGTCTTCTGTAGCTCTTTAGTTCTTGCCAAACTGCTATGTGCGTGCTGCTGCTTCCATCTGACAAGGAGCACAGCCTTCTGACAGCAGCTTTCAACTTGCCTAAGGAAGAGCTTGGCCATTTAGATGTGTTGCAAATCTGTGTGTGTGTAATGTGCACATGCAAGCTCCTGACAAAGGTGTTTTCTAGGTCCAGTTTCAATCTGCCAGACACATTGGAAATGTTTTCCTCTGGCATTCACGCCAAGAGTCGCAGATTACTTAACTCCGTAGCTCTGAGAATGGAACGGCAAGAGGTGTTCCGCTTACGTCATAAACAGTGCTCCAGAGCGCTTAGCAACGGGCACAACGAAACGTGTCTGCGGGATAGTGACCATTCCCGCCTAGTGCTGGCAATGCACGAGCACTGCCAAAAGGCAAAGAAAGGCGCTTAGCATGCGGCTTGTGCGCAAAGCTTTCAGACTGCCAGAGGACCGCAGCTGTGGTAAGCCCGCTTGCTCATTTGACGTTAGATGTCGCCTGCAAGAACTTCACTCGCATCTGGTTTATGCTGCTACCTGTTGTTAGGAGACAAAAAGGACACATGTAGCAAATGCTTTTTCCTGCCTCATTTTGCTAGACCACGGTCTTCTGTGGCTCTTTAGTTCTTGCCAAACTGCTATGTGCGTGCTGCTGCTTCCATCTGACAAGGAGCACAGCCTTCTGACAGCAGCTTTCAACTTGCCTAAGGAAGAGCTTGGCCATTTAGATGTGATGCAAATCTGTGTGTGTGGAAGGTGCAGGTGCAAGCTGCTGACAAAGGTGTTTTCTAGGTCCAGTTTCAATCTGCCAGACACATTGGAAATGTTTTCCTCTGGCATTCACGCCAAGAGTCGCAGATTACTTAACTGAGGAGCTCTGAGAATGGAACGGCAAGAGGTGTTCCGCTTTCGTCATAAACAGTGCTCCAGAGCGCTTAGCAACGGGCACAACGAAACGTGTCTGTGGGATAGTGACCATTCCCGCCTAGTGCTGGCAATGCACGAGCACTGCCAAAAGGCAAAGAAAGGCGCTTAGCATGCGGCTTGTGCGCAAAGCTTTCAGACTGCGAGAGGACCGCAGCTGTGGTAAGCCCGCTTGCTCATTTGACGTTAGATGTCGCCTGCAAGAACTTCAGCCGCATCTGGTTTATGCTGCTTCCTGTTGTAGGCGACAACAAGAGCACATGTAGCAAATGCTTTTTCCTGTTTCATTTTACTAGACCACGCTCTTCTGTGGCTCTTTAGTGCTCGCCAAACTGCTATGTGCGTGCTGTTGCTTCCATCTGACAAGGAGCACAACCTTCTGACAGCAGCTTTCAACTTGTCTAAGAAAGAGCTTGGCCATTTAGATGTGATGCAAATCTGTGTGCGTGTAAGGTGCAGGTGCAAGCTCCTGACAAAGGTGTTCTCCAGGTTCAGTTTTTATATGCCAGACACATTGGAAATGTTTTCCTCTGGCATTCGCACCAAGAGTCGCAGATTACTTAACTGAGGAGCTCTGAGAATGGAACGGCAAGAGGTGTTCCGCTTACGTCATAAACAGTGCTCCAGAGCGCTTGGCAATGGGCACAACGAAACGTGTCTGTGGGATAGTGACCATTCCCGCCTAGTGCTGGCAATGCACGAGCACTGCCAAAAGGCAAAGGAAGGCGCTTAGCATGCGGCTTGTGCGCAGAGCTTTCAGACTGCCAGAGGACCGCAGCTGTGGTAAGCCCGTTTGCTCATTTGACGTTAGATGTCGCCTGCAAGAACTTCACCCGCATCTGGTTTATGCTGCTACCTGTTGTTAGGCGACAAAGAGGACACATGTAGCAAATGCTTTTTCCTGCCTCATTTTGCTAGACCACTGTCTTCTGTAGCTCTTTAGTTCTTGCCAAACTGCTATGTGCGTGCTGCTGCTTCCATCTGACAAGGAGCACAGCCTTCTGACAGCAGCTTTCAACTTGCCTAAGGAAGAGCTTGGCCATTTAGATGTGTTGCAAATCTGTGTGTGTGTAATGTGCACATGCAAGCTCCTGACAAAGGTGTTTTCTAGGTCCAGTTTCAATCTGCCAGACACATTGGAAATGTTTTCCTCTGGCATTCACGCCAAGAGTCGCAGATTACTTAACTCCGTAGCTCTGAGAATGGAACGGCAAGAGGTGTTCCGCTTACGTCATAAACAGTGCTCCAGAGCGCTTAGCAACGGGCACAACGAAACGTGTCTGCGGGATAGTGACCATTCCCGCCTAGTGCTGGCAATGCACGAGCACTGCCAAAAGGCAAAGAAAGGCGCTTAGCATGCGGCTTGTGCGCAAAGCTTTCAGACTGCCAGAGGACCGCAGCTGTGGTAAGCCCGCTTGCTCATTTGACGTTAGATGTCGCCTGCAAGAACTTCACCCCCATCTGGTTTATGCTGCTACCTGTTGTTAGGCGACAACAAGAGCACATGTAGCAAATGCTTTTTCCTGACCCGTTTTGCTAGACCACGCTCTTCTGTGGCTCTTTAGTGCTTGCCAAACTGCTATGTCCGTGCTGCTGCTTCCATCTGACAAGGAGCACAGCCTTCTGAGAGCAGCTTTCAACTTGCCTAAGAAAGAGCTTGGCCATTTAGATGTGATGCAAATCTGTGTGTGTGTAAGGTGCAAGTGCAAGCTCCTGACAAAGGTGTTTTCTAGGTCCAGTTTCAATCTGCCAGACACATTGGAAATGTTTTCCTCTGGCATTCGCACCAAGAGTCGCAGATTACTTAACTGAGGAGCTCTGAGAATGGAACGGCAAGAGGTGTTCCGCTTACGTCATAAAAAGTGCTCCAGAGCGCTTAGCAACGGGCACAACGAAACGAATGTCTGTGGGATAGTGACCATTCCCACCTAGTGCTGGCAATGCATGAGCACTTCTAAAAGGCAAAGGAAGGCGCTTAGCATCCGGCTTGTGCACAAAGCTTTCAGACTGCCAGAAAACCGCAGCTGTGGTAAGCCCGTTTGCTCATTTGACGTTAGATGTCGCCTGCAAGAACTTCACCCGCATCTGGTTTATGCTGCTACCTGTTAGGCGACAAAGAGGACACATGTAGCAAATGCTTTTTCCTGTTTCATTTTGCTAGACCACGCTCTTCTGTAGCTCTTTATTTCTTGCCAAACTGTTATGTGCGTGCTGCTGCTTCCATCTGACAAGGAGCACAGCCTTCTGACAGCAGCTTTCAACTTGCCTAAGGAAGAGCTTGGCCATTTAGATGTGTTGCAAATCTGTGTGTGTGTAATGTGCACATGCAAGCTCCTGACAAAGGTGTTTTCTAGGTCCAGTTTCAATCTGCCAGACACATTGGAAATGTTTTCCTCTGGCATTCACGCCAAGAGTCGCAGATTACTTAACTCCGTAGCTCTGAGAATGGAACGGCAAGAGGTGTTCCGCTTACGTCATAAACAGTGCTCCAGAGCGCTTAGCAACGGGCACAACGAAACGTGTCTGCGGGATAGTGACCATTCCCGCCTAGTGCTGGCAATGCACGAGCACTGCCAAAAGGCAAAGAAAGGCGCTTAGCATGCGGCTTGTGCGCAAAGCTTTCAGACTGCCAGAGGACCGCAGCTGTGGTAAGCCCGCTTGCTCATTTGACGTTAGATGTCGCCTGCAAGAACTTCACTCGCATCTCGTTTATGCTGCTACCTGTTGTTAGGAGACAAAAAGGACACATGTAGCAAATGCTTTTTCCTGCCTCATTTTGCTAGACCACGGTCTTCTGTGGCTCTTTAGTTCTTGCCAAACTGCTATGTGCGTGCTGCTGCTTCCATCTGACAAGGAGCACAGCCTTCTGACAGCAGCTTTCCACTTGCCTAAGGAAGAGCTTGGCCATTTAGATGTGTTGCAAATCTGTGTGTGTGGAAGGTGCAGGTGCAAGCTGCTGACAAAGGTGTTTTCTAGGTCCAGTTTCAATCTGCCAGACACATTGGAAATGTTTTCCTCTGGCATTCACGCCAAGAGTCGCAGATTACTTAATTGAGGAGCTCTGAGAATGGAACGGCAAGAGGTGTTCCGCTTACGTCATAAACAGTGCTCCAGAGCGCTTAGCAACGGGCACAACGAAACGTGTCTGCGGGATAGTGACCATTCCCGCCTAGTGCTGGCAATGCACGAGCACTGCCAAAAGGCAAAGAAAGGCGCTTAGCATGCGGCTTGTGCGCAAAGCTTTCAGACTGCCAGAGGACCGCAGCTGTGGTAAGCCCGCTTGCTCATTTGACGTTAGATGTCGCCTGCAAGAACTTCACCCCCATCTGGTTTATGCTGCTACCTGTTGTTAGGCGACAACAAGAGCACATGTAGCAAATGCTTTTTCCTGACCCGTTTTGCTAGACCACGCTCTTCTGTGGCTCTTTAGTGCTTGCCAAACTGCTATGTCCGTGCTGCTGCTTCCATCTGACAAGGAGCACAGCCTTCTGAGAGCAGCTTTCAACTTGCCTAAGAAAGAGCTTGGCCATTTAGATGTGATGCAAATCTGTGTGTGTGTAAGGTGCAAGTGCAAGCTCCTGACAAAGGTGTTTTCTAGGTCCAGTTTCAATCTGCCAGACACATTGGAAATGTTTTCCTCTGGCATTCGCACCAAGAGTCGCAGATTACTTAACTGAGGAGCTCTGAGAATGGAACGGCAAGAGGTGTTCCGCTTACGTCATAAAAAGTGCTCCAGAGCGCTTAGCAACGGGCACAACGAAACGAATGTCAGTGGGATAGTGACCATTCCCACCTAGTGCTGGCAATGCAGGAGCACTGCTAAAAGGCAAAGGAAGGCGCTTAGCATCCGGCTTGTGCACAAAGCTTTCAGACTGCCAGAGGACCGCAGCTGTGGTAAGCCCGTTTGCTCATTTGACGTTAGATGTCGCCTGCAAGAACTTCACCCGCATCTGGTTTATGCTGCTACCTGTTGTAAGGCGACAAAGGGGACACATGTAGCAAATGCTTTTTCATGCCTCATTTTGCTAGACCACGCTCTTCTGTGGCTCTTTAGTTCTTTCCAAACCCCTATGTACGTACTGCTGCTTCCATCTGACAAGGAGCACAGCCTTCTGACAGCAGCTTTCAACTTGCCTAAGAAAGAGCTTGGCCATTTAGATGTGTTGCAAATCTGTGTGTCTGTAAGGTGCAGGTGCAAGCTCCTGACAAAGGTGTTCTCTAGGTTCAGTTTCTCCCTGTCAGACACATTGGTAATGTTTTCCTCTGGCATTCACGCCAAGAGTCGCAGATTGTTTAACTGAGGAGCTCTGAGAATGGAACGGCAAGAGGTGTTCCGCTTACGTCATAAACAGAGCACCAGAGCGCTTAGCAACGGGCACAACGAAACGGGTGTGCGGGATAGTGACCATTCCCGCCTAGTGCTGGCAATGCACGGGCACTGCCAAAAGGCAAAGGAAGGCACTTAGCATGCGGCTTGTGCGCAAAGCTTTCAGACTGCCAGAGGACCGCAGCTGTGGTAAGCCCGCTTGCTCATTTGACGTTAGATGTCGCCTGCAAGAACTTCACCCGCATCTGGTTTATGCTGCTACCTGTTGTAGGCGACAACAAGAGCACATGTAGCAAATGCTTTTTCCTGTTTCATTTTGCTAGACCACGCTCTTCTGTGGCTCTTTAGTGCTTGCCAAACTGCTATGTCCGTGCTGCTGCTTCCATCTGACAAGGAGCACAGCCTTCTGAGAGCAGCTTTCAACTTGCCTAAGAAAGAGCTTGGCCATTTAGATGTGATGCAAATCTGTGTGTGTGTAAGGTGCAAGTGCAAGCTCCTGACAAAGGTGTTTTCTAGGTCCAGTTTCAATCTGCCAGACACATTGGAAATGTTTTCCTCTGGCATTCGCACCAAGAGTCGCAGATTACTTAACTGAGGAGCTCTGAGAATGGAACGGCAAGAGGTGTTCCGCTTACGTCATAAAAAGTGCTCCAGAGCGCTTAGCAACGGGCACAACGAAACGAATGTCTGTGGGATAGTGACCATTCCCACGTAGTGCTGGCAATGCATGAGCACTTCGAAAAGCAAAGGAAGGCGCTTAGCATCCGGCTTGTGCACAAAGCTTTCAGACTGCCAGAGGACCGCAGCTGTGGTAAGCCCGTTTGCTCATTTGACGTTAGATGTCGCCTGCAAGAACTTCACCCGCATCTGGTTTATGCTGCTACCTGTTGTTAGGCGACAAAGAGGACACATGTAGCAAATGCTTTTTCCTGCCTCATTTTGCTAGACCACGCTCTTCTGTAGCTCTTTATTTCTTGCCAAACTGTTATGTGCGTGCTGCTGCTTCCATCTGACAAGGAGCACAGCCTTCTGACAGCAGCTTTCAACTTGCGTAAGGAAGAGCTTGGACATTTAGATGTGTTGCAAATCTGTGTGTGTGTAATGTGCACATGCAAGCTCCTGACAAAGGTGTTTTCTAGGTCCAGTTTCAATCTGCCAGACACATTGGAAATGTTTTCCTCTGGCATTCACGCCAAGAGTCGCAGATTACTTAACTCCGTAGCTCTGAGAATGGAACGGCAAGAGGTGTTCCGCTTACGTCATAAACAGTGCTCCAGAGCGCTTAGCAACGGGCACAACGAAACGTGTCTGCGGGATAGTGACCATTCCCGCCTAGTGCTGGCAATGCACGAGCACTGCCAAAAGGCAAAGAAAGGCGCTTAGCATGCGGCTTGTGCGCAAAGCTTTCAGACTGCCAGAGGACCGCAGCTGTGGTAAGCCCGCTTGCTCATTTGACGTTAGATGTCGCCTGCAAGAACTTCACTCGCATCTCGTTTATGCTGCTACCTGTTGTTAGGAGACAAAAAGGACACATGTAGCAAATGCTTTTTCCTGCCTCATTTTGCTAGACCACGCTCTTCTGTAGCTCTTTATTTCTTGCCAAACAGCTATGTGCGTGCTGCTGCTTCCATCTGACAAGGAGCACAGCCTTCTGACAGCAGCTTTCAACTTGCTTAAGAAAGAGCTTGGCCATTTAGATGTGATGCAAATCTGTGTGTGTAAGGTGCAGGTGCAAGCTCCTGACAAAGGTGTTCCCTAGGTTCAGTTTCTCCCTGTCAGACACATTGGTAATGTTTTCCTCTGGCATTCACGCCAAGAGTCGCAGATTACTTAACTCCGTAGCTCTGAGAATGGAACGGCAAGAGGTGTTCCGCTTACGTCATAAACAGTGCTCCAGAGCGCTTAGCAACGGGCACAACGAAACGTGTCTGCGGGATAGTGACCATTCCCGCCTAGTGCTGGCAATGCACGAGCACTGCCAAAAGGCAAAGAAAGGCGCTTAGCATGCGGCTTGTGCGCAAAGCTTTCAGACTGCCAGAGGACCGCAGCTGTGGTAAGCCCGCTTGCTCATTTGACGTTAGATGTCGCCTGCAAGAACTTCACTCGCATCTCGTTTATGCTGCTACCTGTTGTTAGGAGACAAAAAGGACACATGTAGCAAATGCTTTTTCCTGCCTCATTTTGCTAGACCACGGTCTTCTGTGGCTCTTTAGTTCTTGCCAAACTGCTATGTGCGTGCTGCTGCTTCCATCTGACAAGGAGCACAGCCTTCTGACAGCAGCTTTCAACTTGCCTAAGGAAGAGCTTGGCCATTTAGATGTGATGCAAATCTGTGTGTGTGGAAGGTGCAGGTGCAAGCTGCTGACAAAGGTGTTTTCTAGGTCCAGTTTCAATCTGCCAGACACATTGGAAATGTTTTCCTCTGGCATTCACGCCAAGAGTCGCAGATTACTTAACTGAGGAGCTCTGAGAATGGAACGGCAAGAGGTGTTCCGCTTTCGTCATAAACAGTGCTCCAGAGCGCTTAGCAACGGGCACAACGAAACGTGTCTGCGGGATAGTGACCATTCCCGCCTAGTGCTGGCAATGCACGAGCACTGCCAAAAGGCAAAGAAAGGCGCTTAGCATGCGGCTTGTGCGCAAAGCTTTCAGACTGCCAGAGGACCGCAGCTGTGGTAAGCCCGCTTGCTCATTTGACGTTAGATGTCGCCTGCAAGAACTTCACCCGCATCTGTTTTATGCTGCTACCTGTTGTTAGGCGACAAAGAGGACACATGTAGCAAATGCTTTTTCCTGTTTCATTTTGCTAGACCACGCTCTTCTGTAGCTCTTTAGTTCTTGCCAAACTGCTATGTGCGTGCTGCTGCTTCCATCTGACAAGGAGCACAGCCTTCTGACAGCAGCTTTCAACTTGCTTAAGAAAGAGCTTGGCCATTTAGATGTGATGCAAATCTGTGTGTGTAAGGTGCAGGTGCAAGCTCCTGACAAAGGTGTTCCCTAGGTTCAGTTTCTCCCTGTCAGACACATTGGTAATGTTTTCCTCTGGCATTCACGCCAAGAGTCGCAGATTGTTTAACTGAGGAGCTCTGAGAATGGAACGGCAAGAGGTGTTCCGCTTACGTCATAAACAGAGCACCAGAGCGCTTAGCAACGGGCACAATGAAACGTGTCTGCGGGATAGTGACCATTCCCGCCTAGTGCTGGCAATGCACGGGCACTGCCAAAAGGCAAAGGAAGGCACTTAGCATGCGGCTTGTGTGCAAAGCTTTCAGACTGCCAGAGGACCGCAGCTGTGGTAAGCCCGCTTGCTCATTTGACGTTAGATGTCGCCTGCAAGAACTTCACCCGCATCTGGTTTATGCTGCTACCTGTTGTAAGGCGACAAAGAGGACACATGTAGCAAATGCTTTTTCCTGCCTCATTTTGCTAGACCACGCTCTTCTGTGGCTCTTAGGTTCTTGCCAAACTGCTATGTGCGTGCTGCTGCTTCCATCTGACAAGGAGCACAGCCTTCTGACAGCAGCTTTCAACTTGCCTAAGGAAGAGCTTGGCCATTTAGATGTGTTGCAAATCTGTGTGTGTGTAATGTGCACATGCAAGCTCCTGACAAAGGTGTTTTCTAGGTCCAGTTTCAATCTGCCAGACACATTGGAAATGTTTTCCTCTGGCATTCACGCCAAGAGTCGCAGATTACTTAACTCCGTAGCTCTGAGAATGGAACGGCAAGAGGTGTTCCGCTTACGTCATAAACAGTGCTCCAGAGCGCTTAGCAACGGGCACAACGAAACGTGTCTGCGGGATAGTGACCATTCCCGCCTAGTGCTGGCAATGCACGAGCACTGCCAAAAGGCAAAGAAAGGCGCTTAGCATGCGGCTTGTGCGCAAAGCTTTCAGACTGCCAGAGGACCGCAGCTGTGGTAAGCCCGCTTGCTCATTTGACGTTAGATGTCGCCTGCAAGAACTTCACCCCCATCTGGTTTATGCTGCTACCTGTTGTTAGGCGACAACAAGAGCACATGTAGCAAATGCTTTTTCCTGACCCGTTTTGCTAGACCACGCTCTTCTGTGGCTCTTTAGTGCTTGCCAAACTGCTATGTCCGTGCTGCTGCTTCCATCTGACAAGGAGCACAGCCTTCTGAGAGCAGCTTTCAACTTGCCTAAGAAAGAGCTTGGCCATTTAGATGTGATGCAAATCTGTGTGTGTGTAAGGTGCAAGTGCAAGCTCCTGACAAAGGTGTTTTCTAGGTCCAGTTTCAATCTGCCAGACACATTGGAAATGTTTTCCTCTGGCATTCGCACCAAGAGTCGCAGATTACTTAACTGAGGAGCTCTGAGAATGGAACGGCAAGAGGTGTTCCGCTTACGTCATAAAAAGTGCTCCAGAGCGCTTAGCAACGGGCACAACGAAACGAATGTCTGTGGGATAGTGACCATTCCCACCTAGTGCTGGCAATGCATGAGCACTTCTAAAAGGCAAAGGAAGGCGCTTAGCATCCGGCTTGTGCACAAAGCTTTCAGACTGCCAGAGGACCGCAGCTGTGGTAAGCCCGTTTGCTCATTTGACGTTAGATGTCGCCTGCAAGAACTTCACCCGCATCTGGTTTATGCTGCTACCTGTTAGGCGACAAAGAGGACACATGTAGCAAATGCTTTTTCCTGCCTCATTTTGCTAGACCACGCTCTTCTGTAGCTCTTTATTTCTTGCCAAACTGTTATGTGCGTGCTGCTGCTTCCATCTGACAAGGAGCACAGCCTTCTGACAGCAGCTTTCAACTTGCCTAAGGAAGAGCTTGGCCATTTAGATGTGTTGCAAATCTGTGTGTGTGTAATGTGCACATGCAAGCTCCTGACAAAGGTGTTTTCTAGGTCCAGTTTCAATCTGCCAGACACATTGGAAATGTTTTCCTCTGGCATTCACGCCAAGAGTCGCAGATTACTTAACTCCGTAGCTCTGAGAATGGAACGGCAAGAGGTGTTCCGCTTACGTCATAAACAGTGCTCCAGAGCGCTTAGCAACGGGCACAACGAAACGTGTCTGCGGGATAGTGACCATTCCCGCCTAGTGCTGGCAATGCACGAGCACTGCCAAAAGGCAAAGAAAGGCGCTTAGCATGCGGCTTGTGCGCAAAGCTTTCAGACTGCCAGAGGACCGCAGCTGTGGTAAGCCCGCTTGCTCATTTGACGTTAGATGTCGCCTGCAAGAACTTCACCCGCATCTGGTTTATGCTGCTACCTGTTGTTAGGAGACAAAAAGGACACATGTAGCAAATGCTTTTTCCTGCCTCATTTTGCTAGACCACGCTCTTCTGTGGCTCTTTAGTTCTTGCCAAACTGCTATGTGCGTGCTGCTGCTTCCATCTGACAAGGAGCACAGCCTTCTGACAGCAGCTTTCAACTTGCCTAAGGAAGAGCTTGGCCATTTAGATGTGATGCAAATCTGTGTGTGTGGAAGGTGCAGGTGCAAGCTGCTGACAAAGGTGTTTTCTAGGTCCAGTTTCAATCTGCCAGACACATTGGAAATGTTTTCCTCTGGCATTCACGCCAAGAGTCGCAGATTACTTAACTCCGTAGCTCTGAGAATGGAACGGCAAGAGGTGTTCCGCTTACGTCATAAACAGTGCTCCAGAGCGCTTAGCAACGGGCACAACGAAACGTGTCTGCGGGATAGTGACCATTCCCGCCTAGTGCTGGCAATGCACGAGCACTGCCAAAAGGCAAAGAAAGGCGCTTAGCATGCGGCTTGTGCGCAAAGCTTTCAGACTGCCAGAGGACCGCAGCTGTGGTAAGCCCGCTTGCTCATTTGACGTTAGATGTCGCCTGCAAGAACTTCAGCCGCATCTGGTTTATGCTGCTACCTGTTGTAGGCGACAACAAGAGCACATGTAGCAAATGCTTTTTCCTGTTTCATTTTACTAGACCACGCTCTTCTGTGGCTCTTTAGTGCTCGCCAAACTGCTATGTGCGTGCTGTTGCTTCCATCTGACAAGGAGCACAACCTTCTGACAGCAGCTTTCAACTTGTCTAAGAAAGAGCTTGGCCATTTAGATGTGATGCAAATCTGTGTGCGTGTAAGGTGCAGGTGCAAGCTCCTGACAAAGGTGTTCTCCAGGTTCAGTTTTTATATGCCAGACACATTGGAAATGTTTTCCTCTGGCATTCGCACCAAGAGTCGCAGATTACTTAACTCCGTAGCTCTGAGAATGGAACGGCAAGAGGTGTTCCGCTTACGTCATAAACAGTGCTCCAGAGCGCTTGGCAATGGGCACAACGAAACGTGTCTGTGGGATAGTGACCATTCCCGCCTAGTGCTGGCAATGCACGAGCACTGCCAAAAGGCAAAGGAAGGCGCTTAGCATGCGGCTTGTGCGCAGAGCTTTCAGACTGCCAGAGGACCGCAGCTGTGGTAAGCCCGTTTGCTCATTTGACGTTAGATGTCGCCTGCAAGAACTTCACCTGCATCTGTTTTATGCTGCTACCTGTTGTTAGGCGACAAAGAGGACACATGTAGCAAATGCTTTTTCCTGTTTCATTTTGCTAGACCACGCTCTTCTGTAGCTCTTTAGTTCTTGCCAAACTGCTATGTGCGTGCTGCTGCTTCCATCTGACAAGGAGCACAGCCTTCTGACAGCAGCTTTCAACTTGCTTAAGAAAGAGCTTGGCCATTTAGATGTGATGCAAATCTGTGTGTGTAAGGTGCAGGTGCAAGCTCCTGACAAAGGTGTTCCCTAGGTTCAGTTTCTCCCTGTCAGACACATTGGTAATGTTTTCCTCTGGCATTCACGCCAAGAGTCGCAGATTGTTTAACTGAGGAGCTCTGAGAATGGAACGGCAAGAGGTGTTCCGCTTACGTCATAAACAGAGCACCAGAGCGCTTAGCAACGGGCACAATGAAACGTGTCTGCGGGATAGTGACCATTCCCGCCTAGTGCTGGCAATGCACGGGCACTGCCAAAAGGCAAAGGAAGGCACTTAGCATGCGGCTTGTGTGCAAAGCTTTCAGACTGCCAGAGGACCGCAGCTGTGGTAAGCCCGCTTGCTCATTTGACGTTAGATGTCGCCTGCAAGAACTTCACCCGCATCTGGTTTATGCTGCTACCTGTTGTAAGGCGACAAAGAGGTCACATGTAGCAAATGCTTTTTCCTGCCTCATTTTGCTAGACCACGCTCTTCTGTGGCTCTTAGGTTCTTGCCAAACTGCTGTGTGCGTGCTGCTGCTTCCATCTGACAAGGAGCACAGCCTTCTGACAGCAGCTTTCAACTTGCCTAAGAAAGAGCTTGGCCATTTAGATGTGTTGCAAATCTGTGTGTGTGTAAGGTGCAGGTGCAAGTTCCTGACAAAGGTGTTTTCTAGGTCCAGTTTCAATCTGCCAGACACATTGGAAATGTTTTCCTCTGGCATTCACGCCAAGAGTCGCAGATTACTTAACTCCGTAGCTCTGAGAATGGAACGGCAAGAGGTGTTCCGTTTACGTCATAAACAGTGCTCCAGAGCGCTTAGCAACGGGCACAACGAAACGTGTCTGCGGGATAGTGACCATTCCCGCCTAGTGCTGGCAATGCACGAGCACTGCCAAAAGGCAAAGAAAGGCGCTTAGCATGCGGCTTGTGCGCAAAGCTTTCAGACTGCCAGAGGACCGCAGCTGTGGTAAGCCCGCTTGCTCATTTGACGTTAGATGTCGCCTGCAAGAACTTCACTCGCATCTCGTTTATGCTGCTACCTGTTGTTAGAAGACAAAAAGGACACATGTAGCAAATGCTTTTTCCTGCCTCATTTTGCTAGACCACGGTCTTCTGTGGCTCTTTAGTGCTTGCCAAACTGCTATGTGCGTGCTGCTGCTTCCATCTGACAAGGAGCAACAGCCTTCTGACAGCAGCTTTCAACTTGCCTAAGGAAGAGCTTGGCCATTTAGATGTGTTGCAAATCTGTGTGTGTGTATTGTGCACATGCAAGCTCCTGACAAAGGTGTTTTCTAGGTCCAGTTTCAATCTGCCAGACACATTGGAAATGTTTTCCTCTGGCATTCACGCCAAGAGTCGCAGATTACTTAACTCCGTAGCTCTGAGAATGGAACGGCAAGAGGTGTTCCGCTTACGTCATAAACAGTGCTCCAGAGCGCTTAGCAACGGGCACAACGAAACGTGTCTGCGGGATAGTGACCATTCCCGCCTAGTGCTGGCAATGCACGAGCACTGCCAAAAGGCAAAGAAAGGCGCTTAGCATGCGGCTTGTGCGCAAAGCTTTCAGACTGCCAGAGGACCGCAGCTGTGGTAAGCCCGCTTGCTCATTTGACGTTAGATGTCGCCTGCAAGAACTTCACCCGCATCTCGTTTATGCTGCTACCTGTTGTTAGGCGACAACAAGAGCACATGTAGCAAATGCTTTTTCCTGTTTCATTTTACTAGACCACGCTCTTCTGTGGCTCTTTAGTGCTCGCCAAACTGCTATGTGCGTGCTGTTGCTTCCATTTGACAAGGAGCACAACCTTCTGACAGCAGCTTTCAACTTGTCTAAGAAAGAGCTTGGCCATTTAGATGTGATGCAAATCTGTATGCGTGTAAGGTGCAGGTGCAAGCTCCTGACAAAGGTGTTCTCCAGGTTCAGTTTTTATATGCCAGACACATTGGAAATATTTTCCTCTGGCATTCGCACCAAGAGTCGCAGATTACTTAACTGAGGAGCTCTGAGAATGGAACGGCAAGAGGTGTTCCGCTTACGTCATAAACAGTGCTCCAGAGCGCTTGGCAATGGGCACAACGAAACGTGTCTGTGGGATAGTGACCATTCCCGCCTAGTGCTGGCAATGCACGAGCACTGCCAAAAGGCAAAGGAAGGCGCTTAGCATGCGGCTTGTGCGCAGAGCTTTCAGACTGCCAGAGGACCGCAGCTGTGGTAAGCCCGTTTGCTCATTTGACGTTAGATGTCGCCTGCAAGAACTTCACCCGCATCTGGTTTATGCTGCTACCTGTTGTAAGGCGACAAAGGGGACACATGTAGCAAATGCTTTTTCATGCCTCATTTTGCTAGACCACTGTCTTCTGTAGCTCTTTAGTTCTTGCCAAACCCCTATGTACGTACTGCTGCTTCCATCTGACAAGGAGCACAGCCTTCTGACAGCAGCTTTCAACTTGCCTAAGAAAGAGCTTGGCCATTTAGATGTGTTGCAAATCTGTGTGTCTGTAAGGTGCAGGTGCAAGCTCCTGACAAAGGTGTTCTCTAGGTTCAGTTTCTCCCTGTCAGACACATTGGTAATGTTTTCCTCTGGCATTCACGCCAAGAGTCGCAGATTGTTTAACTGAGGAGCTCTGAGAATGGAACGGCAAGAGGTGTTCCGCTTACGTCATAAACAGAGCACCAGAGCGCTTAGCAACGGGCACAACGAAACGGGTGTGCGGGATAGTGACCATTCCCGCCTAGTGCTGGCAATGCACGGGCACTGCCAAAAGGCAAAGGAAGGCACTTAGCATGCGGCTTGTGCGCAAAGCTTTCAGACTGCCAGAGGACCGCAGCTGTGGTAAGCCCGCTTGCTCATTTGACGTTAGATGTCGCCTGCAAGAACTTCACCCGCATCTGGTTTATGCTGCTACCTGTTGTAGGCGACAACAAGAGCACATGTAGCAAATGCTTTTTCCTGTTTCATTTTGCTAGACCACGCTCTTCTGTGGCTCTTTAGTGCTTGCCAAACTGCTATGTCCGTGCTGCTGCTTCCATCTGACAAGGAGCACAGCCTTCTGAGAGCAGCTTTCAACTTGCCTAAGAAAGAGCTTGGCCATTTAGATGTGATGCAAATCTGTGTGTGTGTAAGGTGCAAGTGCAAGCTCCTGACAAAGGTGTTTTCTAGGTCCAGTTTCAATCTGCCAGACACATTGGAAATGTTTTCCTCTGGCATTCGCACCAAGAGTCGCAGATTACTTAACTGAGGAGCTCTGAGAATGGAACGGCAAGAGGTGTTCCGCTTACGTCATAAACAGTGCTCCAGAGCGCTTAGCAACGGGCACAACGAAACGAATATCTGTGGGATAGTGACCATTCCCACGTAGTGCTGGCAATGCATGAGCACTTCGAAAAGCAAAGGAAGGCGCTTAGCATCCGGCTTGTGCACAAAGCTTTCAGACTGCCAGAGGACCGCAGCTGTGGTAAGCCCGTTTGCTCATTTGACGTTAGATGTCGCCTGCAAGAACTTCACCCGCATCTGGTTTATGCTGCTACCTGTTGTTAGGCGACAAAGAGGACACATGTAGCAAATGCTTTTTCCTGCCTCATTTTGCTAGACCACGCTCTTCTGTAGCTCTTTATTTCTTGCCAAACTGTTATGTGCGTGCTGCTGCTTCCATCTGACAAGGAGCACAGCCTTCTGACAGCAGCTTTCAACTTGCGTAAGGAAGAGCTTGGACATTTAGATGTGTTGCAAATCTGTGTGTGTGTAATGTGCACATGCAAGCTCCTGACAAAGGTGTTTTCTAGGTCCAGTTTCAATCTGCCAGACACATTGGAAATGTTTTCCTCTGGCATTCACGCCAAGAGTCGCAGATTACTTAACTCCGTAGCTCTGAGAATGGAACGGCAAGAGGTGTTCCGCTTACGTCATAAACAGTGCTCCAGAGCGCTTAGCAACGGGCACAACGAAACGTGTCTGCGGGATAGTGACCATTCCCGCCTAGTGCTGGCAATGCACGAGCACTGCCAAAAGGCAAAGAAAGGCGCTTAGCATGCGGCTTGTGCGCAAAGCTTTCAGACTGCCAGAGGACCGCAGCTGTGGTAAGCCCGCTTGCTCATTTGACGTTAGATGTCGCCTGCAAGAACTTCACTCGCATCTCGTTTATGCTGCTACCTGTTGTTAGGAGACAAAAAGGACACATGTAGCAAATGCTTTTTCCTGCCTCATTTTGCTAGACCACGCTCTTCTGTAGCTCTTTATTTCTTGCCAAACAGCTATGTGCGTGCTGCTGCTTCCATCTGACAAGGAGCACAGCCTTCTGACAGCAGCTTTCAACTTGCTTAAGAAAGAGCTTGGCCATTTAGATGTGATGCAAATCTGTGTGTGTAAGGTGCAGGTGCAAGCTCCTGACAAAGGTGTTCCCTAGGTTCAGTTTCTCCCTGTCAGACACATTGGTAATGTTTTCCTCTGGCATTCACGCCAAGAGTCGCAGATTACTTAACTCCGTAGCTCTGAGAATGGAACGGCAAGAGGTGTTCCGCTTACGTCATAAACAGTGCTCCAGAGCGCTTAGCAACGGGCACAACGAAACGTGTCTGCGGGATAGTGACCATTCCCGCCTAGTGCTGGCAATGCACGAGCACTGCCAAAAGGCAAAGAAAGGCGCTTAGCATGCGGCTTGTGCGCAAAGCTTTCAGACTGCCAGAGGACCGCAGCTGTGGTAAGCCCGCTTGCTCATTTGACGTTAGATGTCGCCTGCAAGAACTTCACTCGCATCTCGTTTATGCTGCTACCTGTTGTTAGGAGACAAAAAGGACACATGTAGCAAATGCTTTTTCCTGCCTCATTTTGCTAGACCACGGTCTTCTGTGGCTCTTTAGTTCTTGCCAAACTGCTATGTGCGTGCTGCTGCTTCCATCTGACAAGGAGCACAGCCTTCTGACAGCAGCTTTCAACTTGCCTAAGGAAGAGCTTGGCCATTTAGATGTGATGCAAATCTGTGTGCGTGTAAGGTGCAGGTGCAAGCTCCTGACAAAGGTGTTCTCCAGGTTCAGTTTTTATATGCCAGACACATTGGAAATGTTTTCCTCTGGCATTCGCACCAAGAGTCGCAGATTACTTAACTGAGGAGCTCTGAGAATGGAACGGCAAGAGGTGTTCCGCTTACGTCATAAACAGTGCTCCAGAGCGCTTGGCAATGGGCACAACGAAACGTGTCTGTGGGATAGTGACCATTCCCGCCTAGTGCTGGCAATGCACGAGCACTGCCAAAAGGCAAAGGAAGGCGCTTAGCATGCGGCTTGTGCGCAGAGCTTTCAGACTGCCAGAGGACCGCAGCTGTGGTAAGCCCGTTTGCTCATTTGACGTTAGATGTCGCCTGCAAGAACTTCACCCGCATCTGGTTTATGCTGCTACCTGTTGTTAGGCGACAAAGAGGACACATGTAGCAAATGCTTTTTCCTGCCTCATTTTGCTAGACCACTGTCTTCTGTAGCTCTTTAGTTCTTGCCAAACTGCTATGTGCGTGCTGCTGCTTCCATCTGACAAGGAGCACAGCCTTCTGACAGCAGCTTTCAACTTGCCTAAGAAAGAGCTTGGCCATTTAGATGTGTTGCAAATCTGTGTGTGTGTAATGTGCACATGCAAGCTCCTGACAAAGGTGTTTTCTAGGTCCAGTTTCAATCTGCCAGACACATTGGAAATGTTTTCCTCTGGCATTCACGCCAAGAGTCGCAGATTACTTAACTCCGTAGCTCTGAGAATGGAACGGCAAGAGGTGTTCCGCTTACGTCATAAACAGTGCTCCAGAGCGCTTAGCAACGGGCACAACGAAACGTGTCTGCGGGATAGTGACCATTCCCGCCTAGTGCTGGCAATGCACGAGCACTGCCAAAAGGCAAAGAAAGGCGCTTAGCATGCGGCTTGTGCGCAAAGCTTTCAGACTGCCAGAGGACCGCAGCTGTGGTAAGCCCGCTTGCTCATTTGACGTTAGATGTCGCCTGCAAGAACTTCACCCCCATCTGGTTTATGCTGCTACCTGTTGTTAGGCGACAACAAGAGCACATGTAGCAAATGCTTTTTCCTGACCCGTTTTGCTAGACCACGCTCTTCTGTGGCTCTTTAGTGCTTGCCAAACTGCTATGTCCGTGCTGCTGCTTCCATCTGACAAGGAGCACAGCCTTCTGAGAGCAGCTTTCAACTTGCCTAAGAAAGAGCTTGGCCATTTAGATGTGATGCAAATCTGTGTGTGTGTAAGGTGCAAGTGCAAGCTCCTGACAAAGGTGTTTTCTAGGTCCAGTTTCAATCTGCCAGACACATTGGAAATGTTTTCCTCTGGCATTCGCACCAAGAGTCGCAGATTACTTAACTGAGGAGCTCTGAGAATGGAACGGCAAGAGGTGTTCCGCTTACGTCATAAAAAGTGCTCCAGAGCGCTTAGCAACGGGCACAACGAAACGAATGTCTGTGGGATAGTGACCATTCCCACCTAGTGCTGGCAATGCATGAGCACTTCTAAAAGGCAAAGGAAGGCGCTTAGCATCCGGCTTGTGCACAAAGCTTTCAGACTGCCAGAGGACCGCAGCTGTGGTAAGCCCGTTTGCTCATTTGACGTTAGATGTCGCCTGCAAGAACTTCACCCGCATCTGGTTTATGCTGCTACCTGTTAGGCGACAAAGAGGACACATGTAGCAAATGCTTTTTCCTGCCTCATTTTGCTAGACCACGCTCTTCTGTAGCTCTTTATTTCTTGCCAAACTGTTATGTGCGTGCTGCTGCTTCCATCTGACAAGGAGCACAGCCTTCTGACAGCAGCTTTCAACTTGCCTAAGGAAGAGCTTGGCCATTTAGATGTGTTGCAAATCTGTGTGTGTGTAATGTGCACATGCAAGCTCCTGACAAAGGTGTTTTCTAGGTCCAGTTTCAATCTGCCAGACACATTGGAAATGTTTTCCTCTGGCATTCACGCCAAGAGTCGCAGATTACTTAACTCCGTAGCTCTGAGAATGGAACGGCAAGAGGTGTTCCGCTTACGTCATAAACAGTGCTCCAGAGCGCTTAGCAACGGGCACAACGAAACGTGTCTGCGGGATAGTGACCATTCCCGCCTAGTGCTGGCAATGCACGAGCACTGCCAAAAGGCAAAGAAAGGCGCTTAGCATGCGGCTTGTGCGCAAAGCTTTCAGACTGCCAGAGGACCGCAGCTGTGGTAAGCCCGCTTGCTCATTTGACGTTAGATGTCGCCTGCAAGAACTTCACTCGCATCTCGTTTATGCTGCTACCTGTTGTTAGGAGACAAAAAGGACACATGTAGCAAATGCTTTTTCCTGCCTCATTTTGCTAGACCACGGTCTTCTGTGGCTCTTTAGTGCTCGCCAAACTGCTATGTGCGTGCTGTTGCTTCCATCTGACAAGGAGCACAACCTTCTGACAGCAGCTTTCAACTTGTCTAAGAAAGAGCTTGGCCATTTAGATGTGATGCAAATCTGTGTGCGTGTAAGGTGCAGGTGCAAGCTCCTGACAAAGGTGTTCTCCAGGTTCAGTTTTTATATGCCAGACACATTGGAAATGTTTTCCTCTGGCATTCGCACCAAGAGTCGCAGATTACTTAACTGAGGAGCTCTGAGAATGGAACGGCAAGAGGTGTTCCGCTTACGTCATAAACAGTGCTCCAGAGCGCTTGGCAATGGGCACAACGAAACGTGTCTGTGGGATAGTGACCATTCCCGCCTAGTGCTGGCAATGCACGAGCACTGCCAAAAGGCAAAGGAAGGCGCTTAGCATGCGGCTTGTGCGCAGAGCTTTCAGACTGCCAGAGGACCGCAGCTGTGGTAAGCCCGTTTGCTCATTTGACGTTAGATGTCGCCTGCAAGAACTTCACCCGCATCTGTTTTATGCTGCTACCTGTTGTTAGGCGACAAAGAGGACACATGTAGCAAATGCTTTTTCCTGTTTCATTTTGCTAGACCACGCTCTTCTGTAGCTCTTTAGTTCTTGCCAAACTGCTATGTGCGTGCTGCTGCTTCCATCTGACAAGGAGCACAGCCTTCTGACAGCAGCTTTCAACTTGCTTAAGAAAGAGCTTGGCCATTTAGATGTGATGCAAATCTGTGTGTGTAAGGTGCAGGTGCAAGCTCCTGACAAAGGTGTTCCCTAGGTTCAGTTTCTCCCTGTCAGACACATTGGTAATGTTTTCCTCTGGCATTCACGCCAAGAGTCGCAGATTGTTTAACTGAGGAGCTCTGAGAATGGAACGGCAAGAGGTGTTCCGCTTACGTCATAAACAGAGCACCAGAGCGCTTAGCAACGGGCACAACGAAACGGGTGTGCGGGATAGTGACCATTCCCGCCTAGTGCTGGCAATGCACGGGCACTGCCAAAAGGCAAAGGAAGGCACTTAGCATGCGGCTTGTGTGCAAAGCTTTCAGACTGCCAGAGGACCGCAGCTGTGGTAAGCCCGCTTGCTCATTTGACGTTAGATGTCGCCTGCAAGAACTTCACCCGCATCTGGTTTATGCTGCTACCTGTTGTAAGGCGACAAAGAGGACACATGTAGCAAATGCTTTTTCCTGCCTCATTTTGCTAGACCACGCTCTTCTGTGGCTCTTAGGTTCTTGCCAAACTGCTGTGTGCGTGCTGCTGCTTCCATCTGACAAGGAGCACAGCCTTCTGACAGCAGCTTTCAACTTGCCTAAGGAAGAGCTTGGCCATTTAGATGTGTTGCAAATCTGTGTGTGTGTAATGTGCACATGCAAGCTCCTGACAAAGGTGTTTTCTAGGTCCAGTTTCAATCTGCCAGACACATTGGAAATGTTTTCCTCTGGCATTCACGCCAAGAGTCGCAGATTACTTAACTCCGTAGCTCTGAGAATGGAACGGCAAGAGGTGTTCCGCTTACGTCATAAACAGTGCTCCAGAGCGCTTAGCAACGGGCACAACGAAACGTGTCTGCGGGATAGTGACCATTCCCGCCTAGTGCTGGCAATGCACGAGCACTGCCAAAAGGCAAAGAAAGGCGCTTAGCATGCGGCTTGTGCGCAAAGCTTTCAGACTGCCAGAGGACCGCAGCTGTGGTAAGCCCGCTTGCTCATTTGACGTTAGATGTCGCCTGCAAGAACTTCACCCCCATCTGGTTTATGCTGCTACCTGTTGTTAGGCGACAACAAGAGCACATGTAGCAAATGCTTTTTCCTGACCCGTTTTGCTAGACCACGCTCTTCTGTGGCTCTTTAGTGCTTGCCAAACTGCTATGTCCGTGCTGCTGCTTCCATCTGACAAGGAGCACAGCCTTCTGAGAGCAGCTTTCAACTTGCCTAAGAAAGAGCTTGGCCATTTAGATGTGATGCAAATCTGTGTGTGTGTAAGGTGCAAGTGCAAGCTCCTGACAAAGGTGTTTTCTAGGTCCAGTTTCAATCTGCCAGACACATTGGAAATGTTTTCCTCTGGCATTCGCACCAAGAGTCGCAGATTACTTAACTGAGGAGCTCTGAGAATGGAACGGCAAGAGGTGTTCCGCTTACGTCATAAAAAGTGCTCCAGAGCGCTTAGCAACGGGCACAACGAAACGAATGTCTGTGGGATAGTGACCATTCCCACCTAGTGCTGGCAATGCATGAGCACTTCTAAAAGGCAAAGGAAGGCGCTTAGCATCCGGCTTGTGCACAAAGCTTTCAGACTGCCAGAGGACCGCAGCTGTGGTAAGCCCGTTTGCTCATTTGACGTTAGATGTCGCCTGCAAGAACTTCACCCGCATCTGGTTTATGCTGCTACCTGTTAGGCGACAAAGAGGACACATGTAGCAAATGCTTTTTCCTGCCTCATTTTGCTAGACCACGCTCTTCTGTAGCTCTTTATTTCTTGCCAAACTGTTATGTGCGTGCTGCTGCTTCCATCTGACAAGGAGCACAGCCTTCTGACAGCAGCTTTCAACTTGCTTAAGAAAGAGCTTGGCCATTTAGATGTGATGCAAATCTGTGTGTGTAAGGTGCAGGTGCAAGCTCCTGACAAAGGTGTTCCCTAGGTTCAGTTTCTCCCTGTCAGACACATTGGTAATGTTTTCCTCTGGCATTCACGCCAAGAGTCGCAGATTACTTAACTCCGTAGCTCTGAGAATGGAACGGCAAGAGGTGTTCCGCTTACGTCATAAACAGTGCTCCAGAGCGCTTAGCAACGGGCACAACGAAACGTGTCTGCGGGATAGTGACCATTCCCGCCTAGTGCTGGCAATGCACGAGCACTGCCAAAAGGCAAAGAAAGGCGCTTAGCATGCGGCTTGTGCGCAAAGCTTTCAGACTGCCAGAGGACCGCAGCTGTGGTAAGCCCGCTTGCTCATTTGACGTTAGATGTCGCCTGCAAGAACTTCACTCGCATCTCGTTTATGCTGCTACCTGTTGTTAGGAGACAAAAAGGACACATGTAGCAAATGCTTTTTCCTGCCTCATTTTGCTAGACCACGGTCTTCTGTGGCTCTTTAGTTCTTGCCAAACTGCTATGTGCGTGCTGCTGCTTCCATCTGACAAGGAGCACAGCCTTCTGACAGCAGCTTTCAACTTGCCTAAGGAAGAGCTTGGCCATTTAGATGTGATGCAAATCTGTGTGTGTGGAAGGTGCAGGTGCAAGCTGCTGACAAAGGTCTTTTCTAGGTCCAGTTTCAATCTGCCAGACACATTGGAAATGTTTTCCTCTGGCATTCACGCCAAGAGTCGCAGATTACTTAACTGAGGAGCTCTGAGAATGGAACGGCAAGAGGTGTTCCGCTTACGTCATAAAAAGTGCTCCAGAGCGCTTAGCAACGGGCACAACGAAACGTGTCTGCGGGATAGTGACCATTCCCGCCTAGTGCTGGCAATGCACGAGCACTGCCAAAAGGCAAAGAAAGGCGCTTAGCATGCGGCTTGTGCGCAAAGCTTTCAGACTGCCAGAGGACCGCAGCTGTGGTAAGCCCGCTTGCTCATTTGACGTTAGATGTCGCCTGCAAGAACTTCACCCCCATCTGGTTTATGCTGCTACCTGTTGTAGGCGACAACAAGAGCACATGTAGCAAATGCTTTTTCCTGTTTCATTTTACTAGACCACGCTCTTCTGTGGCTCTTTAGTGCTCGCCAAACTGCTATGTGCGTGCTGTTGCTTCCATCTGACAAGGAGCACAACCTTCTGACAGCAGCTTTCAACTTGTCTAAGAAAGAGCTTGGCCATTTAGATGTGATGCAAATCTGTGTGCGTGTAAGGTGCAGGTGCAAGCTCCTGACAAAGGTGTTCTCCAGGTTCAGTTTTTATATGCCAGACACATTGGAAATGTTTTCCTCTGGCATTCGCACCAAGAGTCGCAGATTACTTAACTGAGGAGCTCTGAGAATGGAACGGCAAGAGGTGTTCCGCTTACGTCATAAACAGTGCTCCAGAGCGCTTGGCAATGGGCACAACGAAACGTGTCTGTGGGATAGTGACCATTCCCGCCTAGTGCTGGCAATGCACGAGCACTGCCAAAAGGCAAAGGAAGGCGCTTAGCATGCGGCTTGTGCGCAGAGCTTTCAGACTGCCAGAGGACCGCAGCTGTGGTAAGCCCGTTTGCTCATTTGACGTTAGATGTCGCCTGCAAGAACTTCACCCGCATCTGGTTTATGCTGCTACCTGTTGTTAGGCGACAAAGAGGACACATGTAGCAAATGCTTTTTCCTGCCTCATTTTGCTAGACCACTGTCTTCTGTAGCTCTTTAGTTCTTGCCAAACTGCTATGTGCGTGCTGCTGCTTCCATCTGACAAGGAGCACAGCCTTCTGACAGCAGCTTTCAACTTGCCTAAGAAAGAGCTTGGCCATTTAGATGTGTTGCAAATCTGTGTGTGTGTAATGTGCACATGCAAGCTCCTGACAAAGGTGTTTTCTAGGTCCAGTTTCAATCTGCCAGACACATTGGAAATGTTTTCCTCTGGCATTCACGCCAAGAGTCGCAGATTACTTAACTCCGTAGCTCTGAGAATGGAACGGCAAGAGGTGTTCCGCTTACGTCATAAACAGTGCTCCAGAGCGCTTAGCAACGGGCACAACGAAACGTGTCTGCGGGATAGTGACCATTCCCGCCTAGTGCTGGCAATGCACGAGCACTGCCAAAAGGCAAAGAAAGGCGCTTAGCATGCGGCTTGTGCGCAAAGCTTTCAGACTGCCAGAGGACCGCAGCTGTGGTAAGCCCGCTTGCTCATTTGACGTTAGATGTCGCCTGCAAGAACTTCACCCCCATCTGGTTTATGCTGCTACCTGTTGTTAGGCGACAACAAGAGCACATGTAGCAAATGCTTTTTCCTGACCCGTTTTGCTAGACCACGCTCTTCTGTGGCTCTTTAGTGCTTGCCAAACTGCTATGTCCGTGCTGCTGCTTCCATCTGACAAGGAGCACAGCCTTCTGAGAGCAGCTTTCAACTTGCCTAAGAAAGAGCTTGGCCATTTAGATGTGATGCAAATCTGTGTGTGTGTAAGGTGCAAGTGCAAGCTCCTGACAAAGGTGTTTTCTAGGTCCAGTTTCAATCTGCCAGACACATTGGAAATGTTTTCCTCTGGCATTCGCACCAAGAGTCGCAGATTACTTAACTGAGGAGCTCTGAGAATGGAACGGCAAGAGGTGTTCCGCTTACGTCATAAACAGTGCTCCAGAGCGCTTAGCAACGGGCACAACGAAACGAATGTCTGTGGGATAGTGACCATTCCCACCTAGTGCTGGCAATGCATGAGCACTTCTAAAAGGCAAAGGAAGGCGCTTAGCATCCGGCTTGTGCACAAAGCTTTCAGACTGCCAGAGGACCGCAGCTGTGGTAAGCCCGTTTGCTCATTTGACGTTAGATGTCGCCTGCAAGAACTTCACCCGCATCTGGTTTATGCTGCTACCTGTTAGGCGACAAAGAGGACACATGTAGCAAATGCTTTTTCCTGCCTCATTTTGCTAGACCACGCTCTTCTGTAGCTCTTTATTTCTTGCCAAACTGTTATGTGCGTGCTGCTGCTTCCATCTGACAAGGAGCACAGCCTTCTGACAGCAGCTTTCAACTTGCCTAAGGAAGAGCTTGGCCATTTAGATGTGTTGCAAATCTGTGTGTGTGTAATGTGCACATGCAAGCTCCTGACAAAGGTGTTTTCTAGGTCCAGTTTCAATCTGCCAGACACATTGGAAATGTTTTCCTCTGGCATTCACGCCAAGAGTCGCAGATTACTTAACTCCGTAGCTCTGAGAATGGAACGGCAAGAGGTGTTCCGCTTACGTCATAAACAGTGCTCCAGAGCGCTTAGCAACGGGCACAACGAAACGTGTCTGCGGGATAGTGACCATTCCCGCCTAGTGCTGGCAATGCACGAGCACTGCCAAAAGGCAAAGAAAGGCGCTTAGCATGCGGCTTGTGCGCAAAGCTTTCAGACTGCCAGAGGACCGCAGCTGTGGTAAGCCCGCTTGCTCATTTGACGTTAGATGTCGCCTGCAAGAACTTCACTCGCATCTCGTTTATGCTGCTACCTGTTGTTAGGAGACAAAAAGGACACATGTAGCAAATGCTTTTTCCTGCCTCATTTTGCTAGACCACGGTCTTCTGTGGCTCTTTAGTGCTCGCCAAACTGCTATGTGCGTGCTGTTGCTTCCATCTGACAAGGAGCACAACCTTCTGACAGCAGCTTTCAACTTGTCTAAGAAAGAGCTTGGCCATTTAGATGTGATGCAAATCTGTGTGCGTGTAAGGTGCAGGTGCAAGCTCCTGACAAAGGTGTTCTCCAGGTTCAGTTTTTATATGCCAGACACATTGGAAATGTTTTCCTCTGGCATTCGCACCAAGAGTCGCAGATTACTTAACTGAGGAGCTCTGAGAATGGAACGGCAAGAGGTGTTCCGCTTACGTCATAAACAGTGCTCCAGAGCGCTTGGCAATGGGCACAACGAAACGTGTCTGTGGGATAGTGACCATTCCCGCCTAGTGCTGGCAATGCACGAGCACTGCCAAAAGGCAAAGGAAGGCGCTTAGCATGCGGCTTGTGCGCAGAGCTTTCAGACTGCCAGAGGACCGCAGCTGTGGTAAGCCCGTTTGCTCATTTGACGTTAGATGTCGCCTGCAAGAACTTCACCCGCATCTGTTTTATGCTGCTACCTGTTGTTAGGCGACAAAGAGGACACATGTAGCAAATGCTTTTTCCTGTTTCATTTTGCTAGACCACGCTCTTCTGTAGCTCTTTAGTTCTTGCCAAACTGCTATGTGCGTGCTGCTGCTTCCATCTGACAAGGAGCACAGCCTTCTGACAGCAGCTTTCAACTTGCTTAAGAAAGAGCTTGGCCATTTAGATGTGATGCAAATCTGTGTGTGTAAGGTGCAGGTGCAAGCTCCTGACAAAGGTGTTCCCTAGGTTCAGTTTCTCCCTGTCAGACACATTGGTAATGTTTTCCTCTGGCATTCACGCCAAGAGTCGCAGATTGTTTAACTGAGGAGCTCTGAGAATGGAACGGCAAGAGGTGTTCCGCTTACGTCATAAACAGAGCACCAGAGCGCTTAGCAACGGGCACAACGAAACGGGTGTGCGGGATAGTGACCATTCCCGCCTAGTGCTGGCAATGCACGGGCACTGCCAAAAGGCAAAGGAAGGCACTTAGCATGCGGCTTGTGTGCAAAGCTTTCAGACTGCCAGAGGACCGCAGCTGTGGTAAGCCCGCTTGCTCATTTGACGTTAGATGTCGCCTGCAAGAACTTCACCCGCATCTGGTTTATGCTGCTACCTGTTGTAAGGCGACAAAGAGGACACATGTAGCAAATGCTTTTTCCTGCCTCATTTTGCTAGACCACGCTCTTCTGTGGCTCTTAGGTTCTTGCCAAACTGCTGTGTGCGTGCTGCTGCTTCCATCTGACAAGGAGCACAGCCTTCTGACAGCAGCTTTCAACTTGCCTAAGGAAGAGCTTGGCCATTTAGATGTGTTGCAAATCTGTGTGTGTGTAATGTGCACATGCAAGCTCCTGACAAAGGTGTTTTCTAGGTCCAGTTTCAATCTGCCAGACACATTGGAAATGTTTTCCTCTGGCATTCACGCCAAGAGTCGCAGATTACTTAACTCCGTAGCTCTGAGAATGGAACGGCAAGAGGTGTTCCGCTTACGTCATAAACAGTGCTCCAGAGCGCTTAGCAACGGGCACAACGAAACGTGTCTGCGGGATAGTGACCATTCCCGCCTAGTGCTGGCAATGCACGAGCACTGCCAAAAGGCAAAGAAAGGCGCTTAGCATGCGGCTTGTGCGCAAAGCTTTCAGACTGCCAGAGGACCGCAGCTGTGGTAAGCCCGCTTGCTCATTTGACGTTAGATGTTGCCTGCAAGAACTTCACCCCCATCTGGTTTATGCTGCTACCTGTTGTTAGGCGACAACAAGAGCACATGTAGCAAATGCTTTTTCCTGACCCGTTTTGCTAGACCACGCTCTTCTGTGGCTCTTTAGTGCTTGCCAAACTGCTATGTCCGTGCTGCTGCTTCCATCTGACAAGGAGCACAGCCTTCTGAGAGCAGCTTTCAACTTGCCTAAGAAAGAGCTTGGCCATTTAGATGTGATGCAAATCTGTGTGTGTGTAAGGTGCAAGTGCAAGCTCCTGACAAAGGTGTTTTCTAGGTCCAGTTTCAATCTGCCAGACACATTGGAAATGTTTTCCTCTGGCATTCGCACCAAGAGTCGCAGATTACTTAACTGAGGAGCTCTGAGAATGGAACGGCAAGAGGTGTTCCGCTTACGTCATAAAAAGTGCTCCAGAGCGCTTAGCAACGGGCACAACGAAACGAATGTCTGTGGGATAGTGACCATTCCCACCTAGTGCTGGCAATGCATGAGCACTTCTAAAAGGCAAAGGAAGGCGCTTAGCATCCGGCTTGTGCACAAAGCTTTCAGACTGCCAGAGGACCGCAGCTGTGGTAAGCCCGTTTGCTCATTTGACGTTAGATGTCGCCTGCAAGAACTTCACCCGCATCTGGTTTATGCTGCTACCTGTTAGGCGACAAAGAGGACACATGTAGCAAATGCTTTTTCCTGCCTCATTTTGCTAGACCACGCTCTTCTGTAGCTCTTTATTTCTTGCCAAACTGTTATGTGCGTGCTGCTGCTTCCATCTGACAAGGAGCACAGCCTTCTGACAGCAGCTTTCAACTTGCCTAAGGAAGAGCTTGGCCATTTAGATGTGTTGCAAATCTGTGTGTGTGTAATGTGCACATGCAAGCTCCTGACAAAGGTGTTTTCTAGGTCCAGTTTCAATCTGCCAGACACATTGGAAATGTTTTCCTCTGGCATTCACGCCAAGAGTCGCAGATTACTTAACTCCGTAGCTCTGAGAATGGAACGGCAAGAGGTGTTCCGCTTACGTCATAAACAGTGCTCCAGAGCGCTTAGCAACGGGCACAACGAAACGTGTCTGCGGGATAGTGACCATTCCCGCCTAGTGCTGGCAATGCACGAGCACTGCCAAAAGGCAAAGAAAGGCGCTTAGCATGCGGCTTGTGCGCAAAGCTTTCAGACTGCCAGAGGACCGCAGCTGTGGTAAGCCCGCTTGCTCATTTGACGTTAGATGTCGCCTGCAAGAACTTCACCCGCATCTGGTTTATGCTGCTACCTGTTGTTAGGAGACAAAAAGGACACATGTAGCAAATGCTTTTTCCTGCCTCATTTTGCTAGACCACGCTCTTCTGTGGCTCTTTAGTTCTTGCCAAACTGCTATGTGCGTGCTGCTGCTTCCATCTGACAAGGAGCACAGCCTTCTGACAGCAGCTTTCAACTTGCCTAAGGAAGAGCTTGGCCATTTAGATGTGATGCAAATCTGTGTGTGTGGAAGGTGCAGGTGCAAGCTGCTGACAAAGGTGTTTTCTAGGTCCAGTTTCAATCTGCCAGACACATTGGAAATGTTTTCCTCTGGCATTCACGCCAAGAGTCGCAGATTACTTAACTCCGTAGCTCTGAGAATGGAACGGCAAGAGGTGTTCCGCTTACGTCATAAACAGTGCTCCAGAGCGCTTAGCAACGGGCACAACGAAACGTGTCTGCGGGATAGTGACCATTCCCGCCTAGTGCTGGCAATGCACGAGCACTGCCAAAAGGCAAAGAAAGGCGCTTAGCATGCGGCTTGTGCGCAAAGCTTTCAGACTGCCAGAGGACCGCAGCTGTGGTAAGCCCGCTTGCTCATTTGACGTTAGATGTCGCCTGCAAGAACTTCAGCCGCATCTGGTTTATGCTGCTACCTGTTGTAGGCGACAACAAGAGCACATGTAGCAAATGCTTTTTCCTGTTTCATTTTACTAGACCACGCTCTTCTGTGGCTCTTTAGTGCTCGCCAAACTGCTATGTGCGTGCTGTTGCTTCCATCTGACAAGGAGCACAACCTTCTGACAGCAGCTTTCAACTTGTCTAAGAAAGAGCTTGGCCATTTAGATGTGATGCAAATCTGTGTGCGTGTAAGGTGCAGGTGCAAGCTCCTGACAAAGGTGTTCTCCAGGTTCAGTTTTTATATGCCAGACACATTGGAAATGTTTTCCTCTGGCATTCGCACCAAGAGTCGCAGATTACTTAACTCCGTAGCTCTGAGAATGGAACGGCAAGAGGTGTTCCGCTTACGTCATAAACAGTGCTCCAGAGCGCTTGGCAATGGGCACAACGAAACGTGTCTGTGGGATAGTGACCATTCCCGCCTAGTGCTGGCAATGCACGAGCACTGCCAAAAGGCAAAGGAAGGCGCTTAGCATGCGGCTTGTGCGCAGAGCTTTCAGACTGCCAGAGGACCGCAGCTGTGGTAAGCCCGTTTGCTCATTTGACGTTAGATGTCGCCTGCAAGAACTTCACCCGCATCTGTTTTATGCTGCTACCTGTTGTTAGGCGACAAAGAGGACACATGTAGCAAATGCTTTTTCCTGTTTCATTTTGCTAGACCACGCTCTTCTGTAGCTCTTTAGTTCTTGCCAAACTGCTATGTGCGTGCTGCTGCTTCCATCTGACAAGGAGCACAGCCTTCTGACAGCAGCTTTCAACTTGCTTAAGAAAGAGCTTGGCCATTTAGATGTGATGCAAATCTGTGTGTGTAAGGTGCAGGTGCAAGCTCCTGACAAAGGTGTTCCCTAGGTTCAGTTTCTCCCTGTCAGACACATTGGTAATGTTTTCCTCTGGCATTCACGCCAAGAGTCGCAGATTGTTTAACTGAGGAGCTCTGAGAATGGAACGGCAAGAGGTGTTCCGCTTACGTCATAAACAGAGCACCAGAGCGCTTAGCAACGGGCACAATGAAACGTGTCTGCGGGATAGTGACCATTCCCGCCTAGTGCTGGCAATGCACGGGCACTGCCAAAAGGCAAAGGAAGGCACTTAGCATGCGGCTTGTGTGCAAAGCTTTCAGACTGCCAGAGGACCGCAGCTGTGGTAAGCCCGCTTGCTCATTTGACGTTAGATGTCGCCTGCAAGAACTTCACCCGCATCTGGTTTATGCTGCTACCTGTTGTAAGGCGACAAAGAGGACACATGTAGCAAATGCTTTTTCCTGCCTCATTTTGCTAGACCACGCTCTTCTGTGGCTCTTAGGTTCTTGCCAAACTGCTGTGTGCGTGCTGCTGCTTCCATCTGACAAGGAGCACAGCCTTCTGACAGCAGCTTTCAACTTGCCTAAGAAAGAGCTTGGCCATTTAGATGTGTTGCAAATCTGTGTGTGTGTAAGGTGCAGGTGCAAGTTCCTGACAAAGGTGTTTTCTAGGTCCAGTTTCAATCTGCCAGACACATTGGAAATGTTTTCCTCTGGCATTCACGCCAAGAGTCGCAGATTACTTAACTCCGTAGCTCTGAGAATGGAACGGCAAGAGGTGTTCCGTTTACGTCATAAACAGTGCTCCAGAGCGCTTAGCAACGGGCACAACGAAACGTGTCTGCGGGATAGTGACCATTCCCGCCTAGTGCTGGCAATGCACGAGCACTGCCAAAAGGCAAAGAAAGGCGCTTAGCATGCGGCTTGTGCGCAAAGCTTTCAGACTGCCAGAGGACCGCAGCTGTGGTAAGCCCGCTTGCTCATTTGACGTTAGATGTCGCCTGCAAGAACTTCAGCCGCATCTGGTTTATGCTGCTACCTGTTGTAGGCGACAACAAGAGCACATGTAGCAAATGCTTTTTCCTGACCCGTTTTGCTAGACCACGCTCTTCTGTGGCTCTTTAGTGCTCGCCAAACTGCTATGTGCGTGCTGTTGCTTCCATCTGACAAGGAGCACAACCTTCTGACAGCAGCTTTCAACTAGTCTAAGAAAGAGCTTGACCATTTAGATGTGATGCAAATCTGTGTGCGTGTAAGGTGCAGGTGCAAGCTCCTGACAAAGGTGTTCTCCAGGTTCAGTTTTTATATGCCAGACACATTGGAAATGTTTTCCTCTGGCATTCGCACCAAGAGTCGCAGATTACTTAACTGAGGAGCTCTGAGAATGGAACGGCAAGAGGTGTTCCGCTTACGTCATAAACAGTGCTCCAGAGCGCTTGGCAATGGGCACAACGAAACGTGTCTGTGGGATAGTGACCATTCCCGCCTAGTGCTGGCAATGCACGAGCACTGCCAAAAGGCAAAGGAAGGCGCTTAGCATGCGGCTTGTGCGCAGAGCTTTCAGACTGCCAGAGGACCGCAGCTGTGGTAAGCCCGTTTGCTCATTTGACGTTAGATGTCGCCTGCAAGAACTTCACCCGCATCTGGTTTATGCTGCTACCTGTTGTTAGGCGACAAAGAGGACACATGTAGCAAATGCTTTTTCCTGCCTCATTTTGCTAGACCACTGTCTTCTGTAGCTCTTTAGTTCTTGCCAAACTGCTATGTGCGTGCTGCTGCTTCCATCTGACAAGGAGCACAGCCTTCTGACAGCAGCTTTCAACTTGCCTAAGGAAGAGCTTAACCATTTAGATGTGTTGCAAATCTGTGTGTGTGTAATGTGCACATGCAAGCTCCTGACAAAGGTGTTTTCTAGGTCCAGTTTCAATCTGCCAGACACATTGGAAATGTTTTCGTCTGGCATTCACGCCAAGAGTCGCAGATTACTTAACTCCGTAGCTCTGAGAATAGAACGGCAAGAGGTGTTCCGCTTACGTCATAAACAGTGCTCCAGAGCGCTTAGCAACGGGCACAACGAAACGTGTCGGCGGGATAGTGACCATTCCCGCCTAGTGCTGGCAATGCACGAGCACTGCCAAAAGGCAAAGAAAGGCGCTTAGCATGCGGCTTGTGCGCAAAGCTTTCAGACTGCCAGAGGACCGCAGCTGTGGTAAGCCCGCTTGCTCATTTGACGTTAGATGTCGCCTGCAAGAACTTCACCCCCATCTGGTTTATGCTGCTACCTGTTGTTAGGCGACAACAAGAGCACATGTAGCAAATGCTTTTTCCTGACCCGTTTTGCTAGACCACGCTCTTCTGTGGCTCTTTAGTGCTTGCCAAACTGCTATGTCCGTGCTGCTGCTTCCATCTGACAAGGAGCACAGCCTTCTGAGAGCAGCTTTCAACTTGCCTAAGAAAGAGCTTGGCCATTTAGATGTGATGCAAATCTGTGTGTGTGTAAGGTGCAAGTGCAAGCTCCTGACAAAGGTGTTTTCTAGGTCCAGTTTCAATCTGCCAGACACATTGGAAATGTTTTCCTCTGGCATTCGCACCAAGAGTCGCAGATTACTTAACTGAGGAGCTCTGAGAATGGAACGGCAAGAGGTGTTCCGCTTACGTCATAAACAGTGCTCCAGAGCGCTTAGCAACGGGCACAACGAAACGTGTCTGCGGGATAGTGACCATTCCCGCCTAGTGCTGGCAATGCACGAGCACTGCCAAAAGGCAAAGAAAGGCGCTTAGCATGCGGCTTGTGCGCAAAGCTTTCAGACTGCCAGAGGACCGCAGCTGTGGTAAGCCCGCTTGCTCATTTGACGTTAGATGTCGCCTGCAAGAACTTCACTCGCATCTCGTTTATGCTGCTACCTGTTGTTAGGAGACAAAAAGGACACATGTAGCAAATGCTTTTTCCTGCCTCATTTTGCTAGACCACGGTCTTCTGTGGCTCTTTAGTTCTTGCCAAACTGCTATGTGCGTGCTGCTGCTTCCATCTGACAAGGAGCACAGCCTTCTGACAGCAGCTTTCAACTTGCCTAAGGAAGAGCTTGGCCATTTAGATGTGATGCAAATCTGTGTGTGTGGAAGGTGCAGGTGCAAGCTGCTGACAAAGGTGTTTTCTAGGTCCAGTTTCAATCTGCCAGACACATTGGAAATGTTTTCCTCTGGCATTCACGCCAAGAGTCGCAGATTACTTAACTCCGTAGCTCTGAGAATGGAACGGCAAGAGGTGTTCCGCTTACGTCATAAACAGTGCTCCAGAGCGCTTAGCAACGGGCACAACGAAACGTGTCTGCGGGATATGACCATTCCCGCCTAGTGCTGGCAATGCACGAGCACTGCCAAAAGGCAAAGAAAGGCGCTTAGCATGCGGCTTGTGCGCAAAGCTTTCAGACTGCCAGAGGACCGCAGCTGTGGTAAGCCCGCTTGCTCATTTGACGTTAGATGTCGCCTGCAAGAACTTCAGCCGCATCTGGTTTATGCTGCTACCTGTTGTAGGCGACAACAAGAGCACATGTAGCAAATGCTTTTTCCTGTTTCATTTTACTAGACCACGCTCTTCTGTGGCTCTTTAGTGCTCGCCAAACTGCTATGTGCGTGCTGTTGCTTCCATCTGACAAGGAGCACAACCTTCTGACAGCAGCTTTCAACTTGTCTAAGAAAGAGCTTGGCCATTTAGATGTGATGCAAATCTGTGTGCGTGTAAGGTGCAGGTGCAAGCTCCTGACAAAGGTGTTCTCCAGGTTCAGTTTTTATATGCCAGACACATTGGAAATGTTTTCCTCTGGCATTCGCACCAAGAGTCGCAGATTACTTAACTGAGGAGCTCTGAGAATGGAACGGCAAGAGGTGTTCCGCTTACGTCATAAACAGTGCTCCAGAGCGCTTGGCAATGGGCACAACGAAACGTGTCTGTGGGATAGTGACCATTCCCGCCTAGTGCTGGCAATGCACGAGCACTGCCAAAAGGCAAAGGAAGGCGCTTAGCATGCGGCTTGTGCGCAGAGCTTTCAGACTGCCAGAGGACCGCAGCTGTGGTAAGCCCGTTTGCTCATTTGACGTTAGATGTCGCCTGCAAGAACTTCACCCGCATCTGGTTTATGCTGCTACCTGTTGTTAGGCGACAAAGAGGACACATGTAGCAAATGCTTTTTCCTGTTTCATTTTGCTAGACCACTGTCTTCTGTAGCTCTTTAGTTCTTGCCAAACTGCTATGTGCGTGCTGCTGCTTCCATCTGACAAGGAGCACAGCCTTCTGACAGCAGCTTTCAACTTGCTTAAGAAAGAGCTTGGCCATTTAGATGTGATGCAAATCTGTGTGTGTAAGGTGCAGGTGCAAGCTCCTGACAAAGGTGTTCCCTAGGTTCAGTTTCTCCCTGTCAGACACATTGGTAATGTTTTCCTCTGGCATTCACGCCAAGAGTCGCAGATTGTTTAACTGAGGAGCTCTGAGAATGGAACGGCAAGAGGTGTTCCGCTTACGTCATAAACAGAGCACCAGAGCGCTTAGCAACGGGCACAACGAAACGGGTGTGCGGGATAGTGACCATTCCCGACTAGTGCTGGCAATGCACGGGCACTGCCAAAAGGCAAAGGAAGGCACTTAGCATGCGGCTTGTGTGCAAAGCTTTCAGACTGCCAGAGGACCGCAGCTGTGGTAAGCCCGCTTGCTCATTTGACGTTAGATGTCGCCTGCAAGAACTTCACCCGCATCTGGTTTATGCTGCTACCTGTTGTAAGGCGACAAAGAGGACACATGTAGCAAATGCTTTTTCCTGCCTCATTTTGCTAGACCACGCTCTTCTGTGGCTCTTAGGTTCTTGCCAAACTGCTGTGTGCGTGCTGCTGCTTCCATCTGACAAGGAGCACAGCCTTCTGACAGCAGCTTTCAACTTGCCTAAGAAAGAGCTTGGCCATTTAGATGTGTTGCAAATCTGTGTGTGTGTAAGGTGCAGGTGCAAGTTCCTGACAAAGGTGTTTTCTAGGTCCAGTTTCAATCTGCCAGACACATTGGAAATGTTTTCCTCTGGCATTCACGCCAAGAGTCGCAGATTACTTAACTCCGTAGCTCTGAGAATGGAACGGCAAGAGGTGTTCCGTTTACGTCATAAACAGTGCTCCAGAGCGCTTAGCAACGGGCACAACGAAACGTGTCTGCGGGATAGTGACCATTCCCGCCTAGTGCTGGCAATGCACGAGCACTGCCAAAAGGCAAAGAAAGGCGCTTAGCATGCGGCTTGTGCGCAAAGCTTTCAGACTGCCAGAGGACCGCAGCTGTGGTAAGCCCGCTTGCTCATTTGACGTTAGATGTCGCCTGCAAGAACTTCAGCCGCATCTGTTTTATGCTGCTACCTGTTGTAAGGCGACAAAGGGGACACATGTAGCAAATGCTTTTTCATGCCTCATTTTGCTAGACCACGCTCTTCTGTGGCTCTTTAGTTCTTTCCAAACCCCTATATACGTACTGCTGCTTCCATCTGACAAGGAGCACAGCCTTCTGACAGCAGCTTTCAACTTGCCTAAGAAAGAGCTTGGCCATTTAGATGTGTTGCAAATCTGTGTGTCTGTAAGGTGCAGGTGCAAGCTCCTGACAAAGGTGTTCTCTAGGTTCAGTTTCTCCCTGTCAGACACATTGGTAATGTTTTCCTCTGGCATTCACGCCAAGAGTCGCAGATTGTTTAACTGAGGAGCTCTGAGAATGGAACGGCAAGAGGTGTTCCGCTTACGTCATAAACAGAGCACCAGAGCGCTTAGCAACGGGCACAACGAAACGGGTGTGCGGGATAGTGACCATTCCCGCCTAGTGCTGGCAATGCACGGGCACTGCCAAAAGGCAAAGGAAGGCACTTAGCATGCGGCTTGTGCGCAAAGCTTTCAGACTGCCAGAGGACCGCAGCTGTGGTAAGCCCGCTTGCTCATTTGACGTTAGATGTCGCCTGCAAGAACTTCACCCGCATCTGGTTTATGCTGCTACATGTTGTAGGCGACAACAAGAGCACATGTAGCAAATGCTTTTTCCTGACCCGTTTTGCTAGACCACGCTCTTCTGTGGCTCTTTAGTGCTTGCCAAACTGCTATGTCCGTGCTGCTGCTTCCATCTGACAAGGAGCACAGCCTTCTGAGAGCAGCTTTCAACTTGCCTAAGAAAGAGCTTGGCCATTTAGATGTGATGCAAATCTGTGTGTGTGTAAGGTGCAAGTGCAAGCTCCTGACAAAGGTGTTTTCTAGGTCCAGTTTCAATCTGCCAGACACATTGGAAATGTTTTCCTCTGGCATTCACGCCAAGAGTCGCAGATTACTTAACTCCGTAGCTCTGAGAATGGAACGGCAAGAGGTGTTCCGCTTACGTCATAAAAAGTGCTCCAGAGCGCTTAGCAACGGGCACAACGAAACGAATGTCTGTGGGATAGTGACCATTCCCACGTAGTGCTGGCAATGCATGAGCACTTCTAAAAGCAAAGGAAGGCGCTTAGCATGCGGCTTGTGCACAAAGCTTTCAGACTGCCAGAGGACCGCAGCTGTGGTAAGCCCGTTTGCTCATTTGACGTTAGATGTCGCCTGCAAGAACTTCACCCGCATCTGGTTTATGCTGCTACCTGTTGTTAGGCGACAAAGAGGACACATGTAGCAAATGCTTTTTCCTGCCTCATTTTGCTAGACCACGCTCTTCTGTGGCTCTTTATTTCTTGCCAAACTGTTATGTGCGTGCTGCTGCTTCCATCTGACAAGGAGCACAGCCTTCTGACAGCAGCTTTCAACTTGCGTAAGGAAGAGCTTGGACATTTAGATGTGTTGCAAATCTGTGTGTGTGTAATGTGCACATGCAAGCTCCTGACAAAGGTGTTTTCTAGGTCCAGTTTCAATCTGCCAGACACATTGGAAATGTTTTCCTCTGGCATTCACGCCAAGAGTCGCAGATTACTTAACTCCGTAGCTCTGAGAATGGAACGGCAAGAGGTGTTCCGCTTACGTCATAAAAAGTGCTCCAGAGCGCTTAGCAACGGGCACAACGAAACGAATGTCAGTGGGATAGTGACCATTCCCACCTAGTGCTGGCAATGCAGGAGCACTGCTAAAAGGCAAAGGAAGGCGCTTAGCATCCGGCTTGTGCACAAAGCTTTCAGACTGCCAGAGGACCGCAGCTGTGGTAAGCCCGTTTGCTCATTTGACGTTAGATGTCGCCTGCAAGAACTTCACCCGCATCTGGTTTATGCTGCTACCTGTTGTTAGGCGACAAAGAGGACACATGTAGCAAATGCTTTTTCCTGTTTCATTTTGCTAGACCACGCTCTTCTGTGGCTCTTTAGTTCTTGCCAAACTGCTATGTGCGTGCTGCTGCTTCCATCTGACAAGGAGCACAGCCTTCTGACAGCAGCTTTCAACTTGCTTAAGAAAGAGCTTGGCCATTTAGATGTGATGCAAATCTGTGTGCGTGTAAGGTGCAGGTGCAAGCTCCTGACAAAGGTGTTCTCCAGGTTCAGTTTTTATATGCCAGACACATTGGAAATGTTTTCCTCTGGCATTCGCACCAAGAGTCGCAGATTACTTAACTGAGGAGCTCTGAGAATGGAACGGCAAGAGGTGTTCCGCTTACGTCATAAACAGTGCTCCAGAGCGCTTGGCAATGGGCACAACGAAACGTGTCTGTGGGATAGTGACCATTCCCGCCTAGTGCTGGCAATGCACGAGCACTGCCAAAAGGCAAAGGAAGGCGCTTAGCATGCGGCTTGTGCGCAGAGCTTTCAGACTGCCAGAGGACCGCAGCTGTGGTAAGCCCGTTTGCTCATTTGACGTTAGATGTCGCCTGCAAGAACTTCACCCGCATCTGGTTTATGCTGCTACCTGTTGTTAGGCGACAAAGAGGACACATGTAGCAAATGCTTTTTCCTGTTTCATTTTGCTAGACCACGCTCTTCTGTAGCTCTTTAGTTCTTGCCAAACTGCTATGTGCGTGCTGCTGCTTCCATCTGACAAGGAGCACAGCCTTCTGACAGCAGCTTTCAACTTGCTTAAGAAAGAGCTTGGCCATTTAGATGTGATGCAAATCTGTGTGTGTAAGGTGCAGGTGCAAGCTCCTGACAAAGGTGTTCCCTAGGTTCAGTTTCTCCCTGTCAGACACATTGGTAATGTTTTCCTCTGGCATTCACGCCAAGAGTCGCAGATTGTTTAACTGAGGAGCTCTGAGAATGGAACGGCAAGAGGTGTTCCGCTTACGTCATAAACAGAGCACCAGAGCGCTTAGCAACGGGCACAACGAAACGGGTGTGCGGGATAGTGACCATTCCCGACTAGTGCTGGCAATGCACGGGCACTGCCAAAAGGCAAAGGAAGGCACTTAGCATGCGGCTTGTGTGCAAAGCTTTCAGACTGCCAGAGGACCGCAGCTGTGGTAAGCCCGCTTGCTCATTTGACGTTAGATGTCGCCTGCAAGAACTTCACCCGCATCTGGTTTATGCTGCTACCTGTTGTAAGGCGACAAAGAGGACACATGTAGCAAATGCTTTTTCCTGCCTCATTTTGCTAGACCACGCTCTTCTGTGGCTCTTAGGTTCTTGCCAAACTGCTGTGTGCGTGCTGCTGCTTCCATCTGACAAGGAGCACAGCCTTCTGACAGCAGCTTTCAACTTGCCTAAGAAAGAGCTTGGCCATTTAGATGTGTTGCAAATCTGTGTGTGTGTAAGGTGCAGGTGCAAGTTCCTGACAAAGGTGTTTTCTAGGTCCAGTTTCAATCTGCCAGACACATTGGAAATGTTTTCCTCTGGCATTCACGCCAAGAGTCGCAGATTACTTAACTCCGTAGCTCTGAGAATGGAACGGCAAGAGGTGTTCCGTTTACGTCATAAACAGTGCTCCAGAGCGCTTAGCAACGGGCACAACGAAACGTGTCTGCGGGATAGTGACCATTCCCGCCTAGTGCTGGCAATGCACGAGCACTGCCAAAAGGCAAAGAAAGGCGCTTAGCATGCGGCTTGTGCGCAAAGCTTTCAGACTGCCAGAGGACCGCAGCTGTGGTAAGCCCGCTTGCTCATTTGACGTTAGATGTCGCCTGCAAGAACTTCAGCCGCATCTGTTTTATGCTGCTACCTGTTGTAAGGCGACAAAGGGGACACATGTAGCAAATGCTTTTTCATGCCTCATTTTGCTAGACCACGCTCTTCTGTGGCTCTTTAGTTCTTTCCAAACCCCTATATACGTACTGCTGCTTCCATCTGACAAGGAGCACAGCCTTCTGACAGCAGCTTTCAACTTGCCTAAGAAAGAGCTTGGCCATTTAGATGTGTTGCAAATCTGTGTGTCTGTAAGGTGCAGGTGCAAGCTCCTGACAAAGGTGTTCTCTAGGTTCAGTTTCTCCCTGTCAGACACATTGGTAATGTTTTCCTCTGGCATTCACGCCAAGAGTCGCAGATTGTTTAACTGAGGAGCTCTGAGAATGGAACGGCAAGAGGTGTTCCGCTTACGTCATAAACAGAGCACCAGAGCGCTTAGCAACGGGCACAACGAAACGGGTGTGCGGGATAGTGACCATTCCCGCCTAGTGCTGGCAATGCACGGGCACTGCCAAAAGGCAAAGGAAGGCACTTAGCATGCGGCTTGTGCGCAAAGCTTTCAGACTGCCAGAGGACCGCAGCTGTGGTAAGCCCGCTTGCTCATTTGACGTTAGATGTCGCCTGCAAGAACTTCACCCGCATCTGGTTTATGCTGCTACATGTTGTAGGCGACAACAAGAGCACATGTAGCAAATGCTTTTTCCTGACCCGTTTTGCTAGACCACGCTCTTCTGTGGCTCTTTAGTGCTTGCCAAACTGCTATGTCCGTGCTGCTGCTTCCATCTGACAAGGAGCACAGCCTTCTGAGAGCAGCTTTCAACTTGCCTAAGAAAGAGCTTGGCCATTTAGATGTGATGCAAATCTGTGTGTGTGTAAGGTGCAAGTGCAAGCTCCTGACAAAGGTGTTTTCTAGGTCCAGTTTCAATCTGCCAGACACATTGGAAATGTTTTCCTCTGGCATTCACGCCAAGAGTCGCAGATTACTTAACTCCGTAGCTCTGAGAATGGAACGGCAAGAGGTGTTCCGCTTACGTCATAAAAAGTGCTCCAGAGCGCTTAGCAACGGGCACAACGAAACGAATGTCTGTGGGATAGTGACCATTCCCACGTAGTGCTGGCAATGCATGAGCACTTCTAAAAGCAAAGGAAGGCGCTTAGCATGCGGCTTGTGCACAAAGCTTTCAGACTGCCAGAGGACCGCAGCTGTGGTAAGCCCGTTTGCTCATTTGACGTTAGATGTCGCCTGCAAGAACTTCACCCGCATCTGGTTTATGCTGCTACCTGTTGTTAGGCGACAAAGAGGACACATGTAGCAAATGCTTTTTCCTGCCTCATTTTGCTAGACCACGCTCTTCTGTGGCTCTTTATTTCTTGCCAAACTGTTATGTGCGTGCTGCTGCTTCCATCTGACAAGGAGCACAGCCTTCTGACAGCAGCTTTCAACTTGCGTAAGGAAGAGCTTGGACATTTAGATGTGTTGCAAATCTGTGTGTGTGTAATGTGCACATGCAAGCTCCTGACAAAGGTGTTTTCTAGGTCCAGTTTCAATCTGCCAGACACATTGGAAATGTTTTCCTCTGGCATTCACGCCAAGAGTCGCAGATTACTTAACTCCGTAGCTCTGAGAATGGAACGGCAAGAGGTGTTCCGCTTACGTCATAAAAAGTGCTCCAGAGCGCTTAGCAACGGGCACAACGAAACGAATGTCAGTGGGATAGTGACCATTCCCACCTAGTGCTGGCAATGCAGGAGCACTGCTAAAAGGCAAAGGAAGGCGCTTAGCATCCGGCTTGTGCACAAAGCTTTCAGACTGCCAGAGGACCGCAGCTGTGGTAAGCCCGTTTGCTCATTTGACGTTAGATGTCGCCTGCAAGAACTTCACCCGCATCTGGTTTATGCTGCTACCTGTTGTTAGGCGACAAAGAGGACACATGTAGCAAATGCTTTTTCCTGTTTCATTTTGCTAGACCACGCTCTTCTGTGGCTCTTTAGTGCTCGCCAAACTGCTATGTGCGTGCTGCTGCTTCCATCTGACAAGGAGCACAGCCTTCTGACAGCAGCTTTCAACTTGCTTAAGAAAGAGCTTGGCCATTTAGATGTGATGCAAATCTGTGTGTGTAAGGTGCAGGTGCAAGCTCCTGACAAAGGTGTTCCCTAGGTTCAGTTTCTCCCTGTCAGACACATTGGTAATGTTTTCCTCTGGCATTCACGCCAAGAGTCGCAGATTGTTTAACTGAGGAGCTCTGAGAATGGAACGGCAAGAGGTGTTCCGCTTACGTCATAAACAGAGCACCAGAGCGCTTAGCAACGGGCACAACGAAACGGGTGTGCGGGATAGTGACCATTCCCGCCTAGTGCTGGCAATGCACGGGCACTGCCAAAAGGCAAAGGAAGGCACTTAGCATGCGGCTTGTGCGCAAAGCTTTCAGACTGCCAGAGGACCGCAGCTGTGGTAAGCCCGCTTGCTCATTTGACGTTAGATGTCGCCTGCAAGAGCTTCAGCCGCATCTGGTTTATGCTGCTACCTGTTGTAAGGCGACAAAGAGGACACATGTAGCAAATGCTTTTTCCTGCCTCATTTTGCTAGACCACGCTCTTCTGTGGCTCTTAGGTTCTTGCCAAACTGCTGTGTGCGTGCTGCTGCTTCCATCTGACAAGGGGCACAGCCTTCTGACAGCAGCTTTCAACTTGCCTAAGAAAGAGCTTGGCCATTTAGATGTGTTGCAAATCTGTGTGTCTGTAAGGTGCAGGTGTAAGTTCCTGACAAAGGTGTTTTCTAGGTCCAGTTTCAATCTGCCAGACACATTGGAAATGTTTTCCTCTGGCATTCACGCCAAGAGTCGCAGATTACTTAACTGAGGAGCTCTGAGAATGGAACGGCAAGAGGTGTTCCGCTTACGTCATAAACAGTGCTCCAGAGCGCTTAGCAACGGGCACAACGAAACGTGTCTGCGGGATAGTGACCATTCCCGCCTAGTGCTGGCAATGCACGAGCACTGCCAAAAGGCAAAGAAAGGCGCTTAGCATGCGGCTTGTGCGCAAAGCTTTCAGACTGCCAGAGGACCGCAGCTGTGGTAAGCCCGCTTGCTCATTTGACGTTAGATGTCGCCTGCAAGAACTTCACTCGCATCTCGTTTATGCTGCTACCTGTTGTTAGAAGACAAAAAGGACACATGTAGCAAATGCTTTTTCCTGCCTCATTTTGCTAGACCACGGTCTTCTGTGGCTCTTTAGTGCTTGCCAAACTGCTATGTGCGTGCTGCTGCTTCCATCTGACAAGGAGCAACAGCCTTCTGACAGCAGCTTTCAACTTGCCTAAGGAAGAGCTTGGCCATTTAGATGTGTTGCAAATCTGTGTGTGTGTAATGTGCACATGCAAGCTCCTGACAAAGGTGTTTTCTAGGTCCAGTTTCAATCTGCCAGACACATTGGAAATGTTTTCCTCTGGCATTCACGCCAAGAGTCGCAGATTACTTAACTCCGTAGCTCTGAGAATGGAACGGCAAGAGGTGTTCCGCTTACGTCATAAACAGTGCTCCAGAGCGCTTAGCAACGGGCACAACGAAACGTGTCTGCGGGATAGTGACCATTCCCGCCTAGTGCTGGCAATGCACGAGCACTGCCAAAAGGCAAAGAAAGGCGCTTAGCATGCGGCTTGTGCGCAAAGCTTTCAGACTGCCAGAGGACCGCAGCTGTGGTAAGCCCGCTTGCTCATTTGACGTTAGATGTCGCCTGCAAGAACTTCACCCGCATCTGGTTTATGCTGCTACCTGTTGTTAGGCGACAACAAGAGCACATGTAGCAAATGCTTTTTCCTGTTTCATTTTACTAGACCACGCTCTTCTGTGGCTCTTTAGTGCTCGCCAAACTGCTATGTGCGTGCTGTTGCTTCCATTTGACAAGGAGCACAACCTTCTGACAGCAGCTTTCAACTTGTCTAAGAAAGAGCTTGGCCATTTAGATGTGATGCAAATCTGTATGCGTGTAAGGTGCAGGTGCAAGCTCCTGACAAAGGTGTTCTCCAGGTTCAGTTTTTATATGCCAGACACATTGGAAATATTTTCCTCTGGCATTCGCACCAAGAGTCGCAGATTACTTAACTGAGGAGCTCTGAGAATGGAACGGCAAGAGGTGTTCCGCTTACGTCATAAACAGTGCTCCAGAGCGCTTGGCAATGGGCACAACGAAACGTGTCTGTGGGATAGTGACCATTCCCGCCTAGTGCTGGCAATGCACGAGCACTGCCAAAAGGCAAAGGAAGGCGCTTAGCATGCGGCTTGTGCGCAGAGCTTTCAGACTGCCAGAGGACCGCAGCTGTGGTAAGCCCGTTTGCTCATTTGACGTTAGATGTCGCCTGCAAGAACTTCACCCGCATCTGGTTTATGCTGCTACCTGTTGTAAGGCGACAAAGGGGACACATGTAGCAAATGCTTTTTCATGCCTCATTTTGCTAGACCACTGTCTTCTGTAGCTCTTTAGTTCTTGCCAAACCCCTATGTACGTACTGCTGCTTCCATCTGACAAGGAGCACAGCCTTCTGACAGCAGCTTTCAACTTGCCTAAGAAAGAGCTTGGCCATTTAGATGTGTTGCAAATCTGTGTGTCTGTAAGGTGCAGGTGCAAGCTCCTGACAAAGGTGTTCTCTAGGTTCAGTTTCTCCCTGTCAGACACATTGGTAATGTTTTCCTCTGGCATTCACGCCAAGAGTCGCAGATTACTTAACTCCGTAGCTCTGAGAATGGAACGGCAAGAGGTGTTCCGCTTACGTCATAAACAGTGCTCCAGAGCGCTTAGCAACGGGCACAACGAAACGTGTCTGCGGGATAGTGACCATTCCCGCCTAGTGCTGGCAATGCACGAGCACTGCCAAAAGGCAAAGAAAGGCGCTTAGCATGCGGCTTGTGCGCAAAGCTTTCAGACTGCCAGAGGACCGCAGCTGTGGTAAGCCCGCTTGCTCATTTGACGTTAGATGTCGCCTGCAAGAACTTCAGCCGCATCTGGTTTATGCTGCTACCTGTTGTAGGCGACAACAAGAGCACATGTAGCAAATGCTTTTTCCTGTTTCATTTTACTAGACCACGCTCTTCTGTGGCTCTTTAGTGCTTGCCAAACTGCTATGTCCGTGCTGCTGCTTCCATCTGACAAGGAGCACAGCCTTCTGAGAGCAGCTTTCAACTTGCCTAAGAAAGAGCTTGGCCATTTAGATGTGATGCAAATCTGTGTGTGTGTAAGGTGCAAGTGCAAGCTCCTGACAAAGGTGTTTTCTAGGTCCAGTTTCAATCTGCCAGACACATTGGAAATGTTTTCCTCTGGCATTCGCACCAAGAGTCGCAGATTACTTAACTGAGGAGCTCTGAGAATGGAACGGCAAGAGGTGTTCCGCTTACGTCATAAAAAGTGCTCCAGAGCGCTTAGCAACGGGCACAACGAAACGAATGTCTGTGGGATAGTGACCATTCCCACCTAGTGCTGGCAATGCATGAGCACTTCTAAAAGGCAAAGGAAGGCGCTTAGCATCCGGCTTGTGCACAAAGCTTTCAGACTGCCAGAGGACCGCAGCTGTGGTAAGCCCGTTTGCTCATTTGACGTTAGATGTCGCCTGCAAGAACTTCACCCGCATCTGGTTTATGCTGCTACCTGTTAGGCGACAAAGAGGACACATGTAGCAAATGCTTTTTCCTGCCTCATTTTGCTAGACCACGCTCTTCTGTAGCTCTTTATTTCTTGCCAAACTGTTATGTGCGTGCTGCTGCTTCCATCTGACAAGGAGCACAGCCTTCTGACAGCAGCTTTCAACTTGCCTAAGGAAGAGCTTGGCCATTTAGATGTGTTGCAAATCTGTGTGTGTGTAATGTGCACATGCAAGCTCCTGACAAAGGTGTTTTCTAGGTCCAGTTTCAATCTGCCAGACACATTGGAAATGTTTTCCTCTGGCATTCACGCCAAGAGTCGCAGATTACTTAACTCCGTAGCTCTGAGAATGGAACGGCAAGAGGTGTTCCGCTTACGTCATAAACAGTGCTCCAGAGCGCTTAGCAACGGGCACAACGAAACGTGTCTGCGGGATAGTGACCATTCCCGCCTAGTGCTGGCAATGCACGAGCACTGCCAAAAGGCAAAGAAAGGCGCTTAGCATGCGGCTTGTGCGCAAAGCTTTCAGACTGCCAGAGGACCGCAGCTGTGGTAAGCCCGCTTGCTCATTTGACGTTAGATGTCGCCTGCAAGAACTTCACCCGCATCTGGTTTATGCTGCTACCTGTTGTTAGGCGACAACAAGAGCACTTGTAGCAAATGCCTTTTCCTGCCCCGTTTTGCTAGACCACGCTCTTCTGTGGCTCTTTAGTACTTGCCAAACTGCTATGTGCGTGCTGCTGCTTCCATCTGACAAGGAGCACAGCCTTCTGACAGCAGCTTTCAACTTGCCTAAGAAAGAGCTTGGCCATTTAGATGTGTTGCAAATCTGTGTGTGTGTAAGGTGCAGGTGTAAGTTCCTGACAAAGGTGTTTTCTAGGTCCAGTTTCAATCTGCCAGACACATTGGAAATGTTTTCCTCTGGCATTCACGCCAAGAGTCGCAGATTACTTAACTCCGTAGCTCTGAGAATGGAACGGCAAGAGGTGTTCCGCTTTCGTCATAAACAGTGCTCCAGAGCGCTTAGCAACGGGCACAACGAAACGTGTCTGCGGGATAGTGACCATTCCCGCCTAGTGCTGGCAATGCACGAGCACTGCCAAAAGGCAAAGAAAGGCGCTTAGCATGCGGCTTGTGCGCAAAGCTTTCAGACTGCCAGAGGACCGCAGCTGTGGTAAGCCCGCTTGCTCATTTGACGTTAGATGTCGCCTGCAAGAACTTCAGCCGCATCTGGTTTATGCTGCTACCTGTTGTGGGCGACAACAAGAGCACATGTAGCAAATGCTTTTTCCTGTTTCATTTTACTAGACCACGCTCTTCTGTGGCTCTTTAGTGCTCGCCAAACTGCTATGTGCGTGCTGTTGCTTCCATCTGACAAGGAGCACAACCTTCTGACAGCAGCTTTCAACTTGTCTAAGAAAGAGCTTGGCCATTTAGATGTGATGCAAATCTGTGTGCGTGTAAGGTGCAGGTGCAAGCTCCTGACAAAGGTGTTCTCCAGGTTCAGTTTTTATATGCCAGACACATTGGAAATGTTTTCCTCTGGCATTCGCACCAAGAGTCGCAGATTACTTAACTGAGGAGCTCTGAGAATGGAACGGCAAGATGTGTTCCGCTTACGTCATAAACAGTGCTCCAGAGCGCTTGGCAATGGGCACAACGAAACGTGTCTGTGGGATAGTGACCATTCCCGCCTAGTGCTGGCAATGCACGAGCACTGCCAAAAGGCAAAGGAAGGCGCTTAGCATGCGGCTTGTGCGCAGAGCTTTCAGACTGCCAGAGGACCGCAGCTGTGGTAAGCCCGTTTGCTCATTTGACGTTAGATGTCGCCTGCAAGAACTTCACCCGCATCTGTTTTATGCTGCTACCTGTTGTTAGGCGACAAAGAGGACACATGTAGCAAATGCTTTTTCCTGTTTCATTTTGCTAGACCACGCTCTTCTGTAGCTCTTTAGTTCTTGCCAAACTGCTATGTGCGTGCTGCTGCTTCCATCTGACAAGGAGCACAGCCTTCTGACAGCAGCTTTCAACTTGCTTAAGAAAGAGCTTGGCCATTTAGATGTGATGCAAATCTGTGTGTGTAAGGTGCAGGTGCAAGCTCCTGACAAAGGTGTTCCCTAGGTTCAGTTTCTCCCTGTCAGACACATTGGTAATGTTTTCCTCTGGCATTCACGCCAAGAGTCGCAGATTGTTTAACTGAGGAGCTCTGAGAATGGAACGGCAAGAGGTGTTCCGCTTACGTCATAAACAGAGCACCAGAGCGCTTAGCAACGGGCACAACGAAACGGGTGTGCGGGATAGTGACCATTCCCGCCTAGTGCTGGCAATGCACGGGCACTGCCAAAAGGCAAAGGAAGGCACTTAGCATGCGGCTTGTGTGCAAAGCTTTCAGACTGCCAGAGGACCGCAGCTGTGGTAAGCCCGCTTGCTCATTTGACGTTAGATGTCGCCTGCAAGAACTTCACCCGCATCTGGTTTATGCTGCTACCTGTTGTTAGGCGACAACAAGAGCACTTGTAGCAAATGCTTTTTCCTGCCTCATTTTGCTAGACCACGCTCTTCTGTGGCTCTTAGGTTCTTGCCAAACTGCTGTGTGCGTGCTGCTGCTTCCATCTGACAAGGAGCACAGCCTTCTGACAGCAGCTTTCAACTTGCCTAAGAAAGAGCTTGGCCATTTAGATGTGTTGCAAATCTGTGTGTGTGTAAGGTGCAGGTGCAAGTTCCTGACAAAGGTGTTTTCTAGGTCCAGTTTCAATCTGCCAGACACATTGGAAATGTTTTCCTCTGGCATTCACGCCAAGAGTCGCAGATTACTTAACTCCGTAGCTCTGAGAATGGAACGGCAAGAGGTGTTCCGTTTACGTCATAAACAGTGCTCCAGAGCGCTTAGCAACGGGCACAACGAAACGTGTCTGCGGGATAGTGACCATTCCCGCCTAGTGCTGGCAATGCACGAGCACTGCCAAAAGGCAAAGAAAGGCGCTTAGCATGCGGCTTGTGCGCAAAGCTTTCAGACTGCCAGAGGACCGCAGCTGTGGTAAGCCCGCTTGCTCATTTGACGTTAGATGTCGCCTGCAAGAACTTCAGCCGCATCTGGTTTATGCTGCTACCTGTTGTAGGCGACAACAAGAGCACATGTAGCAAATGCTTTTTCCTGTTTCATTTTACTAGACCACGCTCTTCTGTGGCTCTTTAGTGCTCGCCAAACTGCTATGTGCGTGCTGTTGCTTCCATCTGACAAGGAGCACAACCTTCTGACAGCAGCTTTCAACTAGTCTAAGAAAGAGCTTGACCATTTAGATGTGATGCAAATCTGTGTGCGTGTAAGGTGCAGGTGCAAGCTCCTGACAAAGGTGTTCTCCAGGTTCAGTTTTTATATGCCAGACACATTGGAAATGTTTTCCTCTGGCATTCGCACCAAGAGTCGCAGATTACTTAACTGAGGAGCTCTGAGAATGGAACGGCAAGAGGTGTTCCGCTTACGTCATAAACAGTGCTCCAGAGCGCTTGGCAATGGGCACAACGAAACGTGTCTGTGGGATAGTGACCATTCCCGCCTAGTGCTGGCAATGCACGAGCACTGCCAAAAGGCAAAGGAAGGCGCTTAGCATGCGGCTTGTGCGCAGAGCTTTCAGACTGCCAGAGGACCGCAGCTGTGGTAAGCCCGTTTGCTCATTTGACGTTAGATGTCGCCTGCAAGAACTTCACCCGCATCTGGTTTATGCTGCTACCTGTTGTTAGGCGACAAAGAGGACACATGTAGCAAATGCTTTTTCCTGCCTCATTTTGCTAGACCACTGTCTTCTGTAGCTCTTTAGTTCTTGCCAAACTGCTATGTGCGTGCTGCTGCTTCCATCTGACAAGGAGCACAGCCTTCTGACAGCAGCTTTCAACTTGCCTAAGGAAGAGCTTAACCATTTAGATGTGTTGCAAATCTGTGTGTGTGTAATGTGCACATGCAAGCTCCTGACAAAGGTGTTTTCTAGGTCCAGTTTCAATCTGCCAGACACATTGGAAATGTTTTCGTCTGGCATTCACGCCAAGAGTCGCAGATTACTTAACTCCGTAGCTCTGAGAATAGAACGGCAAGAGGTGTTCCGCTTACGTCATAAACAGTGCTCCAGAGCGCTTAGCAACGGGCACAACGAAACGTGTCTGCGGGATAGTGACCATTCCCGCCTAGTGCTGGCAATGCACGAGCACTGCCAAAAGGCAAAGAAAGGCGCTTAGCATGCGGCTTGTGCGCAAAGCTTTCAGACTGCCAGAGGACCGCAGCTGTGGTAAGCCCGCTTGCTCATTTGACGTTAGATGTCGCCTGCAAGAACTTCACCCCCATCTGGTTTATGCTGCTACCTGTTGTTAGGCGACAACAAGAGCACATGTAGCAAATGCTTTTTCCTGACCCGTTTTGCTAGACCACGCTCTTCTGTGGCTCTTTAGTGCTTGCCAAACTGCTATGTCCGTGCTGCTGCTTCCATCTGACAAGGAGCACAGCCTTCTGAGAGCAGCTTTCAACTTGCCTAAGAAAGAGCTTGGCCATTTAGATGTGATGCAAATCTGTGTGTGTGTAAGGTGCAAGTGCAAGCTCCTGACAAAGGTGTTCTCCAGGTTCAGTTTTTATATGCCAGACACATTGGAAATGTTTTCCTCTGGCATTCGCACCAAGAGTCGCAGATTACTTAACTGAGGAGCTCTGAGAATGGAACGGCAAGAGGTGTTCCGCTTACGTCATAAACAGTGCTCCAGAGCGCTTGGCAATGGGCACAACGAAACGTGTCTGTGGGATAGTGACCATTCCCGCCTAGTGCTGGCAATGCACGAGCACTGCCAAAAGGCAAAGGAAGGCGCTTAGCATGCGGCTTGTGCGCAGAGCTTTCAGACTGCCAGAGGACCGCAGCTGTGGTAAGCCCGTTTGCTCATTTGACGTTAGATGTCGCCTGCAAGAACTTCACCCGCATCTGGTTTATGCTGCTACCTGTTGTTAGGCGACAAAGAGGACACATGTAGCAAATGCTTTTTCCTGCCTCATTTTGCTAGACCACTGTCTTCTGTAGCTCTTTAGTTCTTGCCAAACTGCTATGTGCGTGCTGCTGCTTCCATCTGACAAGGAGCACAGCCTTCTGACAGCAGCTTTCAACTTGCCTAAGAAAGAGCTTGGCCATTTAGATGTGTTGCAAATCTGTGTGTGTGTAAGGTGCAGGTGCAAGTTCCTGACAAAGGTGTTTTCTAGGTCCAGTTTCAATCTGCCAGACACATTGGAAATGTTTTCCTCTGGCATTCACGCCAAGAGTCGCAGATTACTTAACTCCGTAGCTCTGAGAATGGAACGGCAAGAGGTGTTCCGCTTACGTCATAAACAGTGCTCCAGAGCGCTTAGCAACGGGCACAACGAAACGTGTCTGCGGGATAGTGACCATTCCCGCCTAGTGCTGGCAATGCACGAGCACTGCCAAAAGGCAAAGAAAGGCGCTTAGCATGCGGCTTGTGCGCAAAGCTTTCAGACTGCCAGAGGACCGCAGCTGTGGTAAGCCCGCTTGCTCATTTGACGTTAGATGTCGCCTGCAAGAACTTCAGCCGCATCTGGTTTATGCTGCTACCTGTTGTAAGGCGACAAAGGGGACACATGTAGCAAATGCTTTTTCATGCCTCATTTTGCTAGACCACGCTCTTCTGTGGCTCTTTAGTTCTTTCCAAACCCCTATATACGTACTGCTGCTTCCATCTGACAAGGAGCACAACCTTCTGACAGCAGCTTTCAACTTGCCTAAGAAAGAGCTTGGCCATTTAGATGTGTTGCAAATCTGTGTGTCTGTAAGGTGCAGGTGCAAGCTCCTGACAAAGGTGTTCTCTAGGTTCAGTTTCTCCCTGTCAGACACATTGGTAATGTTTTCCTCTGGCATTCACGCCAAGAGTCGCAGATTGTTTAACTGAGGAGCTCTGAGAATGGAACGGCAAGAGGTGTTCCGCTTACGTCATAAACAGAGCACCAGAGCGCTTAGCAACGGGCACAACGAAACGGGTGTGCGGGATAGTGACCATTCCCGCCTAGTGCTGGCAATGCACGGGCACTGCCAAAAGGCAAAGGAAGGCACTTAGCATGCGGCTTGTGCGCAAAGCTTTCAGACTGCCAGAGGACCGCAGCTGTGGTAAGCCCGCTTGCTCATTTGACGTTAGATGTCGCCTGCAAGAACTTCACCCGCATCTGGTTTATGCTGCTACATGTTGTAGGCGACAACAAGAGCACATGTAGCAAATGCTTTTTCCTGACCCGTTTTGCTAGACCACGCTCTTCTGTGGCTCTTTAGTGCTTGCCAAACTGCTATGTCCGTGCTGCTGCTTCCATCTGACAAGGAGCACAGCCTTCTGAGAGCAGCTTTCAACTTGCCTAAGAAAGAGCTTGGCCATTTAGATGTGATGCAAATCTGTGTGTGTGTAAGGTGCAAGTGCAAGCTCCTGACAAAGGTGTTTTCTAGGTCCAGTTTCAATCTGCCAGACACATTGGAAATGTTTTCCTCTGGCATTCACGCCAAGAGTCGCAGATTACTTAACTCCGTAGCTCTGAGAATGGAACGGCAAGAGGTGTTCCGCTTACGTCATAAAAAGTGCTCCAGAGCGCTTAGCAACGGGCACAACGAAACGAATGTCTGTGGGATAGTGACCATTCCCACGTAGTGCTGGCAATGCATGAGCACTTCTAAAAGCAAAGGAAGGCGCTTAGCATGCGGCTTGTGCACAAAGCTTTCAGACTGCCAGAGGACCGCAGCTGTGGTAAGCCCGTTTGCTCATTTGACGTTAGATGTCGCCTGCAAGAACTTCACCCGCATCTGGTTTATGCTGCTACCTGTTGTTAGGCGACAAAGAGGACACATGTAGCAAATGCTTTTTCCTGCCTCATTTTGCTAGACCACGCTCTTCTGTGGCTCTTTATTTCTTGCCAAACTGTTATGTGCGTGCTGCTGCTTCCATCTGACAAGGAGCACAGCCTTCTGACAGCAGCTTTCAACTTGCGTAAGGAAGAGCTTGGACATTTAGATGTGTTGCAAATCTGTGTGTGTGTAATGTGCACATGCAAGCTCCTGACAAAGGTGTTTTCTAGGTCCAGTTTCAATCTGCCAGACACATTGGAAATGTTTTCCTCTGGCATTCACGCCAAGAGTCGCAGATTACTTAACTCCGTAGCTCTGAGAATGGAACGGCAAGAGGTGTTCCGCTTACGTCATAAAAAGTGCTCCAGAGCGCTTAGCAACGGGCACAACGAAACGAATGTCAGTGGGATAGTGACCATTCCCACCTAGTGCTGGCAATGCAGGAGCACTGCTAAAAGGCAAAGGAAGGCGCTTAGCATCCGGCTTGTGCACAAAGCTTTCAGACTGCCAGAGGACCGCAGCTGTGGTAAGCCCGTTTGCTCATTTGACGTTAGATGTCGCCTGCAAGAACTTCACCCGCATCTGGTTTATGCTGCTACCTGTTGTAAGGCGACAAAGAGGACACATGTAGCAAATGCTTTTTCCTGTTTCATTTTGCTAGACCACGCTCTTCTGTGGCTCTTAGGTTCTTGCCAAACTGCTGTGTGCGTGCTGCTGCTTCCATCTGACAAGGGGCACAGCCTTCTGACAGCAGCTTTCAACTTGCCTAAGAAAGAGCTTGGCCATTTAGATGTGTTGCAAATCTGTGTGTCTGTAAGGTGCAGGTGTAAGTTCCTGACAAAGGTGTTTTCTAGGTCCAGTTTCAATCTGCCAGACACATTGGAAATGTTTTCCTCTGGCATTCACGCCAAGAGTCGCAGATTACTTAACTGAGGAGCTCTGAGAATGGAACGGCAAGAGGTGTTCCGCTTACGTCATAAACAGTGCTCCAGAGCGCTTAGCAACGGGCACAACGAAACGTGTCTGCGGGATAGTGACCATTCCCGCCTAGTGCTGGCAATGCACGAGCACTGCCAAAAGGCAAAGAAAGGCGCTTAGCATGCGGCTTGTGCGCAAAGCTTTCAGACTGCCAGAGGACCGCAGCTGTGGTAAGCCCGCTTGCTCATTTGACGTTAGATGTCGCCTGCAAGAACTTCAGCCGCATCTGGTTTATGCTGCTACCTGTTGTAGGCGACAACAAGAGCACATGTAGCAAATGCTTTTTCCTGTTTCATTTTGCTAGACCACGCTCTTCTGTGGCTCTTTAGTGCTCGCCAAACTGCTATGTGCGTGCTGTTGCTTCCATCTGACAAGGAGCACAACCTTCTGACAGCAGCTTTCAACTTGTCTAAGAAAGAGCTTGGCCATTTAGATGTGATGCAAATCTGTGTGCGTGTAAGGTGCAGGTGCAAGCTCCTGACAAAGGTGTTCTCCAGGTTCAGTTTTTATATGCCAGACACATTGGAAATGTTTTCCTCTGGCATTCGCACCAAGAGTCGCAGATTACTTAACTGAGGAGCTCTGAGAATGGAACGGCAAGAGGTGTTCCGCTTACGTCATAAACAGTGCTCCAGAGCGCTTGGCAATGGGCACAACGAAACGTGTCTGTGGGATAGTGACCATTCCCGCCTAGTGCTGGCAATGCACGAGCACTGCCAAAAGGCAAAGGAAGGCGCTTAGCATGCGGCTTGTGCGCAGAGCTTTCAGACTGCCAGAGGACCGCAGCTGTGGTAAGCCCGTTTGCTCATTTGACGTTAGATGTCGCCTGCAAGAACTTCACCCGCATCTGGTTTATGCTGCTACCTGTTGTTAGGCGACAAAGAGGACACATGTAGCAAATGCTTTTTCCTGCCTCATTTTGCTAGACCACTGTCTTCTGTAGCTCTTTAGTTCTTGCCAAACTGCTATGTGCGTGCTGCTGCTTCCATCTGACAAGGAGCACAGCCTTCTGACAGCAGCTTTCAACTTGCCTAAGGAAGAGCTTGGCCATTTAGATGTGTTGCAAATCTGTGTGTGTGTAATGTGCACATGCAAGCTCCTGACAAAGGTGTTTTCTAGGTCCAGTTTCAATCTGCCAGACACATTGGAAATGTTTTCCTCTGGCATTCACGCCAAGAGTCGCAGATTACTTAACTCCGTAGCTCTGAGAATGGAACGGGAAGAGGTGTTCCGCTTACGTCATAAAAAGTGCTCCAGAGCGCTTAGCAACGGGCACAACGAAACGAATGTCTGTGGGATAGTGACCATTCCCACGTAGTGCTGGCAATGCATGAGCACTTCTAAAAGCAAAGAAAGGCGCTTAGCATCCGGCTTGTGCACAAAGCTTTCAGACTGCCAGAGGACCGCAGCTGTGGTAAGCCCGTTTGCTCATTTGACGTTAGATGTCGCCTGCAAGAACTTCACCCGCATCTGGTTTATGCTGCTACCTGTTGTTAGGCGACAAAGAGGACACATGTAGCAAATGCTTTTTCCTGCCTCATTTTGCTAGACCACGCTCTTCTGTAGCTCTTTATTTCTTGCGAAACTGTTATGTGCGTGCTGCTGCTTCCATCTGACAAGGAGCACAGCCTTCTGACAGCAGCTTTCAACTTGCGTAAGGAAGAGCTTGGACATTTAGATGTGATGCAAATCTGTGTGCGTGTAAGGTGCAGGTGTAAGTTCCTGACAAAGGTGTTTTCTAGGTCCAGTTTCAATCTGCCAGACACATTGGAAATGTTTTCCTCTGGCATTCACGCCAAGAGTCGCAGATTACTTAACTCCGTAGCTCTGAGAATGGAACGGCAAGAGGTGTTCCGTTTACGTCATAAACAGTGCTCCAGAGCGCTTAGCAACGGGCACAACGAAACGTGTCTGCGGGATAGTGACCATTCCCGCCTAGTGCTGGCAATGCACGAGCACTGCCAAAAGGCAAAGAAAGGCGCTTAGCATGCGGCTTGTGCGCAAAGCTTTCAGACTGCCAGAGGACCGCAGCTGTGGTAAGCCCGCTTGCTCATTTGACGTTAGATGTCGCCTGCAAGAACTTCACTCGCATCTCGTTTATGCTGCTACCTGTTGTTAGGAGACAAAAAGGACACATGTAGCAAATGCTTTTTCCTGCCTCATTTTGCTAGACCACGGTCTTCTGTGGCTCTTTAGTTCTTGCCAAACTGCTATGTGCGTGCTGCTGCTTCCATCTGACAAGGAGCACAGCCTTCTGAGAGCAGCTTTCAACTTGCCTAAGAAAGAGCTTGGCCATTTAGATGTGATGCAAATCTGTGTGTGTGTAAGATGCAAGTGCAAGCTCCTGACAAAGGTGTTTTCTAGGTCCAGTTTCAATCTGCCAGACACATTGGAAATGTTTTCCTCTGGCATTCACGCCAAGAGTCGCAGATTACTTAACTCCGTAGCTCTGAGAATGGAACGGCAAGAGGTGTTCCGCTTACGTCATAAAAAGTGCTCCAGAGCGCTTAGCAACGGGCACAACGAAACGAATGTCAGTGGGATAGTGACCATTCCCACCTAGTGCTGGCAATGCAGGAGCACTGCTAAAAGGCAAAGGAAGGCGCTTAGCATCCGGCTTGTGCACAAAGCTTTCAGACTGCCAGAGGACCGCAGCTGTGGTAAGCCCGTTTGCTCATTTGACGTTAGATGTCGCCTGCAAGAACTTCACCCGCATCTGGTTTATGCTGCTACCTGTTGTTAGGCGACAAAGAGGACACATGTAGCAAATGCTTTTTCCTGTTTCATTTTGCTAGACCACGCTCTTCTGTGGCTCTTTAGTGCTCGCCAAACTGCTATGTGCGTGCTGCTGCTTCCATCTGACAAGGAGCACAGCCTTCTGACAGCAGCTTTCAACTTGCTTAAGAAAGAGCTTGGCCATTTAGATGTGATGCAAATCTGTGTGTGTAAGGTGCAGGTGCAAGCTCCTGACAAAGGTGTTCCCTAGGTTCAGTTTCTCCCTGTCAGACACATTGGTAATGTTTTCCTCTGGCATTCACGCCAAGAGTCGCAGATTGTTTAACTGAGGAGCTCTGAGAATGGAACGGCAAGAGGTGTTCCGCTTACGTCATAAACAGAGCACCAGAGCGCTTAGCAACGGGCACAACGAAACGGGTGTGCGGGATAGTGACCATTCCCGCCTAGTGCTGGCAATGCACGGGCACTGCCAAAAGGCAAAGGAAGGCACTTAGCATGCGGCTTGTGCGCAAAGCTTTCAGAGTGCCAGAGGACCGCAGCTGTGGTAAGCCCGCTTGCTCATTTGACGTTAGATGTCGCCTGCAAGAGCTTCAGCCGCATCTGGTTTATGCTGCTACCTGTTGTAAGGCGACAAAGAGGACACATGTAGCAAATGCTTTTTCATGCCTCATTTTGCTAGACCACGCTCTTCTGTGGCTCTTAGGTTCTTGCCAAACTGCTGTGTGCGTGCTGCTGCTTCCATCTGACAAGGAGCACAGCCTTCTGACAGCAGCTTTCAACTTGCCTAAGAAAGAGCTTGGCCATTTAGATGTGTTGCAAATCTGTGTGTGTGTAAGGTGCAGGTGTAAGTTCCTGACAAAGGTGTTTTCTAGGTCCAGTTTCAATCTGCCAGACACATTGGAAATGTTTTCCTCTGGCATTCACGCCAAGAGTCGCAGATTACTTAACTGAGGAGCTCTGAGAATGGAACGGCAAGAGGTGTTCCGCTTTCGTCATAAACAGTGCTCCAGAGCGCTTAGCAACGGGCACAACGAAACGTGTCTGCGGGATAGTGACCATTCCCGCCTAGTGCTGGCAATGCACGAGCACTGCCAAAAGGCAAAGAAAGGCGCTTAGCATGCGGCTTGTGCGCAAAGCTTTCAGACTGCCAGAGGACCGCAGCTGTGGTAAGCCCGCTTGCTCATTTGACGTTAGATGTCGCCTGCAAGAACTTCAGCCGCATCTGGTTTATGCTGCTACCTGTTGTTAGGCGACAACAAGAGCACATGTAGCAAATGCTTTTTCCTGTTTCATTTTGCTAGACCACGCTCTTCTGTGGCTCTTTAGTGCTCGCCAAACTGCTATGTGCGTGCTGTTGCTTCCATCTGACAAGGAGCACAACCTTCTGACAGCAGCTTTCAACTTGTCTAAGAAAGAGCTTGGCCATTTAGATGTGATGCAAATCTGTGTGCGTGTAAGGTGCAGGTGCAAGCTCCTGACAAAGGTGTTCTCCAGGTTCAGTTTTTATATGCCAGACACATTGGAAATGTTTTCCTCTGGCATTCGCACCAAGAGTCGCAGATTACTTAACTGAGGAGCTCTGAGAATGGAACGGCAAGAGGTGTTCCGCTTACGTCATAAACAGTGCTCCAGAGCGCTTGGCAATGGGCACAACGAAACGTGTCTGTGGGATAGTGACCATTCCCGCCTAGTGCTGGCAATGCACGAGCACTGCCAAAAGGCAAAGGAAGGCGCTTAGCATGCGGCTTGTGCGCAGAGCTTTCAGACTGCCAGAGGACCGCAGCTGTGGTAAGCCCGTTTGCTCAGTTGACGTTAGATGTCGCCTGCAAGAACTTCACCCGCATCTGGTTTATGCTGCTACCTGTTGTAGGCGACAAAGAGGACACATGTAGCAAATGCTTTTTCCTGCCTCATTTTGCTAGACCACGCTCTTCTGTGGCTCTTTATTTCTTGCCAAACTGTTATGTGCGTGCTGCTGCTTCCATCTGACAAGGAGCACAGCCTTCTGACAGCAGCTTTCAACTTGCGTAAGGAAGAGCTTGGACATTTAGATGTGTTGCAAATCTGTGTGTGTGTAATGTGCACATGCAAGCTCCTGACAAAGGTGTTTTCTAGGTCCAGTTTCAATCTGCCAGACACATTGGAAATGTTTTCCTCTGGCATTCACGCCAAGAGTCGCAGATTACTTAACTCCGTAGCTCTGAGAATGGAACGGCAAGAGGTGTTCCGCTTACGTCATAAAAAGTGCTCCAGAGCGCTTAGCAACGGGCACAACGAAACGAATGTCAGTGGGATAGTGACCATTCCCACCTAGTGCTGGCAATGCAGGAGCACTGCTAAAAGGCAAAGGAAGGCGCTTAGCATCCGGCTTGTGCACAAAGCTTTCAGACTGCCAGAGGACCGCAGCTGTGGTAAGCCCGTTTGCTCATTTGACGTTAGATGTCGCCTGCAAGAACTTCACCCGCATCTGGTTTATGCTGCTACCTGTTGTTAGGCGACAAAGAGGACACATGTAGCAAATGCTTTTTCCTGTTTCATTTTGCTAGACCACGCTCTTCTGTGGCTCTTTAGTGCTCGCCAAACTGCTATGTGCGTGCTGCTGCTTCCATCTGACAAGGAGCACAGCCTTCTGACAGCAGCTTTCAACTTGCTTAAGAAAGAGCTTGGCCATTTAGATGTGATGCAAATCTGTGTGTGTAAGGTGCAGGTGCAAGCTCCTGACAAAGGTGTTCCCTAGGTTCAGTTTCTCCCTGTCAGACACATTGGTAATGTTTTCCTCTGGCATTCACGCCAAGAGTCGCAGATTGTTTAACTGAGGAGCTCTGAGAATGGAACGGCAAGAGGTGTTCCGCTTACGTCATAAACAGAGCACCAGAGCGCTTAGCAACGGGCACAACGAAACGGGTGTGCGGGATAGTGACCATTCCCGCCTAGTGCTGGCAATGCACGGGCACTGCCAAAAGGCAAAGGAAGGCACTTAGCATGCGGCTTGTGCGCAAAGCTTTCAGACTGCCAGAGGACCGCAGCTGTGGTAAGCCCGCTTGCTCATTTGACGTTAGATGTCGCCTGCAAGAGCTTCAGCCGCATCTGGTTTATGCTGCTACCTGTTGTAAGGCGACAAAGAGGACACATGTAGCAAATGCTTTTTCCTGCCTCATTTTGCTAGACCACGCTCTTCTGTGGCTCTTAGGTTCTTGCCAAACTGCTGTGTGCGTGCTGCTGCTTCCATCTGACAAGGGGCACAGCCTTCTGACAGCAGCTTTCAACTTGCCTAAGAAAGAGCTTGGCCATTTAGATGTGTTGCAAATCTGTGTGTGTGTAAGGTGCAGGTGTAAGTTCCTGACAAAGGTGTTTTCTAGGTCCAGTTTCAATCTGCCAGACACATTGGAAATGTTTTCCTCTGGCATTCACGCCAAGAGTCGCAGATTACTTAACTGAGGAGCTCTGAGAATGGAACGGCAAGAGGTGTTCCGCTTACGTCATAAACAGTGCTCCAGAGCGCTTAGCAACGGGCACAACGAAACGTGTCTGCGGGATAGTGACCATTCCCGCCTAGTGCTGGCAATGCACGAGCACTGCCAAAAGGCAAAGAAAGGCGCTTAGCATGCGGCTTGTGCGCAAAGCTTTCAGACTGCCAGAGGACCGCAGCTGTGGTAAGCCCGCTTGCTCATTTGACGTTAGATGTCGCCTGCAAGAACTTCAGCCGCATCTGGTTTATGCTGCTACCTGTTGTAGGCGACAACAAGAGCACATGTAGCAAATGCTTTTTCCTGTTTCATTTTGCTAGACCACGCTCTTCTGTGGCTCTTTAGTGCTCGCCAAACTGCTATGTGCGTGCTGTTGCTTCCATCTGACAAGGAGCACAACCTTCTGACAGCAGCTTTCAACTTGTCTAAGAAAGAGCTTGGCCATTTAGATGTGATGCAAATCTGTGTGCGTGTAAGGTGCAGGTGCAAGCTCCTGACAAAGGTGTTCTCCAGGTTCAGTTTTTATATGCCAGACACATTGGAAATGTTTTCCTCTGGCATTCGCACCAAGAGTCGCAGATTACTTAACTGAGGAGCTCTGAGAATGGAACGGCAAGAGGTGTTCCGCTTACGTCATAAACAGTGCTCCAGAGCGCTTGGCAATGGGCACAACGAAACGTGTCTGTGGGATAGTGACCATTCCCGCCTAGTGCTGGCAATGCACGAGCACTGCCAAAAGGCAAAGGAAGGCGCTTAGCATGCGGCTTGTGCGCAGAGCTTTCAGACTGCCAGAGGACCGCAGCTGTGGTAAGCCCGTTTGCTCATTTGACGTTAGATGTCGCCTGCAAGAACTTCACCCGCATCTGGTTTATGCTGCTACCTGTTGTTAGGCGACAAAGAGGACACATGTAGCAAATGCTTTTTCCTGCCTCATTTTGCTAGACCACTGTCTTCTGTAGCTCTTTAGTTCTTGCCAAACTGCTATGTGCGTGCTGCTGCTTCCATCTGACAAGGAGCACAGCCTTCTGACAGCAGCTTTCAACTTGCCTAAGGAAGAGCTTGGCCATTTAGATGTGTTGCAAATCTGTGTGTGTGTAATGTGCACATGCAAGCTCCTGACAAAGGTGTTTTCTAGGTCCAGTTTCAATCTGCCAGACACATTGGAAATGTTTTCCTCTGGCATTCACGCCAAGAGTCGCAGATTACTTAACTCCGTAGCTCTGAGAATGGAACGGGAAGAGGTGTTCCGCTTACGTCATAAAAAGTGCTCCAGAGCGCTTAGCAACGGGCACAACGAAACGAATGTCTGTGGGATAGTGACCATTCCCACGTAGTGCTGGCAATGCATGAGCACTTCTAAAAGCAAAGAAAGGCGCTTAGCATCCGGCTTGTGCACAAAGCTTTCAGACTGCCAGAGGACCGCAGCTGTGGTAAGCCCGTTTGCTCATTTGACGTTAGATGTCGCCTGCAAGAACTTCACCCGCATCTGGTTTATGCTGCTACCTGTTGTTAGGCGACAAAGAGGACACATGTAGCAAATGCTTTTTCCTGCCTCATTTTGCTAGACCACGCTCTTCTGTAGCTCTTTATTTCTTGCGAAACTGTTATGTGCGTGCTGCTGCTTCCATCTGACAAGGAGCACAGCCTTCTGACAGCAGCTTTCAACTTGCGTAAGGAAGAGCTTGGACATTTAGATGTGATGCAAATCTGTGTGCGTGTAAGGTGCAGGTGTAAGTTCCTGACAAAGGTGTTTTCTAGGTCCAGTTTCAATCTGCCAGACACATTGGAAATGTTTTCCTCTGGCATTCACGCCAAGAGTCGCAGATTACTTAACTCCGTAGCTCTGAGAATGGAACGGCAAGAGGTGTTCCGTTTACGTCATAAACAGTGCTCCAGAGCGCTTAGCAACGGGCACAACGAAACGTGTCTGCGGGATAGTGACCATTCCCGCCTAGTGCTGGCAATGCACGAGCACTGCCAAAAGGCAAAGAAAGGCGCTTAGCATGCGGCTTGTGCGCAAAGCTTTCAGACTGCCAGAGGACCGCAGCTGTGGTAAGCCCGCTTGCTCATTTGACGTTAGATGTCGCCTGCAAGAACTTCACTCGCATCTCGTTTATGCTGCTACCTGTTGTTAGGAGACAAAAAGGACACATGTAGCAAATGCTTTTTCCTGCCTCATTTTGCTAGACCACGGTCTTCTGTGGCTCTTTAGTTCTTGCCAAACTGCTATGTGCGTGCTGCTGCTTCCATCTGACAAGGAGCACAGCCTTCTGAGAGCAGCTTTCAACTTGCCTAAGAAAGAGCTTGGCCATTTAGATGTGATGCAAATCTGTGTGTGTGTAAGGTGCAAGTGCAAGCTCCTGACAAAGGTGTTTTCTAGGTCCAGTTTCAATCTGCCAGACACATTGGAAATGTTTTCCTCTGGCATTCACGCCAAGAGTCGCAGATTACTTAACTCCGTAGCTCTGAGAATGGAACGGCAAGAGGTGTTCCGCTTATGTCATAAAAAGTGCTCCAGAGCGCTTAGCAACGGGCACAACGAAACGAATGTCTGTGGGATAGTGACCATTCCCACGTAGTGCTGGCAATGCATGAGCACTTCTAAAAGCAAAGGAAGGCGCTTAGCATCCGGCTTGTGCACAAAGCTTTCAGACTGCCAGAGGACCGCAGCTGTGGTAAGCCCGTTTGCTCATTTGACGTTAGATGTCGCCTGCAAGAACTTCACCCGCATCTGGTTTATGCTGCTACCTGTTGTTAGGCGACAAAGAGGACACATGTAGCAAATGCTTTTTCCTGCCTCATTTTGCTAGACCACGCTCTTCTGTAGCTCTTTATTTTTTGCCAAACTGTTATGTGCGTGCTGCTGCTTCCATCTGACAAGGAGCACAGCCTTCTGACAGCAGCTTTCAACTTGCGTAAGGAAGAGCTTGGACATTTAGATGTGTTGCAAATCTGTGTGTGTGTAATGTGCACATGCAAGCTCCTGACAAAGGTGTTTTCTAGGTCCAGTTTCAATCTGCCAGACACATTGGAAATGTTTTCCTCTGGCATTCACGCCAAGAGTCGCAGATTACTTAACTCCGTAGCTCTGAGAATGGAACGGCAAGAGGTGTTCCGCTTACGTCATAAACAGTGCTCCAGAGCGCTTAGCAACGGGCACAACGAAACGTGTCTGCGGGATAGTGACCATTCCCGCCTAGTGCTGGCAATGCACGAGCACTGCCAAAAGGCAAAGAAAGGCGCTTAGCATGCGGCTTGTGCGCAAAGCTTTCAGACTGCCAGAGGACCGCAGCTGTGGTAAGCCCGCTTGCTCATTTGACGTTAGATGTCGCCTGCAAGAACTTCACTCGCATCTCGTTTATGCTGCTACCTGTTGTTAGGAGACAAAAAGGACACATGTAGCAAATGCTTTTTCCTGCCTCATTTTGCTAGACCACGGTCTTCTGTGGCTCTTTAGTTCTTGCCAAACTGCTATGTGCGTGCTGCTGCTTCCATCTGACAAGGAGCACAGCCTTCTGACAGCAGCTTTCAACTTGCCTAAGAAAGAGCTTGGCCATTTAGATGTGATGCAAATCTGTGTGTGTGTAAGGTGCAAGTGCAAGCTCCTGACAAAGGTGTTTTCTAGGTCCAGTTTCAATCTGCCAGACACATTGGAAATGTTTTCCTCTGGCATTCACGCCAAGAGTCGCAGATTACTTAACTCCGTAGCTCTGAGAATGGAACGGCAAGAGGTGTTCCGCTTACGTCATAAAAAGTGCTCCAGAGCGCTTAGCAACGGGCACAACGAAACGAATGTCTGTGGGATAGTGACCATTCCCACGTAGTGCTGGCAATGCATGAGCACTTCTAAAAGCAAAGGAAGGCGCTTAGCATGCGGCTTGTGCACAAAGCTTTCAGACTGCCAGAGGACCGCAGCTGTGGTAAGCCCGTTTGCTCATTTGACGTTAGATGTCGCCTGCAAGAACTTCACCCGCATCTGGTTTATGCTGCTACCTGTTGTTAGGCGACAAAGAGGACACATGTAGCAAATGCTTTTTCCTGCCTCATTTTGCTAGACCACGCTCTTCTGTGGCTCTTTATTTCTTGCCAAACTGTTATGTGCGTGCTGCTGCTTCCATCTGACAAGGAGCACAGCCTTCTGACAGCAGCTTTCAACTTGCGTAAGGAAGAGCTTGGACATTTAGATGTGTTGCAAATCTGTGTGTGTGTAATGTGCACATGCAAGCTCCTGACAAAGGTGTTTTCTAGGTCCAGTTTCAATCTGCCAGACACATTGGAAATGTTTTCCTCTGGCATTCACGCCAAGAGTCGCAGATTACTTAACTCCGTAGCTCTGAGAATGGAACGGCAAGAGGTGTTCCGCTTACGTCATAAACAGTGCTCCAGAGCGCTTAGCAACGGGCACAACGAAACGAATGTCAGTGGGATAGTGACCATTCCCACCTAGTGCTGGCAATGCAGGAGCACTGCTAAAAGGCAAAGGAAGGCGCTTAGCATCCGGCTTGTGCACAAAGCTTTCAGACTGCCAGAGGACCGCAGCTGTGGTAAGCCCGTTTGCTCATTTGACGTTAGATGTCGCCTGCAAGAACTTCACCCGCATCTGGTTTATGCTGCTACCTGTTGTTAGGCGACAAAGAGGACACATGTAGCAAATGCTTTTTCCTGTTTCATTTTGCTAGACCACGCTCTTCTGTGGCTCTTTAGTGCTCGCCAAACTGCTATGTGCGTGCTGCTGCTTCCATCTGACAAGGAGCACAGCCTTCTGACAGCAGCTTTCAACTTGCTTAAGAAAGAGCTTGGCCATTTAGATGTGATGCAAATCTGTGTGTGTAAGGTGCAGGTGCAAGCTCCTGACAAAGGTGTTCCCTAGGTTCAGTTTCTCCCTGTCAGACACATTGGTAATGTTTTCCTCTGGCATTCACGCCAAGAGTCGCAGATTGTTTAACTGAGGAGCTCTGAGAATGGAACGGCAAGAGGTGTTCCGCTTACGTCATAAACAGAGCACCAGAGCGCTTAGCAACGGGCACAACGAAACGGGTGTGCGGGATAGTGACCATTCCCGCCTAGTGCTGGCAATGCACGGGCACTGCCAAAAGGCAAAGGAAGGCACTTAGCATGCGGCTTGTGCGCAAAGCTTTCAGAGTGCCAGAGGACCGCAGCTGTGGTAAGCCCGCTTGCTCATTTGACGTTAGATGTCGCCTGCAAGAGCTTCAGCCGCATCTGGTTTATGCTGCTACCTGTTGTAAGGCGACAAAGAGGACACATGTAGCAAATGCTTTTTCATGCCTCATTTTGCTAGACCACGCTCTTCTGTGGCTCTTAGGTTCTTGCCAAACTGCTGTGTGCGTGCTGCTGCTTCCATCTGACAAGGAGCACAGCCTTCTGACAGCAGCTTTCAACTTGCCTAAGAAAGAGCTTGGCCATTTAGATGTGTTGCAAATCTGTGTGTGTGTAAGGTGCAGGTGTAAGTTCCTGACAAAGGTGTTTTCTAGGTCCAGTTTCAATCTGCCAGACACATTGGAAATGTTTTCCTCTGGCATTCACGCCAAGAGTCGCAGATTACTTAACTGAGGAGCTCTGAGAATGGAACGGCAAGAGGTGTTCCGCTTTCGTCATAAACAGTGCTCCAGAGCGCTTAGCAACGGGCACAACGAAACGTGTCTGCGGGATAGTGACCATTCCCGCCTAGTGCTGGCAATGCACGAGCACTGCCAAAAGGCAAAGAAAGGCGCTTAGCATGCGGCTTGTGCGCAAAGCTTTCAGACTGCCAGAGGACCGCAGCTGTGGTAAGCCCGCTTGCTCATTTGACGTTAGATGTCGCCTGCAAGAACTTCAGCCGCATCTGGTTTATGCTGCTACCTGTTGTTAGGCGACAACAAGAGCACATGTAGCAAATGCTTTTTCCTGTTTCATTTTGCTAGACCACGCTCTTCTGTGGCTCTTTAGTGCTCGCCAAACTGCTATGTGCGTGCTGTTGCTTCCATCTGACAAGGAGCACAACCTTCTGACAGCAGCTTTCAACTTGTCTAAGAAAGAGCTTGGCCATTTAGATGTGATGCAAATCTGTGTGCGTGTAAGGTGCAGGTGCAAGCTCCTGACAAAGGTGTTCTCCAGGTTCAGTTTTTATATGCCAGACACATTGGAAATGTTTTCCTCTGGCATTCGCACCAAGAGTCGCAGATTACTTAACTGAGGAGCTCTGAGAATGGAACGGCAAGAGGTGTTCCGCTTACGTCATAAACAGTGCTCCAGAGCGCTTGGCAATGGGCACAACGAAACGTGTCTGTGGGATAGTGACCATTCCCGCCTAGTGCTGGCAATGCACGAGCACTGCCAAAAGGCAAAGGAAGGCGCTTAGCATGCGGCTTGTGCGCAGAGCTTTCAGACTGCCAGAGGACCGCAGCTGTGGTAAGCCCGTTTGCTCAGTTGACGTTAGATGTCGCCTGCAAGAACTTCACCCGCATCTGGTTTATGCTGCTACCTGTTGTAGGCGACAACAAGAGCACATGTAGCAAATGCTTTTTCCTGACCCGTTTTGCTAGACCACGCTCTTCTGTGGCTCTTTAGTGCTTGCCAAACTGCTATGTCCGTGCTGCTGCTTCCATCTGACAAGGAGCACAGCCTTCTGAGAGCAGCTTTCAACTTGCCTAAGAAAGAGCTTGGCCATTTAGATGTGATGCAAATCTGTGTGTGTGTAAGGTGCAAGTGCAAGCTCCTGACAAAGGTGTTTTCTAGGTCCAGTTTCAATCTGCCAGACACATTGGAAATGTTTTCCTCTGGCATTCACGCCAAGAGTCGCAGATTACTTAACTCCGTAGCTCTGAGAATGGAACGGCAAGAGGTGTTCCGCTTACGTCATAAAAAGTGCTCCAGAGCGCTTAGCAACGGGCACAACGAAACGAATGTCAGTGGGATAGTGACCATTCCCACGTAGTGCTGGCAATGCATGAGCACTTCTAAAAGCAAAGGAAGGCGCTTAGCATGCGGCTTGTGCACAAAGCTTTCAGACTGCCAGAGGACCGCAGCTGTGGTAAGCCCGTTTGCTCATTTGACGTTAGATGTCGCCTGCAAGAACTTCACCCGCATCTGGTTTATGCTGCTACCTGTTGTTAGGCGACAAAGAGGACACATGTAGCAAATGCTTTTTCCTGCCTCATTTTGCTAGACCACGCTCTTCTGTGGCTCTTTATTTCTTGCCAAACTGTTATGTGCGTGCTGCTGCTTCCATCTGACAAGGAGCACAGCCTTCTGACAGCAGCTTTCAACTTGCGTAAGGAAGAGCTTGGACATTTAGATGTGTTGCAAATCTGTGTGTGTGTAATGTGCACATGCAAGCTCCTGACAAAGGTGTTTTCTAGGTCCAGTTTCAATCTGCCAGACACATTGGAAATATTTTCCTCTGGCATTCACGCCAAGAGTCGCAGATTACTTAACTCCGTAGCTCTGAGAATGGAACGGCAAGAGGTGTTCCGCTTACGTCATAAACAGTGCTCCAGAGCGCTTAGCAACGGGCACAACGAAACGTGTCTGCGGGATAGTGACCATTCCCGCCTAGTGCTGGCAATGCACGAGCACTGCCAAAAGGCAAAGAAAGGCGCTTAGCATGCGGCTTGTGCGCAAAGCTTTCAGACTGCCAGAGGACCGCAGCTGTGGTAAGCCCGCTTGCTCATTTGACGTTAGATGTCGCCTGCAAGAACTTCACTCGCATCTCGTTTATGCTGCTACCTGTTGTTAGGAGACAAAAAGGACACATGTAGCAAATGCTTTTTCCTGCCTCATTTTGCTAGACCACGCTCTTCTGTGGCTCTTTAGTTCTTGCCAAACTGCTATGTGCGTGCTGCTGCTTCCATCTGACAAGGAGCACAGCCTTCTGACAGCAGCTTTCAACTTGCCTAAGAAAGAGCTTGGCCATTTAGATTTGATGCAAATCTGTGTGTGTGTAAGGTGCAAGTGCAAGCTCCTGACAAAGGTGTTTTCTAGGTCCAGTTTCAATCTGCCAGACACATTGGAAATGTTTTCCTCTGGCATTCACGCCAAGAGTCGCAGATTACTTAACTCCGTAGCTCTGAGAATGGAACGGCAAGAGGTGTTCCGCTTACGTCATAAAAAGTGCTCCAGAGCATTTAGCAACGGGCACAACGAAACGAATGTCAGTGGGATAGTGACCATTCCCACCTAGTGCTGGCAATGCAGGAGCACTGCTAAAAGGCAAAGGAAGGCGCTTAGCATCCGGCTTGTGCACAAAGCTTTCAGACTGCCAGAGGACCGCAGCTGTGGTAAGCCCGTTTGCTCATTTGACGTTAGATGTCGCCTGCAAGAACTTCACCCGCATCTGGTTTATGCTGCTACCTGTTGTTAGGCGACAAAGAGGACACATGTAGCAAATGCTTTTTCCTGTTTCATTTTGCTAGACCACGCTCTTCTGTGGCTCTTTAGTGCTCGCCAAACTGCTATGTGCGTGCTGCTGCTTCCATCTGACAAGGAGCACAGCCTTCTGACAGCAGCTTTCAACTTGCTTAAGAAAGAGCTTGGCCATTTAGATGTGATGCAAATCTGTGTGTGTAAGGTGCAGGTGCAAGCTCCTGACAAAGGTGTTCCCTAGGTTCAGTTTCTCCCTGTCAGACACATTGGTAATGTTTTCCTCTGGCATTCACGCCAAGAGTCGCAGATTGTTTAACTGAGGAGCTCTGAGAATGGAACGGCAAGAGGTGTTCCGCTTACGTCATAAACAGAGCACCAGAGCGCTTAGCAACGGGCACAACGAAACGGGTGTGCGGGATAGTGACCATTCCCGCCTAGTGCTGGCAATGCACGGGCACTGCCAAAAGGCAAAGGAAGGCACTTAGCATGCGGCTTGTGCGCAAAGCTTTCAGACTGCCAGAGGACCGCAGCTGTGGTAAGCCCGCTTGCTCATTTGACGTTAGATGTCGCCTGCAAGAGCTTCAGCCGCATCTGGTTTATGCTGCTACCTGTTGTAAGGCGACAAAGAGGACACATGTAGCAAATGCTTTTTCCTGCCTCATTTTGCTAGACCACGCTCTTCTGTGGCTCTTAGGTTCTTGCCAAACTGCTGTGTGCGTGCTGCTGCTTCCATCTGACAAGGGGCACAGCCTTCTGACAGCAGCTTTCAACTTGCCTAAGAAAGAGCTTGGCCATTTAGATGTGTTGCAAATCTGTGTGTGTGTAAGGTGCAGGTGTAAGTTCCTGACAAAGGTGTTTTCTAGGTCCAGTTTCAATCTGCCAGACACATTGGAAATGTTTTCCTCTGGCATTCACGCCAAGAGTCGCAGATTACTTAACTGAGGAGCTCTGAGAATGGAACGGCAAGAGGTGTTCCGCTTACGTCATAAACAGTGCTCCAGAGCGCTTAGCAACGGGCACAACGAAACGTGTCTGCGGGATAGTGACCATTCCCGCCTAGTGCTGGCAATGCACGAGCACTGCCAAAAGGCAAAGAAAGGCGCTTAGCATGCGGCTTGTGCGCAAAGCTTTCAGACTGCCAGAGGACCGCAGCTGTGGTAAGCCCGCTTGCTCATTTGACGTTAGATGTCGCCTGCAAGAACTTCACTCGCATCTCGTTTATGCTGCTACCTGTTGTTAGGAGACAAAAAGGACACATGTAGCAAATGCTTTTTCCTGCCTCATTTTGCTAGACCACGCTCTTCTGTGGCTCTTTAGTTCTTGCCAAACTGCTATGTGCGTGCTGCTGCTTCCATCTGACAAGGAGCACAGCCTTCTGACAGCAGCTTTCAACTTGCCTAAGGAAGAGCTTGGCCATTTAGATGTGATGCAAATCTGTGTGTGTGGAAGGTGCAGGTGCAAGCTGCTGACAAAGGTGTTTTCTAGGTCCAGTTTCAATCTGCCAGACACATTGGAAATGTTTTCCTCTGGCATTCACGCCAAGAGTCGCAGATTACTTAACTGAGGAGCTCTGAGAATGGAACGGCAAGAGGTGTTCCGCTTACGTCATAAACAGTGCTCCAGAGCGCTTAGCAACGGGCACAACGAAACGTGTCTGCGGGATATGACCATTCCCGCCTAGTGCTGGCAATGCACGAGCACTGCCAAAAGGCAAAGAAAGGCGCTTAGCATGCGGCTTGTGCGCAAAACTTTCAGACTGCCAGAGGACCGCAGCTGTGGTAAGCCCGCTTGCTCATTTGACGTTAGATGTCGCCTGCAAGAACTTCAGCCGCATCTGGTTTATGCTGCTACCTGTTGTAGGCGACAACAAGAGCACATGTAGCAAATGCTTTTTCCTGTTTCATTTTACTAGACCACGCTCTTCTGTGGCTCTTTAGTGCTCGCCAAACTGCTATGTGCGTGCTGTTGCTTCCATCTGACAAGGAGCACAACCTTCTGACAGCAGCTTTCAACTTGCCTAAGAAAGAGCTTGGCCATTTAGATGTGATGCAAATCTGTGTGCGTGTAAGGTGCAGGTGCAAGCTCCTGACAAAGGTGTTCTCCAGGTTCAGTTTTTATATGCCAGACACATTGGAAATGTTTTCCTCTGGCATTCGCACCAAGAGTCGCAGATTACTTAACTGAGGAGCTCTGAGAATGGAACGGCAAGAGGTGTTCCGCTTACGTCATAAACAGTGCTCCAGAGCGCTTGGCAATGGGCACAACGAAACGTGTCTGTGGGATAGTGACCATTCCCGCCTAGTGCTGGCAATGCACGAGCACTGCCAAAAGGCAAAGGAAGGCGCTTAGCATGCGGCTTGTGCGCAGAGCTTTCAGACTGCCAGAGGACCGCAGCTGTGGTAAGCCCGTTTGCTCATTTGACGTTAGATGTCGCCTGCAAGAACTTCACCCGCATCTGGTTTATGCTGCTACCTGTTGTTAGGCGACAAAGAGGACACATGTAGCAAATGCTTTTTCCTGTTTCATTTTGCTAGACCACGCTCTTCTGTAGCTCTTTAGTTCTTGCCAAACTGCTATGTGCGTGCTGCTGCTTCCATCTGACAAGGAGCACAGCCTTCTGACAGCAGCTTTCAACTTGCTTAAGAAAGAGCTTGGCCATTTAGATGTGATGCAAATCTGTGTGTGTAAGGTGCAGGTGCAAGCTCCTGACAAAGGTGTTCCCTAGGTTCAGTTTCTCCCTGTCAGACACATTGGTAATGTTTTCCTCTGGCATTCACGCCAAGAGTCGCAGATTGTTTAACTGAGGAGCTCTGAGAATGGAACGGCAAGAGGTGTTCCGCTTACGTCATAAACAGAGCACCAGAGCGCTTAGCAACGGGCACAACGAAACGGGTGTGCGGGATAGTGACCATTCCCGACTAGTGCTGGCAATGCACGGGCACTGCCAAAAGGCAAAGGAAGGCACTTAGCATGCGGCTTGTGTGCAAAGCTTTCAGACTGCCAGAGGACCGCAGCTGTGGTAAGCCCGCTTGCTCATTTGACGTTAGATGTCGCCTGCAAGAACTTCACCCGCATCTGGTTTATGCTGCTACCTGTTGTAAGGCGACAAAGAGGACACATGTAGCAAATGCTTTTTCCTGTTTCATTTTGCTAGACCACGCTCTTCTGTGGCTCTTTAGTGCTCGCCAAACTGCTATGTGCGTGCTGCTGCTTCCATCTGACAAGGAGCACAGCCTTCTGACAGCAGCTTTCAACTTGCTTAAGAAAGAGCTTGGCCATTTAGATGTGATGCAAATCTGTGTGTGTAAGGTGCAGGTGCAAGCTCCTGACAAAGGTGTTCCCTAGGTTCAGTTTCTCCCTGTCAGACACATTGGTAATGTTTTCCTCTGGCATTCACGCCAAGAGTCGCAGATTGTTTAACTGAGGAGCTCTGAGAATGGAACGGCAAGAGGTGTTCCGCTTACGTCATAAACAGAGCACCAGAGCGCTTAGCAACGGGCACAACGAAACGGGTGTGCGGGATAGTGACCATTCCCGCCTAGTGCTGGCAATGCACGGGCACTGCCAAAAGGCAAAGGAAGGCACTTAGCATGCGGCTTGTGCGCAAAGCTTTCAGAGTGCCAGAGGACCGCAGCTGTGGTAAGCCCGCTTGCTCATTTGACGTTAGATGTCGCCTGCAAGAGCTTCAGCCGCATCTGGTTTATGCTGCTACCTGTTGTAAGGCGACAAAGAGGACACATGTAGCAAATGCTTTTTCATGCCTCATTTTGCTAGACCACGCTCTTCTGTGGCTCTTAGGTTCTTGCCAAACTGCTGTGTGCGTGCTGCTGCTTCCATCTGACAAGGAGCACAGCCTTCTGACAGCAGCTTTCAACTTGCCTAAGAAAGAGCTTGGCCATTTAGATGTGTTGCAAATCTGTGTGCGTGTAAGGTGCAGGTGCAAGCTCCTGACAAAGGTGTTCTCCAGGTTCAGTTTTTATATGCCAGACACATTGGAAATGTTTTCCTCTGGCATTCGCACCAAGAGTCGCAGATTACTTAACTGAGGAGCTCTGAGAATGGAACGGCAAGAGGTGTTCCGCTTACGTCATAAACAGTGCTCCAGAGCGCTTGGCAATGGGCACAACGAAACGTGTCTGTGGGATAGTGACCATTCCCGCCTAGTGCTGGCAATGCACGAGCACTGCCAAAAGGCAAAGGAAGGCGCTTAGCATGCGGCTTGTGCGCAGAGCTTTCAGACTGCCAGAGGACCGCAGCTGTGGTAAGCCCGTTTGCTCATTTGACGTTAGATGTCGCCTGCAAGAACTTCACCCGCATCTGGTTTATGCTGCTACCTGTTGTTAGGCGACAAAGAGGACACATGTAGCAAATGCTTTTTCCTGTTTCATTTTGCTAGACCACGCTCTTCTGTAGCTCTTTAGTTCTTGCCAAACTGCTATGTGCGTGCTGCTGCTTCCATCTGACAAGGAGCACAGCCTTCTGACAGCAGCTTTCAACTTGCTTAAGAAAGAGCTTGGCCATTTAGATGTGATGCAAATCTGTGTGTGTAAGGTGCAGGTGCAAGCTCCTGACAAAGGTGTTCCCTAGGTTCAGTTTCTCCCTGTCAGACACATTGGTAATGTTTTCCTCTGGCATTCACGCCAAGAGTCGCAGATTGTTTAACTGAGGAGCTCTGAGAATGGAACGGCAAGAGGTGTTCCGCTTACGTCATAAACAGAGCACCAGAGCGCTTAGCAACGGGCACAACGAAACGGGTGTGCGGGATAGTGACCATTCCCGACTAGTGCTGGCAATGCACGGGCACTGCCAAAAGGCAAAGGAAGGCACTTAGCATGCGGCTTGTGTGCAAAGCTTTCAGACTGCCAGAGGACCGCAGCTGTGGTAAGCCCGCTTGCTCATTTGACGTTAGATGTCGCCTGCAAGAACTTCACCCGCATCTGGTTTATGCTGCTACCTGTTGTAAGGCGACAAAGAGGACACATGTAGCAAATGCTTTTTCCTGTTTCATTTTGCTAGACCACGCTCTTCTGTGGCTCTTTAGTGCTCGCCAAACTGCTATGTGCGTGCTGCTGCTTCCATCTGACAAGGAGCACAGCCTTCTGACAGCAGCTTTCAACTTGCTTAAGAAAGAGCTTGGCCATTTAGATGTGATGCAAATCTGTGTGTGTAAGGTGCAGGTGCAAGCTCCTGACAAAGGTGTTCCCTAGGTTCAGTTTCTCCCTGTCAGACACATTGGTAATGTTTTCCTCTGGCATTCACGCCAAGAGTCGCAGATTGTTTAACTGAGGAGCTCTGAGAATGGAACGGCAAGAGGTGTTCCGCTTACGTCATAAACAGAGCACCAGAGCGCTTAGCAACGGGCACAACGAAACGGGTGTGCGGGATAGTGACCATTCCCGCCTAGTGCTGGCAATGCACGGGCACTGCCAAAAGGCAAAGGAAGGCACTTAGCATGCGGCTTGTGCGCAAAGCTTTCAGAGTGCCAGAGGACCGCAGCTGTGGTAAGCCCGCTTGCTCATTTGACGTTAGATGTCGCCTGCAAGAGCTTCAGCCGCATCTGGTTTATGCTGCTACCTGTTGTAAGGCGACAAAGAGGACACATGTAGCAAATGCTTTTTCATGCCTCATTTTGCTAGACCACGCTCTTCTGTGGCTCTTAGGTTCTTGCCAAACTGCTGTGTGCGTGCTGCTGCTTCCATCTGACAAGGAGCACAGCCTTCTGACAGCAGCTTTCAACTTGCCTAAGAAAGAGCTTGGCCATTTAGATGTGTTGCAAATCTGTGTGTGTGTAAGGTGCAGGTGTAAGTTCCTGACAAAGGTGTTTTCTAGGTCCAGTTTCAATCTGCCAGACACATTGGAAATGTTTTCCTCTGGCATTCACGCCAAGAGTCGCAGATTACTTAACTGAGGAGCTCTGAGAATGGAACGGCAAGAGGTGTTCCGCTTTCGTCATAAACAGTGCTCCAGAGCGCTTAGCAACGGGCACAACGAAACGTGTCTGCGGGATAGTGACCATTCCCGCCTAGTGCTGGCAATGCACGAGCACTGCCAAAAGGCAAAGAAAGGCGCTTAGCATGCGGCTTGTGCGCAAAGCTTTCAGACTGCGAGAGGACCGCAGCTGTGGTAAGCCCGCTTGCTCATTTGACGTTAGATGTCGCCTGCAAGAACTTCAGCCGCATCTGGTTTATGCTGCTACCTGTTGTTAGGCGACAACAAGAGCACATGTAGCAAATGCTTTTTCCTGTTTCATTTTGCTAGACCACGCTCTTCTGTGGCTCTTTAGTGCTCGCCAAACTGCTATGTGCGTGCTGTTGCTTCCATCTGACAAGGAGCACAACCTTCTGACAGCAGCTTTCAACTTGTCTAAGAAAGAGCTTGGCCATTTAGATGTGATGCAAATCTGTGTGCGTGTAAGGTGCAGGTGCAAGCTCCTGACAAAGGTGTTCTCCAGGTTCAGTTTTTATATGCCAGACACATTGGAAATGTTTTCCTCTGGCATTCGCACCAAGAGTCGCAGATTACTTAACTGAGGAGCTCTGAGAATGGAACGGCAAGAGGTGTTCCGCTTACGTCATAAACAGTGCTCCAGAGCGCTTGGCAATGGGCACAACGAAACGTGTCTGTGGGATAGTGACCATTCCCGCCTAGTGCTGGCAATGCACGAGCACTGCCAAAAGGCAAAGGAAGGCGCTTAGCATGCGGCTTGTGCGCAGAGCTTTCAGACTGCCAGAGGACCGCAGCTGTGGTAAGCCCGTTTGCTCATTTGACGTTAGATGTCGCCTGCAAGAACTTCACCCGCATCTGGTTTATGCTGCTACCTGTTGTAGGCGACAACAAGAGCACATGTAGCAAATGCTTTTTCCTGACCCGTTTTGCTAGACCACGCTCTTCTGTGGCTCTTTAGTGCTTGCCAAACTGCTATGTCCGTGCTGCTGCTTCCATCTGACAAGGAGCACAGCCTTCTGAGAGCAGCTTTCAACTTGCCTAAGAAAGAGCTTGGCCATTTAGATGTGATGCAAATCTGTGTGTGTGTAAGGTGCAAGTGCAAGCTCCTGACAAAGGTGTTTTCTAGGTCCAGTTTCAATCTGCCAGACACATTGGAAATGTTTTCCTCTGGCATTCACGCCAAGAGTCGCAGATTACTTAACTCCGTAGCTCTGAGAATGGAACGGCAAGAGGTGTTCCGCTTACGTCATAAAAAGTGCTCCAGAGCGCTTAGCAACGGGCACAACGAAACGAATGTCAGTGGGATAGTGACCATTCCCACGTAGTGCTGGCAATGCAGGAGCACTTCTAAAAGCAAAGGAAGGCGCTTAGCATCCGGCTTGTGCACAAAGCTTTCAGACTGCCAGAGGACCGCAGCTGTGGTAAGCCCGTTTGCTCATTTGACGTTAGATGTCGCCTGCAAGAACTTCACCCGCATCTGGTTTATGCTGCTACCTGTTGTTAGGCGACAAAGAGGACACATGTAGCAAATGCTTTTTCCTGCCTCATTTTGCTAGACCACGCTCTTCTGTGGCTCTTTATTTCTTGCCAAACTGCTATGTGCGTGCTGCTGCTTCCATCTGACAAGGAGCACAGCCTTCTGACAGCAGCTTTCAACTTGCGTAAGGAAGAGCTTGGACATTTAGATGTGTTGCAAATCTGTGTGTGTGTAATGTGCACATGCAAGCTCCTGACAAAGGTGTTTTCTAGGTCCAGTTTCAATCTGCCAGACACATTGGAAATATTTTCCTCTGGCATTCACGCCAAGAGTCGCAGATTACTTAACTCCGTAGCTCTGAGAATGGAACGGCAAGAGGTGTTCCGCTTACGTCATAAACAGTGCTCCAGAGCGCTTAGCAACGGGCACAACGAAACGTGTCTGCGGGATAGTGACCATTCCCGCCTAGTGCTGGCAATGCACGAGCACTGCCAAAAGGCAAAGAAAGGCGCTTAGCATGCGGCTTGTGCGCAAAGCTTTCAGACTGCCAGAGGACCGCAGCTGTGGTAAGCCCGTTTGCTCATTTGACGTTAGATGTCGCCTGCAAGAACTTCACCCGCATCTGGTTTATGCTGCTACCTGTTGTTAGGCGACAAAGAGGACACATGTAGCAAATGCTTTTTCCTGTTTCATTTTGCTAGACCACGCTCTTCTGTGGCTCTTTAGTGCTCGCCTAACTGCTATGTGCGTGCTGCTGCTTCCATCTGACAAGGAGCACAGCCTTCTGACAGCAGCTTTCAACTTGCTTAAGAAAGAGCTTGGCCATTTAGATGTGATGCAAATCTGTGTGTGTAAGGTGCAGGTGCAAGCTCCTGACAAAGGTGTTCCCTAGGTTCAGTTTCTCCCTGTCAGACACATTGGTAATGTTTTCCTCTGGCATTCACGCCAAGAGTCGCAGATTGTTTAACTGAGGAGCTCTGAGAATGGAACGGCAAGAGGTGTTCCGCTTACGTCATAAACAGAGCACCAGAGCGCTTAGCAACGGGCACAACGAAACGGGTGTGCGGGATAGTGACCATTCCCGCCTAGTGCTGGCAATGCACGGGCACTGCCAAAAGGCAAAGGAAGGCACTTAGCATGCGGCTTGTGCACAAAGCTTTCAGACTGCCAGAGGACCGCAGCTGTGGTAAGCCCGCTTGCTCATTTGACGTTAGATGTCGCCTGCAAGAGCTTCAGCCGCATCTGGTTTATGCTGCTACCTGTTGTAAGGCGACAAAGAGGACACATGTAGCAAATGCTTTTTCCTGCCTCATTTTGCTAGACCACGCTCTTCTGTGGCTCTTAGGTTCTTGCCAAACTGCTGTGTGCGTGCTGCTGCTTCCATCTGACAAGGGGCACAGCCTTCTGACAGCAGCTTTCAACTTGCCTAAGAAAGAGCTTGGCCATTTAGATGTGTTGCAAATCTGTGTGTGTGTAAGGTGCAGGTGTAAGTTCCTGACAAAGGTGTTTTCTAGGTCCAGTTTCAATCTGCCAGACACATTGGAAATGTTTTCCTCTGGCATTCACGCCAAGAGTCGCAGATTACTTAACTGAGGAGCTCTGAGAATGGAACGGCAAGAGGTGTTCCGCTTACGTCATAAACAGTGCTCCAGAGCGCTTAGCAACGGGCACAACGAAACGTGTCTGCGGGATAGTGACCATTCCCGCCTAGTGCTGGCAATGCACGAGCACTGCCAAAAGGCAAAGAAAGGCGCTTAGCATGCGGCTTGTGCGCAAAGCTTTCAGACTGCCAGAGGACCGCAGCTGTGGTAAGCCCGCTTGCTCATTTGACGTTAGATGTCGCCTGCAAGAACTTCACTCGCATCTCGTTTATGCTGCTACCTGTTGTAGGCGACAACAAGAGCACATGTAGCAAATGCTTTTTCCTGCCTCATTTTGCTAGACCACGGTCTTCTGTGGCTCTTTAGTTCTTGCCAAACTGCTATGTGCGTGCTGCTGCTTCCATCTGACAAGGAGCACAGCCTTCTGACAGCAGCTTTCAACTTGCCTAAGGAAGAGCTTGGCCATTTAGATGTGATGCAAATCTGTGTGTGTGGAAGGTGCAGGTGCAAGCTGCTGACAAAGGTGTTTTCTAGGTCCAGTTTCAATCTGCCAGACACATTGGAAATGTTTTCCTCTGGCATTCACGCCAAGAGTCGCAGATTACTTAACTCCGTAGCTCTGAGAATGGAACGGCAAGAGGTGTTCCGCTTACGTCATAAACAGTGCTCCAGAGCGCTTAGCAACGGGCACAACGAAACGTGTCTGCGGGATATGACCATTCCCGCCTAGTGCTGGCAATGCACGAGCACTGCCAAAAGGCAAAGAAAGGCGCTTAGCATGCGGCTTGTGCGCAAAGCTTTCAGACTGCCAGAGGACCGCAGCTGTGGTAAGCCCGCTTGCTCATTTGACGTTAGATGTCGCCTGCAAGAACTTCAGCCGCATCTGGTTTATGCTGCTACCTGTTGTAGGCGACAACAAGAGCACATGTAGCAAATGCTTTTTCCTGTTTCATTTTACTAGACCACGCTCTTCTGTGGCTCTTTAGTGCTCGCCAAACTGCTATGTGCGTGCTGTTGCTTCCATCTGACAAGGAGCACAACCTTCTGACAGCAGCTTTCAACTTGTCTAAGAAAGAGCTTGGCCATTTAGATGTGATGCAAATCTGTGTGCGTGTAAGGTGCAGGTGCAAGCTCCTGACAAAGGTGTTCTCCAGGTTCAGTTTTTATATGCCAGACACATTGGAAATGTTTTCCTCTGGCATTCGCACCAAGAGTCGCAGATTACTTAACTGAGGAGCTCTGAGAATGGAACGGCAAGAGGTGTTCCGCTTACGTCATAAACAGTGCTCCAGAGCGCTTGGCAATGGGCACAACGAAACGTGTCTGTGGGATAGTGACCATTCCCGCCTAGTGCTGGCAATGCACGAGCACTGCCAAAAGGCAAAGGAAGGCGCTTAGCATGCGGCTTGTGCGCAGAGCTTTCAGACTGCCAGAGGACCGCAGCTGTGGTAAGCCCGTTTGCTCATTTGACGTTAGATGTCGCCTGCAAGAACTTCACCCGCATCTGGTTTATGCTGCTACCTGTTGTTAGGCGACAAAGAGGACACATGTAGCAAATGCTTTTTCCTGTTTCATTTTGCTAGACCACGCTCTTCTGTAGCTCTTTAGTTCTTGCCAAACTGCTATGTGCGTGCTGCTGCTTCCATCTGACAAGGAGCACAGCCTTCTGACAGCAGCTTTCAACTTGCTTAAGAAAGAGCTTGGCCATTTAGATGTGATGCAAATCTGTGTGTGTAAGGTGCAGGTGCAAGCTCCTGACAAAGGTGTTCCCTAGGTTCAGTTTCTCCCTGTCAGACACATTGGTAATGTTTTCCTCTGGCATTCACGCCAAGAGTCGCAGATTGTTTAACTGAGGAGCTCTGAGAATGGAACGGCAAGAGGTGTTCCGCTTACGTCATAAACAGAGCACCAGAGCGCTTAGCAACGGGCACAACGAAACGGGTGTGCGGGATAGTGACCATTCCCGACTAGTGCTGGCAATGCACGGGCACTGCCAAAAGGCAAAGGAAGGCACTTAGCATGCGGCTTGTGTGCAAAGCTTTCAGACTGCCAGAGGACCGCAGCTGTGGTAAGCCCGCTTGCTCATTTGACGTTAGATGTCGCCTGCAAGAACTTCACCCGCATCTGGTTTATGCTGCTACCTGTTGTAAGGCGACAAAGAGGACACATGTAGCAAATGCTTTTTCCTGCCTCATTTTGCTAGACCACGCTCTTCTGTGGCTCTTAGGTTCTTGCCAAACTGCTGTGTGCGTGCTGCTGCTTCCATCTGACAAGGAGCACAGCCTTCTGACAGCAGCTTTCAACTTGCCTAAGAAAGAGCTTGGCCATTTAGATGTGTTGCAAATCTGTGTGTGTGTAAGGTGCAGGTGCAAGTTCCTGACAAAGGTGTTTTCTAGGTCCAGTTTCAATCTGCCAGACACATTGGAAATGTTTTCCTCTGGCATTCACGCCAAGAGTCGCAGATTACTTAACTCCGTAGCTCTGAGAATGGAACGGCAAGAGGTGTTCCGTTTACGTCATAAACAGTGCTCCAGAGCGCTTAGCAACGGGCACAACGAAACGTGTCTGCGGGATAGTGACCATTCCCGCCTAGTGCTGGCAATGCACGAGCACTGCCAAAAGGCAAAGAAAGGCGCTTAGCATGCGGCTTGTGCGCAAAGCTTTCAGACTGCCAGAGGACCGCAGCTGTGGTAAGCCCGCTTGCTCATTTGACGTTAGATGTCGCCTGCAAGAACTTCAGCCGCATCTGGTTTATGCTGCTACCTGTTGTAAGGCGACAAAGGGGACACATGTAGCAAATGCTTTTTCCTGCCTCATTTTGCTAGACCACGCTCTTCTGTGGCTCTTTAGTTCTTTCCAAACCCCTATATACGTACTGCTGCTTCCATCTGACAAGGAGCACAGCCTTCTGACAGCAGCTTTCAACTTGCCTAAGAAAGAGCTTGGCCATTTAGATGTGTTGCAAATCTGTGTGTCTGTAAGGTGCAGGTGCAAGCTCCTGACAAAGGTGTTCTCTAGGTTCAGTTTCTCCCTGTCAGACACATTGGTAATGTTTTCCTCTGGCATTCACGCCAAGAGTCGCAGATTGTTTAACTGAGGAGCTCTGAGAATGGAACGGCAAGAGGTGTTCCGCTTACGTCATAAACAGAGCACCAGAGCGCTTAGCAACGGGCACAACGAAACGGGTGTGCGGGATAGTGACCATTCCCGCCTAGTGCTGGCAATGCACGGGCACTGCCAAAAGGCAAAGGAAGGCACTTAGCATGCGGCTTGTGCGCAAAGCTTTCAGACTGCCAGAGGACCGCAGCTGTGGTAAGCCCGCTTGCTCATTTGACGTTAGATGTCGCCTGCAAGAACTTCACCCGCATCTGGTTTATGCTGCTACATGTTGTAGGCGACAACAAGAGCACATGTAGCAAATGCTTTTTCCTGACCCGTTTTGCTAGACCACGCTCTTCTGTGGCTCTTTAGTGCTTGCCAAACTGCTATGTCCGTGCTGCTGCTTCCATCTGACAAGGAGCACAGCCTTCTGAGAGCAGCTTTCAACTTGCCTAAGAAAGAGCTTGGCCATTTAGATGTGATGCAAATCTGTGTGTGTGTAAGGTGCAAGTGCAAGCTCCTGACAAAGGTGTTTTCTAGGTCCAGTTTCAATCTGCCAGACACATTGGAAATGTTTTCCTCTGGCATTCACGCCAAGAGTCGCAGATTACTTAACTCCGTAGCTCTGAGAATGGAACGGGAAGAGGTGTTCCGCTTACGTCATAAAAAGTGCTCCAGAGCGCTTAGCAACGGGCACAACGAAACGAATGTCTGTGGGATAGTGACCATTCCCACGTAGTGCTGGCAATGCATGAGCACTTCTAAAAGCAAAGGAAGGCGCTTAGCATGCGGCTTGTGCACAAAGCTTTCAGACTGCCAGAGGACCGCAGCTGTGGTAAGCCCGTTTGCTCATTTGACGTTAGATGTCGCCTGCAAGAACTTCACCCGCATCTGGTTTATGCTGCTACCTGTTGTTAGGCGACAAAGAGGACACATGTAGCAAATGCTTTTTCCTGCCTCATTTTGCTAGACCACGCTCTTCTGTGGCTCTTTATTTCTTGCCAAACTGTTATGTGCGTGCTGCTGCTTCCATCTGACAAGGAGCACAGCCTTCTGACAGCAGCTTTCAACTTGCGTAAGGAAGAGCTTGGACATTTAGATGTGTTGCAAATCTGTGTGTGTGTAATGTGCACATGCAAGCTCCTGACAAAGGTGTTTTCTAGGTCCAGTTTCAATCTGCCAGACACATTGGAAATGTTTTCCTCTGGCATTCACGCCAAGAGTCGCAGATTACTTAACTCCGTAGCTCTGAGAATGGAACGGCAAGAGGTGTTCCGCTTACGTCATAAAAAGTGCTCCAGAGCGCTTAGCAACGGGCACAACGAAACGAATGTCAGTGGGATAGTGACCATTCCCACCTAGTGCTGGCAATGCAGGAGCACTGCTAAAAGGCAAAGGAAGGCGCTTAGCATCCGGCTTGTGCACAAAGCTTTCAGACTGCCAGAGGACCGCAGTTGTGGTAAGCCCGTTTGCTCATTTGACGTTAGATGTCGCCTGCAAGAACTTCACCCGCATCTGGTTTATGCTGCTACCTGTTGTTAGGCGACAAAGAGGACACATGTAGCAAATGCTTTTTCCTGTTTCATTTTGCTAGACCACGCTCTTCTGTGGCTCTTTAGTGCTCGCCAAACTGCTATGTGCGTGCTGCTGCTTCCATCTGACAAGGAGCACAGCCTTCTGACAGCAGCTTTCAACTTGCTTAAGAAAGAGCTTGGCCATTTAGATGTGATGCAAATCTGTGTGTGTAAGGTGCAGGTGCAAGCTCCTGACAAAGGTGTTCCCTAGGTTCAGTTTCTCCCTGTCAGACACATTGGTAATGTTTTCCTCTGGCATTCACGCCAAGAGTCGCAGATTGTTTAACTGAGGAGCTCTGAGAATGGAACGGCAAGAGGTGTTCCGCTTACGTCATAAACAGAGCACCAGAGCGCTTAGCAACGGGCACAACGAAACGGGTGTGCGGGATAGTGACCATTCCCGCCTAGTGCTGGCAATGCACGGGCACTGCCAAAAGGCAAAGGAAGGCACTTAGCATGCGGCTTGTGCGCAAAGCTTTCAGACTGCCAGAGGACCGCAGCTGTGGTAAGCCCGCTTGCTCATTTGACGTTAGATGTCGCCTGCAAGAGCTTCAGCCGCATCTGGTTTATGCTGCTACCTGTTGTAAGGCGACAAAGAGGACACATGTAGCAAATGCTTTTTCCTGCCTCATTTTGCTAGACCACGCTCTTCTGTGGCTCTTAGGTTCTTGCCAAACTGCTGTGTGCGTGCTGCTGCTTCCATCTGACAAGGGGCACAGCCTTCTGACAGCAGCTTTCAACTTGCCTAAGAAAGAGCTTGGCCATTTAGATGTGTTGCAAATCTGTGTGTCTGTAAGGTGCAGGTGTAAGTTCCTGACAAAGGTGTTTTCTAGGTCCAGTTTCAATCTGCCAGACACATTGGAAATGTTTTCCTCTGGCATTCACGCCAAGAGTCGCAGATTACTTAACTGAGGAGCTCTGAGAATGGAACGGCAAGAGGTGTTCCGCTTACGTCATAAACAGTGCTCCAGAGCGCTTAGCAACGGGCACAACGAAACGTGTCTGCGGGATAGTGACCATTCCCGCCTAGTGCTGGCAATGCACGAGCACTGCCAAAAGGCAAAGAAAGGCGCTTAGCATGCGGCTTGTGCGCAAAGCTTTCAGACTGCCAGAGGACCGCAGCTGTGGTAAGCCCGCTTGCTCATTTGACGTTAGATGTCGCCTGCAAGAACTTCAGCCGCATCTGGTTTATGCTGCTACCTGTTGTAGGCGACAACAAGAGCACATGTAGCAAATGCTTTTTCCTGTTTCATTTTGCTAGACCACGCTCTTCTGTGGCTCTTTAGTGCTCGCCAAACTGCTATGTGCGTGCTGTTGCTTCCATCTGACAAGGAGCACAACCTTCTGACAGCAGCTTTCAACTTGTCTAAGAAAGAGCTTGGCCATTTAGATGTGATGCAAATCTGTGTGCGTGTAAGGTGCAGGTGCAAGCTCCTGACAAAGGTGTTCTCCAGGTTCAGTTTTTATATGCCAGACACATTGGAAATGTTTTCCTCTGGCATTCGCACCAAGAGTCGCAGATTACTTAACTGAGGAGCTCTGAGAATGGAACGGCAAGAGGTGTTCCGCTTACGTCATAAACAGTGCTCCAGAGCGCTTGGCAATGGGCACAACGAAACGTGTCTGTGGGATAGTGACCATTCCCGCCTAGTGCTGGCAATGCACGAGCACTGCCAAAAGGCAAAGGAAGGCGCTTAGCATGCGGCTTGTGCGCAGAGCTTTCAGACTGCCAGAGGACCGCAGCTGTGGTAAGCCCGTTTGCTCATTTGACGTTAGATGTCGCCTGCAAGAACTTCACCCGCATCTGGTTTATGCTGCTACCTGTTGTTAGGCGACAAAGAGGACACATGTAGCAAATGCTTTTTCCTGCCTCATTTTGCTAGACCACTGTCTTCTGTAGCTCTTTAGTTCTTGCCAAACTGCTATGTGCGTGCTGCTGCTTCCATCTGACAAGGAGCACAGCCTTCTGACAGCAGCTTTCAACTTGCCTAAGGAAGAGCTTGGCCATTTAGATGTGTTGCAAATCTGTGTGTGTGTAATGTGCACATGCAAGCTCCTGACAAAGGTGTTTTCTAGGTCCAGTTTCAATCTGCCAGACACATTGGAAATGTTTTCCTCTGGCATTCACGCCAAGAGTCGCAGATTACTTAACTCCGTAGCTCTGAGAATGGAACGGGAAGAGGTGTTCCGCTTACGTCATAAAAAGTGCTCCAGAGCGCTTAGCAACGGGCACAACGAAACGAATGTCTGTGGGATAGTGACCATTCCCACGTAGTGCTGGCAATGCATGAGCACTTCTAAAAGCAAAGAAAGGCGCTTAGCATCCGGCTTGTGCACAAAGCTTTCAGACTGCCAGAGGACCGCAGCTGTGGTAAGCCCGTTTGCTCATTTGACGTTAGATGTCGCCTGCAAGAACTTCACCCGCATCTGGTTTATGCTGCTACCTGTTGTTAGGCGACAAAGAGGACACATGTAGCAAATGCTTTTTCCTGCCTCATTTTGCTAGACCACGCTCTTCTGTAGCTCTTTATTTCTTGCCAAACTGTTATGTGCGTGCTGCTGCTTCCATCTGACAAGGAGCACAGCCTTCTGACAGCAGCTTTCAACTTGCGTAAGGAAGAGCTTGGACATTTAGATGTGATGCAAATCTGTGTGCGTGTAAGGTGCAGGTGTAAGTTCCTGACAAAGGTGTTTTCTAGGTCCAGTTTCAATCTGCCAGACACATTGGAAATGTTTTCCTCTGGCATTCACGCCAAGAGTCGCAGATTACTTAACTCCGTAGCTCTGAGAATGGAACGGCAAGAGGTGTTCCGCTTACGTCATAAACAGTGCTCCAGAGCGCTTAGCAACGGGCACAACGAAACGTGTCTGCGGGATAGTGACCATTCCCGCCTAGTGCTGGCAATGCACGAGCACTGCCAAAAGGCAAAGAAAGGCGCTTAGCATGCGGCTTGTGCGCAAAGCTTTCAGACTGCCAGAGGACCGCAGCTGTGGTAAGCCCGCTTGCTCATTTGACGTTAGATGTCGCCTGCAAGAACTTCACCCGCATCTGGTTTATGCTGCTACCTGTTGTCAGGAGACAAAAAGGACACATGTAGCAAATGCTTTTTCCTGCCTCATTTTGCTAGACCACGGTCTTCTGTGGCTCTTTAGTTCTTGCCAAACTGCTATGTGCGTGCTGCTGCTTCCATCTGACAAGGAGCACAGCCTTCTGAGAGCAGCTTTCAACTTGCCTAAGAAAGAGCTTGGCCATTTAGATTTGATGCAAATCTGTGTGTGTGTAAGGTGCAAGTGCAAGCTCCTGACAAAGGTGTTTTCTAGGTCCAGTTTCAATCTGCCAGACACATTGGAAATGTTTTCCTCTGGCATTCACGCCAAGAGTCGCAGATTACTTAACTCCGTAGCTCTGAGAATGGAACGGCAAGAGGTGTTCCGCTTACGTCATAAAAAGTGCTCCAGAGCGCTTAGCAACGGGCACAACGAAACGAATGTCTGTGGGATAGTGACCATTCCCACGTAGTGCTGGCAATGCATGAGCACTTCTAAAAGCAAAGGAAGGCGCTTAGCATGCGGCTTGTGCACAAAGCTTTCAGACTGCCAGAGGACCGCAGCTGTGGTAAGCCCGTTTGCTCATTTGACGTTAGATGTCGCCTGCAAGAACTTCACCCGCATCTGGTTTATGCTGCTACCTGTTGTTAGGCGACAAAGAGGACACATGTAGCAAATGCTTTTTCCTGCCTCATTTTGCTAGACCACGCTCTTCTGTGGCTCTTTATTTCTTGCCAAACTGTTATGTGCGTGCTGCTGCTTCCATCTGACAAGGAGCACAGCCTTCTGACAGCAGCTTTCAACTTGCGTAAGGAAGAGCTTGGACATTTAGATGTGTTGCAAATCTGTGTGTGTGTAATGTGCACATGCAAGCTCCTGACAAAGGTGTTTTCTAGGTCCAGTTTCAATCTGCCAGACACATTGGAAATGTTTTCCTCTGGCATTCACGCCAAGAGTCGCAGATTACTTAACTCCGTAGCTCTGAGAATGGAACGGCAAGAGGTGTTCCGCTTACGTCATAAAAAGTGCTCCAGAGCGCTTAGCAACGGGCACAACGAAACGAATGTCAGTGGGATAGTGACCATTCCCACCTAGTGCTGGCAATGCAGGAGCACTGCTAAAAGGCAAAGGAAGGCGCTTAGCATCCGGCTTGTGCACAAAGCTTTCAGACTGCCAGAGGACCGCAGCTGTGGTAAGCCCGTTTGCTCATTTGACGTTAGATGTCGCCTGCAAGAACTTCACCCGCATCTGGTTTATGCTGCTACCTGTTGTTAGGCGACAAAGAGGACACATGTAGCAAATGCTTTTTCCTGTTTCATTTTGCTAGACCACGCTCTTCTGTGGCTCTTTAGTGCTCGCCAAACTGCTATGTGCGTGCTGCTGCTTCCATCTGACAAGGAGCACAGCCTTCTGACAGCAGCTTTCAACTTGCTTAAGAAAGAGCGTGGCCATTTAGATGTGATGCAAATCTGTGTGTGTAAGGTGCAGGTGCAAGCTCCTGACAAAGGTGTTCCCTAGGTTCAGTTTCTCCCTGTCAGACACATTGGTAATGTTTTCCTCTGGCATTCACGCCAAGAGTCGCAGATTGTTTAACTGAGGAGCTCTGAGAATGGAACGGCAAGAGGTGTTCCGCTTACGTCATAAACAGAGCACCAGAGCGCTTAGCAACGGGCACAACGAAACGGGTGTGCGGGATAGTGACCATTCCCGCCTAGTGCTGGCAATGCACGGGCACTGCCAAAAGGCAAAGGAAGGCACTTAGCATGCGGCTTGTGCGCAAAGCTTTCAGACTGCCAGAGGACCGCAGCTGTGGTAAGCCCGCTTGCTCATTTGACGTTAGATGTCGCCTGCAAGAGCTTCAGCCGCATCTGGTTTATGCTGCTACCTGTTGTAAGGCGACAAAGAGGACACATGTAGCAAATGCTTTTTCCTGCCTCATTTTGCTAGACCACGCTCTTCTGTGGCTCTTAGGTTCTTGCCAAACTGCTGTGTGCGTGCTGCTGCTTCCATCTGACAAGGGGCACAGCCTTCTGACAGCAGCTTTCAACTTGCCTAAGAAAGAGCTTGGCCATTTAGATGTGTTGCAAATCTGTGTGTCTGTAAGGTGCAGGTGTAAGTTCCTGACAAAGGTGTTTTCTAGGTCCAGTTTCAATCTGCCAGACACATTGGAAATGTTTTCCTCTGGCATTCACGCCAAGAGTCGCAGATTACTTAACTGAGGAGCTCTGAGAATGGAACGGCAAGAGGTGTTCCGCTTACGTCATAAACAGTGCTCCAGAGCGCTTAGCAACGGGCACAACGAAACGTGTCTGCGGGATAGTGACCATTCCCGCCTAGTGCTGGCAATGCACGAGCACTGCCAAAAGGCAAAGAAAGGCGCTTAGCATGCGGCTTGTGCGCAAAGCTTTCAGACTGCCAGAGGACCGCAGCTGTGGTAAGCCCGCTTGCTCATTTGACGTTAGATGTCGCCTGCAAGAACTTCAGCCGCATCTGGTTTATGCTGCTACCTGTTGTAGGCGACAACAAGAGCACATGTAGCAAATGCTTTTTCCTGTTTCATTTTGCTAGACCACGCTCTTCTGTGGCTCTTTAGTGCTCGCCAAACTGCTATGTGCGTGCTGTTGCTTCCATCTGACAAGGAGCACAACCTTCTGACAGCAGCTTTCAACTTGTCTAAGAAAGAGCTTGGCCATTTAGATGTGATGCAAATCTGTGTGCGTGTAAGGTGCAGGTGCAAGCTCCTGACAAAGGTGTTCTCCAGGTTCAGTTTTTATATGCCAGACACATTGGAAATGTTTTCCTCTGGCATTCGCACCAAGAGTCGCAGATTACTTAACTGAGGAGCTCTGAGAATGGAACGGCAAGAGGTGTTCCGCTTACGTCATAAACAGTGCTCCAGAGCGCTTGGCAATGGGCACAACGAAACGTGTCTGTGGGATAGTGACCATTCCCGCCTAGTGCTGGCAATGCACGAGCACTGCCAAAAGGCAAAGGAAGGCGCTTAGCATGCGGCTTGTGCGCAGAGCTTTCAGACTGCCAGAGGACCGCAGCTGTGGTAAGCCCGTTTGCTCATTTGACGTTAGATGTCGCCTGCAAGAACTTCACCCGCATCTGGTTTATGCTGCTACCTGTTGTTAGGCGACAAAGAGGACACATGTAGCAAATGCTTTTTCCTGCCTCATTTTGCTAGACCACTGTCTTCTGTAGCTCTTTAGTTCTTGCCAAACTGCTATGTGCGTGCTGCTGCTTCCATCTGACAAGGAGCACAGCCTTCTGACAGCAGCTTTCAACTTGCCTAAGGAAGAGCTTGGCCATTTAGATGTGTTGCAAATCTGTGTGTGTGTAATGTGCACATGCAAGCTCCTGACAAAGGTGTTTTCTAGGTCCAGTTTCAATCTGCCAGACACATTGGAAATGTTTTCCTCTGGCATTCACGCCAAGAGTCGCAGATTACTTAACTCCGTAGCTCTGAGAATGGAACGGGAAGAGGTGTTCCGCTTACGTCATAAAAAGTGCTCCAGAGCGCTTAGCAACGGGCACAACGAAACGAATGTCTGTGGGATAGTGACCATTCCCACGTAGTGCTGGCAATGCATGAGCACTTCTAAAAGCAAAGAAAGGCGCTTAGCATCCGGCTTGTGCACAAAGCTTTCAGACTGCCAGAGGACCGCAGCTGTGGTAAGCCCGTTTGCTCATTTGACGTTAGATGTCGCCTGCAAGAACTTCACCCGCATCTGGTTTATGCTGCTACCTGTTGTTAGGCGACAAAGAGGACACATGTAGCAAATGCTTTTTCCTGTTTCATTTTGCTAGACCACGCTCTTCTGTAGCTCTTTAGTTCTTGCCAAACTGCTATGTGCGTGCTGCTGCTTCCATCTGACAAGGAGCACAGCCTTCTGACAGCAGCTTTCAACTTGCTTAAGAAAGAGCTTGGCCATTTAGATGTGATGCAAATCTGTGTGTGTAAGGTGCAGGTGCAAGCTCCTGACAAAGGTGTTCCCTAGGTTCAGTTTCTCCCTGTCAGACACATTGGTAATGTTTTCCTCTGGCATTCACGCCAAGAGTCGCAGATTGTTTAACTGAGGAGCTCTGAGAATGGAACGGCAAGAGGTGTTCCGCTTACGTCATAAACAGAGCACCAGAGCGCTTAGCAACGGGCACAACGAAACGGGTGTGCGGGATAGTGACCATTCCCGACTAGTGCTGGCAATGCACGGGCACTGCCAAAAGGCAAAGGAAGGCACTTAGCATGCGGCTTGTGTGCAAAGCTTTCAGACTGCCAGAGGACCGCAGCTGTGGTAAGCCCGCTTGCTCATTTGACGTTAGATGTCGCCTGCAAGAACTTCACCCGCATCTGGTTTATGCTGCTACCTGTTGTAAGGCGACAAAGAGGACACATGTAGCAAATGCTTTTTCCTGCCTCATTTTGCTAGACCACGCTCTTCTGTGGCTCTTAGGTTCTTGCCAAACTGCTGTGTGCGTGCTGCTGCTTCCATCTGACAAGGAGCACAGCCTTCTGACAGCAGCTTTCAACTTGCCTAAGAAAGAGCTTGGCCATTTAGATGTGTTGCAAATCTGTGTGTGTGTAAGGTGCAGGTGCAAGTTCCTGACAAAGGTGTTTTCTAGGTCCAGTTTCAATCTGCCAGACACATTGGAAATGTTTTCCTCTGGCATTCACGCCAAGAGTCGCAGATTACTTAACTCCGTAGCTCTGAGAATGGAACGGCAAGAGGTGTTCCGTTTACGTCATAAACAGTGCTCCAGAGCGCTTAGCAACGGGCACAACGAAACGTGTCTGCGGGATAGTGACCATTCCCGCCTAGTGCTGGCAATGCACGAGCACTGCCAAAAGGCAAAGAAAGGCGCTTAGCATGCGGCTTGTGCGCAAAGCTTTCAGACTGCCAGAGGACCGCAGCTGTGGTAAGCCCGCTTGCTCATTTGACGTTAGATGTCGCCTGCAAGAACTTCAGCCGCATCTGGTTTATGCTGCTACCTGTTGTAAGGCGACAAAGGGGACACATGTAGCAAATGCTTTTTCATGCCTCATTTTGCTAGACCACGCTCTTCTGTGGCTCTTTAGTTCTTTCCAAACCCCTATATACGTACTGCTGCTTCCATCTGACAAGGAGCACAGCCTTCTGACAGCAGCTTTCAACTTGCCTAAGAAAGAGCTTGGCCATTTAGATGTGTTGCAAATCTGTGTGTCTGTAAGGTGCAGGTGCAAGCTCCTGACAAAGGTGTTCTCTAGGTTCAGTTTCTCCCTGTCAGACACATTGGTAATGTTTTCCTCTGGCATTCACGCCAAGAGTCGCAGATTGTTTAACTGAGGAGCTCTGAGAATGGAACGGCAAGAGGTGTTCCGCTTACGTCATAAACAGAGCACCAGAGCGCTTAGCAACGGGCACAACGAAACGGGTGTGCGGGATAGTGACCATTCCCGCCTAGTGCTGGCAATGCACGGGCACTGCCAAAAGGCAAAGGAAGGCACTTAGCATGCGGCTTGTGCGCAAAGCTTTCAGACTGCCAGAGGACCGCAGCTGTGGTAAGCCCGCTTGCTCATTTGACGTTAGATGTCGCCTGCAAGAACTTCACCCGCATCTGGTTTATGCTGCTACATGTTGTAGGCGACAACAAGAGCACATGTAGCAAATGCTTTTTCCTGACCCGTTTTGCTAGACCACGCTCTTCTGTGGCTCTTTAGTGCTTGCCAAACTGCTATGTCCGTGCTGCTGCTTCCATCTGACAAGGAGCACAGCCTTCTGAGAGCAGCTTTCAACTTGCCTAAGAAAGAGCTTGGCCATTTAGATGTGATGCAAATCTGTGTGTGTGTAAGGTGCAAGTGCAAGCTCCTGACAAAGGTGTTTTCTAGGTCCAGTTTCAATCTGCCAGACACATTGGAAATGTTTTCCTCTGGCATTCACGCCAAGAGTCGCAGATTACTTAACTCCGTAGCTCTGAGAATGGAACGGCAAGAGGTGTTCCGCTTACGTCATAAAAAGTGCTCCAGAGCGCTTAGCAACGGGCACAACGAAACGAATGTCTGTGGGATAGTGACCATTCCCACGTAGTGCTGGCAATGCATGAGCACTTCTAAAAGCAAAGGAAGGCGCTTAGCATGCGGCTTGTGCACAAAGCTTTCAGACTGCCAGAGGACCGCAGCTGTGGTAAGCCCGTTTGCTCATTTGACGTTAGATGTCGCCTGCAAGAACTTCACCCGCATCTGGTTTATGCTGCTACCTGTTGTTAGGCGACAAAGAGGACACATGTAGCAAATGCTTTTTCCTGCCTCATTTTGCTAGACCACGCTCTTCTGTGGCTCTTTATTTCTTGCCAAACTGTTATGTGCGTGCTGCTGCTTCCATCTGACAAGGAGCACAGCCTTCTGACAGCAGCTTTCAACTTGCGTAAGGAAGAGCTTGGACATTTAGATGTGTTGCAAATCTGTGTGTGTGTAATGTGCACATGCAAGCTCCTGACAAAGGTGTTTTCTAGGTCCAGTTTCAATCTGCCAGACACATTGGAAATGTTTTCCTCTGGCATTCACGCCAAGAGTCGCAGATTACTTAACTCCGTAGCTCTGAGAATGGAACGGCAAGAGGTGTTCCGCTTACGTCATAAAAAGTGCTCCAGAGCGCTTAGCAACGGGCACAACGAAACGAATGTCAGTGGGATAGTGACCATTCCCACCTAGTGCTGGCAATGCAGGAGCACTGCTAAAAGGCAAAGGAAGGCGCTTAGCATCCGGCTTGTGCACAAAGCTTTCAGACTGCCAGAGGACCGCAGCTGTGGTAAGCCCGTTTGCTCATTTGACGTTAGATGTCGCCTGCAAGAACTTCACCCGCATCTGGTTTATGCTGCTACCTGTTGTTAGGCGACAAAGAGGACACATGTAGCAAATGCTTTTTCCTGTTTCATTTTGCTAGACCACGCTCTTCTGTGGCTCTTTAGTGCTCGCCAAACTGCTATGTGCGTGCTGCTGCTTCCATCTGACAAGGAGCACAGCCTTCTGACAGCAGCTTTCAACTTGCTTAAGAAAGAGCTTGGCCATTTAGATGTGATGCAAATCTGTGTGTGTAAGGTGCAGGTGCAAGCTCCTGACAAAGGTGTTCCCTAGGTTCAGTTTCTCCCTGTCAGACACATTGGTAATGTTTTCCTCTGGCATTCACGCCAAGAGTCGCAGATTGTTTAACTGAGGAGCTCTGAGAATGGAACGGCAAGAGGTGTTCCGCTTACGTCATAAACAGAGCACCAGAGCGCTTAGCAACGGGCACAACGAAACGGGTGTGCGGGATAGTGACCATTCCCGCCTAGTGCTGGCAATGCACGGGCACTGCCAAAAGGCAAAGGAAGGCACTTAGCATGCGGCTTGTGCGCAAAGCTTTCAGACTGCCAGAGGACCGCAGCTGTGGTAAGCCCGCTTGCTCATTTGACGTTAGATGTCGCCTGCAAGAGCTTCAGCCGCATCTGGTTTATGCTGCTACCTGTTGTAAGGCGACAAAGAGGACACATGTAGCAAATGCTTTTTCCTGCCTCATTTTGCTAGACCACGCTCTTCTGTGGCTCTTAGGTTCTTGCCAAACTGCTGTGTGCGTGCTGCTGCTTCCATCTGACAAGGGGCACAGCCTTCTGACAGCAGCTTTCAACTTGCCTAAGAAAGAGCTTGGCCATTTAGATGTGTTGCAAATCTGTGTGTCTGTAAGGTGCAGGTGTAAGTTCCTGACAAAGGTGTTTTCTAGGTCCAGTTTCAATCTGCCAGACACATTGGAAATGTTTTCCTCTGGCATTCACGCCAAGAGTCGCAGATTACTTAACTGAGGAGCTCTGAGAATGGAACGGCAAGAGGTGTTCCGCTTACGTCATAAACAGTGCTCCAGAGCGCTTAGCAACGGGCACAACGAAACGTGTCTGCGGGATAGTGACCATTCCCGCCTAGTGCTGGCAATGCACGAGCACTGCCAAAAGGCAAAGAAAGGCGCTTAGCATGCGGCTTGTGCGCAAAGCTTTCAGACTGCCAGAGGACCGCAGCTGTGGTAAGCCCGCTTGCTCATTTGACGTTAGATGTCGCCTGCAAGAACTTCAGCCGCATCTGGTTTATGCTGCTACCTGTTGTAGGCGACAACAAGAGCACATGTAGCAAATGCTTTTTCCTGTTTCATTTTGCTAGACCACGCTCTTCTGTGGCTCTTTAGTGCTCGCCAAACTGCTATGTGCGTGCTGTTGCTTCCATCTGACAAGGAGCACAACCTTCTGACAGCAGCTTTCAACTTGTCTAAGAAAGAGCTTGGCCATTTAGATGTGATGCAAATCTGTGTGCGTGTAAGGTGCAGGTGCAAGCTCCTGACAAAGGTGTTCTCCAGGTTCAGTTTTTATATGCCAGACACATTGGAAATGTTTTCCTCTGGCATTCGCACCAAGAGTCGCAGATTACTTAACTGAGGAGCTCTGAGAATGGAACGGCAAGAGGTGTTCCGCTTACGTCATAAACAGTGCTCCAGAGCGCTTGGCAATGGGCACAACGAAACGTGTCTGTGGGATAGTGACCATTCCCGCCTAGTGCTGGCAATGCACGAGCACTGCCAAAAGGCAAAGGAAGGCGCTTAGCATGCGGCTTGTGCGCAGAGCTTTCAGACTGCCAGAGGACCGCAGCTGTGGTAAGCCCGTTTGCTCATTTGACGTTAGATGTCGCCTGCAAGAACTTCACCCGCATCTGGTTTATGCTGCTACCTGTTGTTAGGCGACAAAGAGGACACATGTAGCAAATGCTTTTTCCTGCCTCATTTTGCTAGACCACTGTCTTCTGTAGCTCTTTAGTTCTTGCCAAACTGCTATGTGCGTGCTGCTGCTTCCATCTGACAAGGAGCACAGCCTTCTGACAGCAGCTTTCAACTTGCCTAAGGAAGAGCTTGGCCATTTAGATGTGTTGCAAATCTGTGTGTGTGTAATGTGCACATGCAAGCTCCTGACAAAGGTGTTTTCTAGGTCCAGTTTCAATCTGCCAGACACATTGGAAATGTTTTCCTCTGGCATTCACGCCAAGAGTCGCAGATTACTTAACTCCGTAGCTCTGAGAATGGAACGGGAAGAGGTGTTCCGCTTACGTCATAAAAAGTGCTCCAGAGCGCTTAGCAACGGGCACAACGAAACGAATGTCTGTGGGATAGTGACCATTCCCACGTAGTGCTGGCAATGCATGAGCACTTCTAAAAGCAAAGAAAGGCGCTTAGCATCCGGCTTGTGCACAAAGCTTTCAGACTGCCAGAGGACCGCAGCTGTGGTAAGCCCGTTTGCTCATTTGACGTTAGATGTCGCCTGCAAGAACTTCACCCGCATCTGGTTTATGCTGCTACCTGTTGTTAGGCGACAAAGAGGACACATGTAGCAAATGCTTTTTCCTGCCTCATTTTGCTAGACCACGCTCTTCTGTAGCTCTTTATTTCTTGCCAAACTGTTATGTGCGTGCTGCTGCTTCCATCTGACAAGGAGCACAGCCTTCTGACAGCAGCTTTCAACTTGCGTAAGGAAGAGCTTGGACATTTAGATGTGATGCAAATCTGTGTGCGTGTAAGGTGCAGGTGTAAGTTCCTGACAAAGGTGTTTTCTAGGTCCAGTTTCAATCTGCCAGACACATTGGAAATGTTTTCCTCTGGCATTCACGCCAAGAGTCGCAGATTACTTAACTCCGTAGCTCTGAGAATGGAACGGCAAGAGGTGTTCCGCTTACGTCATAAACAGTGCTCCAGAGCGCTTAGCAACGGGCACAACGAAACGTGTCTGCGGGATAGTGACCATTCCCGCCTAGTGCTGGCAATGCACGAGCACTGCCAAAAGGCAAAGAAAGGCGCTTAGCATGCGGCTTGTGCGCAAAGCTTTCAGACTGCCAGAGGACCGCAGCTGTGGTAAGCCCGCTTGCTCATTTGACGTTAGATGTCGCCTGCAAGAACTTCACCCGCATCTGGTTTATGCTGCTACCTGTTGTCAGGAGACAAAAAGGACACATGTAGCAAATGCTTTTTCCTGCCTCATTTTGCTAGACCACGGTCTTCTGTGGCTCTTTAGTTCTTGCCAAACTGCTATGTGCGTGCTGCTGCTTCCATCTGACAAGGAGCACAGCCTTCTGAGAGCAGCTTTCAACTTGCCTAAGAAAGAGCTTGGCCATTTAGATTTGATGCAAATCTGTGTGTGTGTAAGGTGCAAGTGCAAGCTCCTGACAAAGGTGTTTTCTAGGTCCAGTTTCAATCTGCCAGACACATTGGAAATGTTTTCCTCTGGCATTCACGCCAAGAGTCGCAGATTACTTAACTCCGTAGCTCTGAGAATGGAACGGCAAGAGGTGTTCCGCTTACGTCATAAAAAGTGCTCCAGAGCGCTTAGCAACGGGCACAACGAAACGAATGTCTGTGGGATAGTGACCATTCCCACGTAGTGCTGGCAATGCATGAGCACTTCTAAAAGCAAAGGAAGGCGCTTAGCATGCGGCTTGTGCACAAAGCTTTCAGACTGCCAGAGGACCGCAGCTGTGGTAAGCCCGTTTGCTCATTTGACGTTAGATGTCGCCTGCAAGAACTTCACCCGCATCTGGTTTATGCTGCTACCTGTTGTTAGGCGACAAAGAGGACACATGTAGCAAATGCTTTTTCCTGCCTCATTTTGCTAGACCACGCTCTTCTGTGGCTCTTTATTTCTTGCCAAACTGTTATGTGCGTGCTGCTGCTTCCATCTGACAAGGAGCACAGCCTTCTGACAGCAGCTTTCAACTTGCGTAAGGAAGAGCTTGGACATTTAGATGTGTTGCAAATCTGTGTGTGTGTAATGTGCACATGCAAGCTCCTGACAAAGGTGTTTTCTAGGTCCAGTTTCAATCTGCCAGACACATTGGAAATGTTTTCCTCTGGCATTCACGCCAAGAGTCGCAGATTACTTAACTCCGTAGCTCTGAGAATGGAACGGCAAGAGGTGTTCCGCTTACGTCATAAAAAGTGCTCCAGAGCGCTTAGCAACGGGCACAACGAAACGAATGTCAGTGGGATAGTGACCATTCCCACCTAGTGCTGGCAATGCAGGAGCACTGCTAAAAGGCAAAGGAAGGCGCTTAGCATCCGGCTTGTGCACAAAGCTTTCAGACTGCCAGAGGACCGCAGCTGTGGTAAGCCCGTTTGCTCATTTGACGTTAGATGTCGCCTGCAAGAACTTCACCCGCATCTGGTTTATGCTGCTACCTGTTGTTAGGCGACAAAGAGGACACATGTAGCAAATGCTTTTTCCTATTTCATTTTGCTAGACCACGCTCTTCTGTGGCTCTTTAGTGCTCGCCAAACTGCTATGTGCGTGCTGCTGCTTCCATCTGACAAGGAGCACAGCCTTCTGACAGCAGCTTTCAACTTGCTTAAGAAAGAGCTTGGCCATTTAGATGTGATGCAAATCTGTGTGTGTAAGGTGCAGGTGCAAGCTCCTGACAAAGGTGTTCCCTAGGTTCAGTTTCTCCCTGTCAGACACATTGGTAATGTTTTCCTCTGGCATTCACGCCAAGAGTCGCAGATTGTTTAACTGAGGAGCTCTGAGAATGGAACGGCAAGAGGTGTTCCGCTTACGTCATAAACAGAGCACCAGAGCGCTTAGCAACGGGCACAACGAAACGGGTGTGCGGGATAGTGACCATTCCCGCCTAGTGCTGGCAATGCACGGGCACTGCCAAAAGGCAAAGGAAGGCACTTAGCATGCGGCTTGTGCGCAAAGCTTTCAGACTGCCAGAGGACCGCAGCTGTGGTAAGCCCGCTTGCTCATTTGACGTTAGATGTCGCCTGCAAGAGCTTCAGCCGCATCTGGTTTATGCTGCTACCTGTTGTAAGGCGACAAAGAGGACACATGTAGCAAATGCTTTTTCCTGCCTCATTTTGCTAGACCACGCTCTTCTGTGGCTCTTAGGTTCTTGCCAAACTGCTGTGTGCGTGCTGCTGCTTCCATCTGACAAGGGGCACAGCCTTCTGACAGCAGCTTTCAACTTGCCTAAGAAAGAGCTTGGCCATTTAGATGTGTTGCAAATCTGTGTGTCTGTAAGGTGCAGGTGTAAGTTCCTGACAAAGGTGTTTTCTAGGTCCAGTTTCAATCTGCCAGACACATTGGAAATGTTTTCCTCTGGCATTCACGCCAAGAGTCGCAGATTACTTAACTGAGGAGCTCTGAGAATGGAACGGCAAGAGGTGTTCCGCTTACGTCATAAACAGTGCTCCAGAGCGCTTAGCAACGGGCACAACGAAACGTGTCTGCGGGATAGTGACCATTCCCGCCTAGTGCTGGCAATGCACGAGCACTGCCAAAAGGCAAAGAAAGGCGCTTAGCATGCGGCTTGTGCGCAAAGCTTTCAGACTGCCAGAGGACCGCAGCTGTGGTAAGCCCGCTTGCTCATTTGACGTTAGATGTCGCCTGCAAGAACTTCAGCCGCATCTGGTTTATGCTGCTACCTGTTGTAGGCGACAACAAGAGCACATGTAGCAAATGCTTTTTCCTGTTTCATTTTGCTAGACCACGCTCTTCTGTGGCTCTTTAGTGCTCGCCAAACTGCTATGTGCGTGCTGTTGCTTCCATCTGACAAGGAGCACAACCTTCTGACAGCAGCTTTCAACTTGTCTAAGAAAGAGCTTGGCCATTTAGATGTGATGCAAATCTGTGTGCGTGTAAGGTGCAGGTGCAAGCTCCTGACAAAGGTGTTCTCCAGGTTCAGTTTTTATATGCCAGACACATTGGAAATGTTTTCCTCTGGCATTCGCACCAAGAGTCGCAGATTACTTAACTGAGGAGCTCTGAGAATGGAACGGCAAGAGGTGTTCCGCTTACGTCATAAACAGTGCTCCAGAGCGCTTGGCAATGGGCACAACGAAACGTGTCTGTGGGATAGTGACCATTCCCGCCTAGTGCTGGCAATGCACGAGCACTGCCAAAAGGCAAAGGAAGGCGCTTAGCATGCGGCTTGTGCGCAGAGCTTTCAGACTGCCAGAGGACCGCAGCTGTGGTAAGCCCGTTTGCTCATTTGACGTTAGATGTCGCCTGCAAGAACTTCACCCGCATCTGGTTTATGCTGCTACCTGTTGTTAGGCGACAAAGAGGACACATGTAGCAAATGCTTTTTCCTGCCTCATTTTGCTAGACCACTGTCTTCTGTAGCTCTTTAGTTCTTGCCAAACTGCTATGTGCGTGCTGCTGCTTCCATCTGACAAGGAGCACAGCCTTCTGACAGCAGCTTTCAACTTGCCTAAGGAAGAGCTTGGCCATTTAGATGTGTTGCAAATCTGTGTGTGTGTAATGTGCACATGCAAGCTCCTGACAAAGGTGTTTTCTAGGTCCAGTTTCAATCTGCCAGACACATTGGAAATGTTTTCCTCTGGCATTCACGCCAAGAGTCGCAGATTACTTAACTCCGTAGCTCTGAGAATGGAACGGGAAGAGGTGTTCCGCTTACGTCATAAAAAGTGCTCCAGAGCGCTTAGCAACGGGCACAACGAAACGAATGTCTGTGGGATAGTGACCATTCCCACGTAGTGCTGGCAATGCATGAGCACTTCTAAAAGCAAAGAAAGGCGCTTAGCATCCGGCTTGTGCACAAAGCTTTCAGACTGCCAGAGGACCGCAGCTGTGGTAAGCCCGTTTGCTCATTTGACGTTAGATGTCGCCTGCAAGAACTTCACCCGCATCTGGTTTATGCTGCTACCTGTTGTTAGGCGACAAAGAGGACACATGTAGCAAATGCTTTTTCCTGCCTCATTTTGCTAGACCACGCTCTTCTGTAGCTCTTTATTTCTTGCCAAACTGTTATGTGCGTGCTGCTGCTTCCATCTGACAAGGAGCACAGCCTTCTGACAGCAGCTTTCAACTTGCGTAAGGAAGAGCTTGGACATTTAGATGTGATGCAAATCTGTGTGCGTGTAAGGTGCAGGTGTAAGTTCCTGACAAAGGTGTTTTCTAGGTCCAGTTTCAATCTGCCAGACACATTGGAAATGTTTTCCTCTGGCATTCACGCCAAGAGTCGCAGATTACTTAACTCCGTAGCTCTGAGAATGGAACGGCAAGAGGTGTTCCGCTTACGTCATAAACAGTGCTCCAGAGCGCTTAGCAACGGGCACAACGAAACGTGTCTGCGGGATAGTGACCATTCCCGCCTAGTGCTGGCAATGCACGAGCACTGCCAAAAGGCAAAGAAAGGCGCTTAGCATGCGGCTTGTGCGCAAAGCTTTCAGACTGCCAGAGGACCGCAGCTGTGGTAAGCCCGCTTGCTCATTTGACGTTAGATGTCGCCTGCAAGAACTTCACCCGCATCTGGTTTATGCTGCTACCTGTTGTCAGGAGACAAAAAGGACACATGTAGCAAATGCTTTTTCCTGCCTCATTTTGCTAGACCACGGTCTTCTGTGGCTCTTTAGTTCTTGCCAAACTGCTATGTGCGTGCTGCTGCTTCCATCTGACAAGGAGCACAGCCTTCTGAGAGCAGCTTTCAACTTGCCTAAGAAAGAGCTTGGCCATTTAGATTTGATGCAAATCTGTGTGTGTGTAAGGTGCAAGTGCAAGCTCCTGACAAAGGTGTTTTCTAGGTCCAGTTTCAATCTGCCAGACACATTGGAAATGTTTTCCTCTGGCATTCACGCCAAGAGTCGCAGATTACTTAACTCCGTAGCTCTGAGAATGGAACGGCAAGAGGTGTTCCGCTTACGTCATAAAAAGTGCTCCAGAGCGCTTAGCAACGGGCACAACGAAACGAATGTCTGTGGGATAGTGACCATTCCCACGTAGTGCTGGCAATGCATGAGCACTTCTAAAAGCAAAGGAAGGCGCTTAGCATGCGGCTTGTGCACAAAGCTTTCAGACTGCCAGAGGACCGCAGCTGTGGTAAGCCCGTTTGCTCATTTGACGTTAGATGTCGCCTGCAAGAACTTCACCCACATCTGGTTTATGCTGCTACCTGTTGTTAGGCGACAAAGAGGACACATGTAGCAAATGCTTTTTCCTGCCTCATTTTGCTAGACCACGCTCTTCTGTAGCTCTTTATTTCTTGCCAAACTGTTATGTGCGTGCTGCTGCTTCCATCTGACAAGGAGCACAGCCTTCTGACAGCAGCTTTCAACTTGCGTAAGGAAGAGCTTGGACATTTAGATGTGTTGCAAATCTGTGTGTGTGTAATGTGCACATGCAAGCTCCTGACAAAGGTGTTTTCTAGGTCCAGTTTCAATCTGCCAGACACATTGGAAATGTTTTCCTCTGGCATTCACGCCAAGAGTCGCAGATTACTTAACTCCGTAGCTCTGAGAATGGAACGGCAAGAGGTGTTCCGCTTACGTCATAAACAGTGCTCCAGAGCGCTTAGCAACGGGCACAACGAAACGTGTCTGCGGGATAGTGACCATTCCCGCCTAGTGCTGGCAATGCACGAGCACTGCCAAAAGGCAAAGAAAGGCGCTTAGCATGCGGCTTGTGCGCAAAGCTTTCAGACTGCCAGAGGACCGCAGCTGTGGTAAGCCCGCTTGCTCATTTGACGTTAGATGTCGCCTGCAAGAACTTCACTCGCATCTCGTTTATGCTGCTACCTGTTGTTAGGAGACAAAAAGGACACATGTAGCAAATGCTTTTTCCTGCCTCATTTTGCTAGACCACGGTCTTCTGTGGCTCTTTAGTTCTTGCCAAACTGCTATGTGCGTGCTGCTGCTTCCATCTGACAAGGAGCACAGCCTTCTGACAGCAGCTTTCAACTTGCCTAAGAAAGAGCTTGGCCATTTAGATTTGATGCAAATCTGTGTGTGTGTAAGGTGCAAGTGCAAGCTCCTGACAAAGGTGTTTTCTAGGTCCAGTTTCAATCTGCCAGACACATTGGAAATGTTTTCCTCTGGCATTCACGCCAAGAGTCGCAGATTACTTAACTCCGTAGCTCTGAGAATGGAACGGCAAGAGGTGTTCCGCTTACGTCATAAAAAGTGCTCCAGAGCGCTTAGCAACGGGCACAACGAAACGAATGTCTGTGGGATAGTGACCATTCCCACGTAGTGCTGGCAATGCATGAGCACTTCTAAAAGCAAAGGAAGGCGCTTAGCATCCGGCTTGTGCACAAAGCTTTCAGACTGCCAGAGGACCGCAGCTGTGGTAAGCCCGTTTGCTCATTTGACGTTAGATGTCGCCTGCAAGAACTTCACCCGCATCTGGTTTATGCTGCTACCTGTTGTTAGGCGACAAAGAGGACACATGTAGCAAATGCTTTTTCCTGCCTCATTTTGCTAGACCACGCTCTTCTGTAGCTCTTTATTTCTTGCCAAACTGTTATGTGCGTGCTGCTGCTTCCATCTGACAAGGAGCACAGCCTTCTGACAGCAGCTTTCAACTTGCGTAAGGAAGAGCTTGGACATTTAGATGTGTTGCAAATCTGTGTGTGTGTAATGTGCACATGCAAGCTCCTGACAAAGGTGTTTTCTAGGTCCAGTTTCAATCTGCCAGACACATTGGAAATGTTTTCCTCTGGCATTCACGCCAAGAGTCGCAGATTACTTAACTCCGTAGCTCTGAGAATGGAACGGCAAGAGGTGTTCCGCTTACGTCATAAACAGTGCTCCAGAGCGCTTAGCAACGGGCACAACGAAACGTGTCTGCAGGATAGTGACCATTCCCGCCTAGTGCTGGCAATGCACGAGCACTGCCAAAAGGCAAAGAAAGGCGCTTAGCATGCGGCTTGTGCGCAAAGCTTTCAGACTGCCAGAGGACCGCAGCTGTGGTAAGCCCGCTTGCTCATTTGACGTTAGATGTCGCCTGCAAGAACTTCACTCGCATCTCGTTTATGCTGCTACCTGTTGTTAGGAGACAAAGGGGACACATGTAGCAAATGCTTTTTCATGCCTCATTTTGCTAGACCACGCTCTTCTGTGGCTCTTTAGTTCTTTCCAAACCCCTATGTACGTACTGCTGCTTCCATCTGACAAGGAGCACAGCCTTCTGACAGCAGCTTTCAACTTGCCTAAGAAAGAGCTTGGCCATTTAGATGTGTTGCAAATCTGTGTGTCTGTAAGGTGCAGGTGCAAGCTCCTGACAAAGGTGTTCTCTAGGTTCAGTTTCTCCCTGTCAGACACATTGGTAATGTTTTCCTCTGGCATTCACGCCAAGAGTCGCAGATTGTTTAACTGAGGAGCTCTGAGAATGGAACGGCAAGAGGTGTTCCGCTTACGTCATAAACAGAGCACCAGAGCGCTTAGCAACGGGCACAACGAAACGGGTGTGCGGGATAGTGACCATTCCCGCCTAGTGCTGGCAATGCACGGGCACTGCCAAAAGGCAAAGGAAGGCACTTAGCATGCGGCTTGTGCGCAAAGCTTTCAGACTGCCAGAGGACCGCAGCTGTGGTAAGCCCGCTTGCTCATTTGACGTTAGATGTCGCCTGCAAGAACTTCACCCGCATCTGGTTTATGCTGCTACCTGTTGTAGGCGACAACAAGAGCACATGTAGCAAATGCTTTTTCCTGACCCGTTTTGCTAGACCACGCTCTTCTGTGGCTCTTTAGTGCTCGCCAAACTGCTATGTGCGTGCTGTTGCTTCCATCTGACAAGGAGCACAACCTTCTGACAGCAGCTTTCAACTTGTCTAAGAAAGAGCTTGGCCATTTAGATGTGATGCAAATCTGTGTGCGTGTAAGGTGCAGGTGCAAGCTCCTGACAAAGGTGTTCTCCAGGTTCAGTTTTTATATGCCAGACACATTGGAAATGTTTTCCTCTGGCATTCGCACCAAGAGTCGCAGATTACTTAACTGAGGAGCTCTGAGAATGGAACGGCAAGAGGTGTTCCGCTTACGTCATAAACAGTGCTCCAGAGCGCTTGGCAATGGGCACAACGAAACGTGTCTGTGGGATAGTGACCATTCCCGCCTAGTGCTGGCAATGCACGAGCACTGCCAAAAGGCAAAGGAAGGCGCTTAGCATGCGGCTTGTGCGCAGAGCTTTCAGACTGCCAGAGGACCGCAGCTGTGGTAAGCCCGTTTGCTCATTTGACGTTAGATGTCGCCTGCAAGAACTTCACCCGCATCTGGTTTATGCTGCTACCTGTTGTTAGGCGACAAAGAGGACACATGTAGCAAATGCTTTTTCCTGCCTCATTTTGCTAGACCACGCTCTTCTGTAGCTCTTTATTTCTTGCCAAACTGTTATGTGCGTGCTGCTGCTTCCATCTGACAAGGAGCACAGCCTTCTGACAGCAGCTTTCAACTTGCGTAAGGAAGAGCTTGGACATTTAGATGTGTTGCAAATCTGTGTGTGTGTAATGTGCACATGCAAGCTCCTGACAAAGGTGTTTTCTAGGTCCAGTTTCAATCTGCCAGACACATTGGAAATGTTTTCCTCTGGCATTCACGCCAAGAGTCGCAGATTACTTAACTCCGTAGCTCTGAGAATGGAACGGCAAGAGGTGTTCCGCTTACGTCATAAACAGTGCTCCAGAGCGCTTAGCAACGGGCACAACGAAACGTGTCTGCAGGATAGTGACCATTCCCGCCTAGTGCTGGCAATGCACGAGCACTGCCAAAAGGCAAAGAAAGGCGCTTAGCATGCGGCTTGTGCGCAAAGCTTTCAGACTGCCAGAGGACCGCAGCTGTGGTAAGCCCGCTTGCTCATTTGACGTTAGATGTCGCCTGCAAGAACTTCACTCGCATCTCGTTTATGCTGCTACCTGTTGTTAGGAGACAAAGGGGACACATGTAGCAAATGCTTTTTCATGCCTCATTTTGCTAGACCACGCTCTTCTGTGGCTCTTTAGTTCTTTCCAAACCCCTATGTACGTACTGCTGCTTCCATCTGACAAGGAGCACAGCCTTCTGACAGCAGCTTTCAACTTGCCTAAGAAAGAGCTTGGCCATTTAGATGTGTTGCAAATCTGTGTGTCTGTAAGGTGCAGGTGCAAGCTCCTGACAAAGGTGTTCTCTAGGTTCAGTTTCTCCCTGTCAGACACATTGGTAATGTTTTCCTCTGGCATTCACGCCAAGAGTCGCAGATTGTTTAACTGAGGAGCTCTGAGAATGGAACGGCAAGAGGTGTTCCGCTTACGTCATAAACAGAGCACCAGAGCGCTTAGCAACGGGCACAACGAAACGGGTGTGCGGGATAGTGACCATTCCCGCCTAGTGCTGGCAATGCACGGGCACTGCCAAAAGGCAAAGGAAGGCACTTAGCATGCGGCTTGTGCGCAAAGCTTTCAGACTGCCAGAGGACCGCAGCTGTGGTAAGCCCGCTTGCTCATTTGACGTTAGATGTCGCCTGCAAGAACTTCACCCGCATCTGGTTTATGCTGCTACCTGTTGTAGGCGACAACAAGAGCACATGTAGCAAATGCTTTTTCCTGACCCGTTTTGCTAGACCACGCTCTTCTGTGGCTCTTTAGTGCTCGCCAAACTGCTATGTGCGTGCTGTTGCTTCCATCTGACAAGGAGCACAACCTTCTGACAGCAGCTTTCAACTTGTCTAAGAAAGAGCTTGGCCATTTAGATGTGATGCAAATCTGTGTGCGTGTAAGGTGCAGGTGCAAGCTCCTGACAAAGGTGTTCTCCAGGTTCAGTTTTTATATGCCAGACACATTGGAAATGTTTTCCTCTGGCATTCGCACCAAGAGTCGCAGATTACTTAACTGAGGAGCTCTGAGAATGGAACGGCAAGAGGTGTTCCGCTTACGTCATAAACAGTGCTCCAGAGCGCTTGGCAATGGGCACAACGAAACGTGTCTGTGGGATAGTGACCATTCCCGCCTAGTGCTGGCAATGCACGAGCACTGCCAAAAGGCAAAGGAAGGCGCTTAGCATGCGGCTTGTGCGCAGAGCTTTCAGACTGCCAGAGGACCGCAGCTGTGGTAAGCCCGTTTGCTCATTTGACGTTAGATGTCGCCTGCAAGAACTTCACCCGCATCTGGTTTATGCTGCTACCTGTTGTTAGGCGACAAAGAGGACACATGTAGCAAATGCTTTTTCCTGTTTCATTTTGCTAGACCACGCTCTTCTGTAGCTCTTTAGTTCTTGCCAAACTGCTATGTGCGTGCTGCTGCTTCCATCTGACAAGGAGCACAGCCTTCTGACAGCAGCTTTCAACTTGCTTAAGAAAGAGCTTGGCCATTTAGATGTGATGCAAATCTGTGTGTGTAAGGTGCAGGTGCAAGCTCCTGACAAAGGTGTTCCCTAGGTTCAGTTTCTCCCTGTCAGACACATTGGTAATGTTTTCCTCTGGCATTCACGCCAAGAGTCGCAGATTGTTTAACTGAGGAGCTCTGAGAATGGAACGGCAAGAGGTGTTCCGCTTACGTCATAAACAGAGCACCAGAGCGCTTAGCAACGGGCACAACGAAACGGGTGTGCGGGATAGTGACCATTCCCGCCTAGTGCTGGCAATGCACGGGCACTGCCAAAAGGCAAAGGAAGGCACTTAGCATGCGGCTTGTGTGCAAAGCTTTCAGACTGCCAGAGGACCGCAGCTGTGGTAAGCCCGCTTGCTCATTTGACGTTAGATGTCGCCTGCAAGAACTTCACCCGCATCTGGTTTATGCTGCTACCTGTTGTAAGGCGACAAAGAGGACACATGTAGCAAATGCTTTTTCCTGCCTCATTTTGCTAGACCACGCTCTTCTGTGGCTCTTAGGTTCTTGCCAAACTGCTGTGTGCGTGCTGCTGCTTCCATCTGACAAGGAGCACAGCCTTCTGACAGCAGCTTTCAACTTGCCTAAGAAAGAGCTTGGCCATTTAGATGTGTTGCAAATCTGTGTGTGTGTAAGGTGCAGGTGCAAGTTCCTGACAAAGGTGTTTTCTAGGTCCAGTTTCAATCTGCCAGACACATTGGAAATGTTTTCCTCTGGCATTCACGCCAAGAGTCGCAGATTACTTAACTCCGTAGCTCTGAGAATGGAACGGCAAGAGGTGTTCCGTTTACGTCATAAACAGTGCTCCAGAGCGCTTAGCAACGGGCACAACGAAACGTGTCTGCGGGATAGTGACCATTCCCGCCTAGTGCTGGCAATGCACGAGCACTGCCAAAAGGCAAAGAAAGGCGCTTAGCATGCGGCTTGTGCGCAAAGCTTTCAGACTGCCAGAGGACCGCAGCTGTGGTAAGCCCGCTTGCTCATTTGACGTTAGATGTCGCCTGCAAGAACTTCAGCCGCATCTGGTTTATGCTGCTACCTGTTGTAAGGCGACAAAGGGGACACATGTAGCAAATGCTTTTTCATGCCTCATTTTGCTAGACCACGCTCTTCTGTGGCTCTTTAGTTCTTTCCAAACCCCTATATACGTACTGCTGCTTCCATCTGACAAGGAGCACAGCCTTCTGACAGCAGCTTTCAACTTGCCTAAGAAAGAGCTTGGCCATTTAGATGTGTTGCAAATCTGTGTGTCTGTAAGGTGCAGGTGCAAGCTCCTGACAAAGGTGTTCTCTAGGTTCAGTTTCTCCCTGTCAGACACATTGGTAATGTTTTCCTCTGGCATTCACGCCAAGAGTCGCAGATTGTTTAACTGAGGAGCTCTGAGAATGGAACGGCAAGAGGTGTTCCGCTTACGTTATAAACAGAGCACCAGAGCGCTTAGCAACGGGCACAACGAAACGGGTGTGCGGGATAGTGACCATTCCCGCCTAGTGCTGGCAATGCACGGGCACTGCCAAAAGGCAAAGGAAGGCACTTAGCATGCGGCTTGTGCGCAAAGCTTTCAGACTGCCAGAGGACCGCAGCTGTGGTAAGCCCGCTTGCTCATTTGACGTTAGATGTCGCCTGCAAGAACTTCACCCGCATCTGGTTTATGCTGCTACATGTTGTAGGCGACAACAAGAGCACATGTAGCAAATGCTTTTTCCTGACCCGTTTTGCTAGACCACGCTCTTCTGTGGCTCTTTAGTGCTTGCCAAACTGCTATGTCCGTGCTGCTGCTTCCATCTGACAAGGAGCACAGCCTTCTGAGAGCAGCTTTCAACTTGCCTAAGAAAGAGCTTGGCCATTTAGATGTGATGCAAATCTGTGTGTGTGTAAGGTGCAAGTGCAAGCTCCTGACAAAGGTGTTTTCTAGGTCCAGTTTCAATCTGCCAGACACATTGGAAATGTTTTCCTCTGGCATTCACGCCAAGAGTCGCAGATTACTTAACTCCGTAGCTCTGAGAATGGAACGGCAAGAGGTGTTCCGCTTACGTCATAAAAAGTGCTCCAGAGCGCTTAGCAACGGGCACAACGAAACGAATGTCTGTGGGATAGTGACCATTCCCACGTAGTGCTGGCAATGCATGAGCACTTCTAAAAGCAAAGGAAGGCGCTTAGCATGCGGCTTGTGCACAAAGCTTTCAGACTGCCAGAGGACCGCAGCTGTGGTAAGCCCGTTTGCTCATTTGACGTTAGATGTCGCCTGCAAGAACTTCACCCGCATCTGGTTTATGCTGCTACCTGTTGTTAGGCGACAAAGAGGACACATGTAGCAAATGCTTTTTCCTGCCTCATTTTGCTAGACCACGCTCTTCTGTGGCTCTTTATTTCTTGCCAAACTGTTATGTGCGTGCTGCTGCTTCCATCTGACAAGGAGCACAGCCTTCTGACAGCAGCTTTCAACTTGCGTAAGGAAGAGCTTGGACATTTAGATGTGTTGCAAATCTGTGTGTGTGTAATGTGCACATGCAAGCTCCTGACAAAGGTGTTTTCTAGGTCCAGTTTCAATCTGCCAGACACATTGGAAATGTTTTCCTCTGGCATTCACGCCAAGAGTCGCAGATTACTTAACTCCGTAGCTCTGAGAATGGAACGGCAAGAGGTGTTCCGCTTACGTCATAAAAAGTGCTCCAGAGCGCTTAGCAACGGGCACAACGAAACGAATGTCAGTGGGATAGTGACCATTCCCACCTAGTGCTGGCAATGCAGGAGCACTGCTAAAAGGCAAAGGAAGGCGCTTAGCATCCGGCTTGTGCACAAAGCTTTCAGACTGCCAGAGGACCGCAGCTGTGGTAAGCCCGTTTGCTCATTTGACGTTAGATGTCGCCTGCAAGAACTTCACCCGCATCTGGTTTATGCTGCTACCTGTTGTTAGGCGACAAAGAGGACACATGTAGCAAATGCTTTTTCCTGTTTCATTTTGCTAGACCACGCTCTTCTGTGGCTCTTTAGTGCTCGCCAAACTGCTATGTGCGTGCTGCTGCTTCCATCTGACAAGGAGCACAGCCTTCTGACAGCAGCTTTCAACTTGCTTAAGAAAGAGCTTGGCCATTTAGATGTGATGCAAATCTGTGTGTGTAAGGTGCAGGTGCAAGCTCCTGACAAAGGTGTTCCCTAGGTTCAGTTTCTCCCTGTCAGACACATTGGTAATGTTTTCCTCTGGCATTCACGCCAAGAGTCGCAGATTGTTTAACTGAGGAGCTCTGAGAATGGAACGGCAAGAGGTGTTCCGCTTACGTCATAAACAGAGCACCAGAGCGCTTAGCAACGGGCACAACGAAACGGGTGTGCGGGATAGTGACCATTCCCGCCTAGTGCTGGCAATGCACGGGCACTGCCAAAAGGCAAAGGAAGGCACTTAGCATGCGGCTTGTGCGCAAAGCTTTCAGACTGCCAGAGGACCGCAGCTGTGGTAAGCCCGCTTGCTCATTTGACGTTAGATGTCGCCTGCAAGAGCTTCAGCCGCATCTGGTTTATGCTGCTACCTGTTGTAAGGCGACAAAGAGGACACATGTAGCAAATGCTTTTTCCTGCCTCATTTTGCTAGACCACGCTCTTCTGTGGCTCTTAGGTTCTTGCCAAACTGCTGTGTGCGTGCTGCTGCTTCCATCTGACAAGGGGCACAGCCTTCTGACAGCAGCTTTCAACTTGCCTAAGAAAGAGCTTGGCCATTTAGATGTGTTGCAAATCTGTGTGTCTGTAAGGTGCAGGTGTAAGTTCCTGACAAAGGTGTTTTCTAGGTCCAGTTTCAATCTGCCAGACACATTGGAAATGTTTTCCTCTGGCATTCACGCCAAGAGTCGCAGATTACTTAACTGAGGAGCTCTGAGAATGGAACGGCAAGAGGTGTTCCGCTTACGTCATAAACAGTGCTCCAGAGCGCTTAGCAACGGGCACAACGAAACGTGTCTGCGGGATAGTGACCATTCCCGCCTAGTGCTGGCAATGCACGAGCACTGCCAAAAGGCAAAGAAAGGCGCTTAGCATGCGGCTTGTGCGCAAAGCTTTCAGACTGCCAGAGGACCGCAGCTGTGGTAAGCCCGCTTGCTCATTTGACGTTAGATGTCGCCTGCAAGAACTTCAGCCGCATCTGGTTTATGCTGCTACCTGTTGTAGGCGACAACAAGAGCACATGTAGCAAATGCTTTTTCCTGTTTCATTTTGCTAGACCACGCTCTTCTGTGGCTCTTTAGTGCTCGCCAAACTGCTATGTGCGTGCTGTTGCTTCCATCTGACAAGGAGCACAACCTTCTGACAGCAGCTTTCAACTTGTCTAAGAAAGAGCTTGGCCATTTAGATGTGATGCAAATCTGTGTGCGTGTAAGGTGCAGGTGCAAGCTCCTGACAAAGGTGTTCTCCAGGTTCAGTTTTTATATGCCAGACACATTGGAAATGTTTTCCTCTGGCATTCGCACCAAGAGTCGCAGATTACTTAACTGAGGAGCTCTGAGAATGGAACGGCAAGAGGTGTTCCGCTTACGTCATAAACAGTGCTCCAGAGCGCTTGGCAATGGGCACAACGAAACGTGTCTGTGGGATAGTGACCATTCCCGCCTAGTGCTGGCAATGCACGAGCACTGCCAAAAGGCAAAGGAAGGCGCTTAGCATGCGGCTTGTGCGCAGAGCTTTCAGACTGCCAGAGGACCGCAGCTGTGGTAAGCCCGTTTGCTCATTTGACGTTAGATGTCGCCTGCAAGAACTTCACCCGCATCTGGTTTATGCTGCTACCTGTTGTTAGGCGACAAAGAGGACACATGTAGCAAATGCTTTTTCCTGCCTCATTTTGCTAGACCACTGTCTTCTGTAGCTCTTTAGTTCTTGCCAAACTGCTATGTGCGTGCTGCTGCTTCCATCTGACAAGGAGCACAGCCTTCTGACAGCAGCTTTCAACTTGCCTAAGGAAGAGCTTGGCCATTTAGATGTGTTGCAAATCTGTGTGTGTGTAATGTGCACATGCAAGCTCCTGACAAAGGTGTTTTCTAGGTCCAGTTTCAATCTGCCAGACACATTGGAAATGTTTTCCTCTGGCATTCACGCCAAGAGTCGCAGATTACTTAACTCCGTAGCTCTGAGAATGGAACGGCAAGAGGTGTTCCGCTTACGTCATAAAAAGTGCTCCAGAGCGCTTAGCAACGGGCACAACGAAACGAATGTCTGTGGGATAGTGACCATTCCCACGTAGTGCTGGCAATGCATGAGCACTTCTAAAAGCAAAGGAAGGCGCTTAGCATGCGGCTTGTGCACAAAGCTTTCAGACTGCCAGAGGACCGCAGCTGTGGTAAGCCCGTTTGCTCATTTGACGTTAGATGTCGCCTGCAAGAACTTCACCCGCATCTGGTTTATGCTGCTACCTGTTGTTAGGCGACAAAGAGGACACATGTAGCAAATGCTTTTTCCTGCCTCATTTTGCTAGACCACGCTCTTCTGTAGCTCTTTATTTCTTGCCAAACTGTTATGTGCGTGCTGCTGCTTCCATCTGACAAGGAGCACAGCCTTCTGACAGCAGCTTTCAACTTGCGTAAGGAAGAGCTTGGACATTTAGATGTGTTGCAAATCTGTGTGTGTGTAATGTGCACATGCAAGCTCCTGACAAAGGTGTTTTCTAGGTCCAGTTTCAATCTGCCAGACACATTGGAAATGTTTTCCTCTGGCATTCACGCCAAGAGTCGCAGATTACTTAACTCCGTAGCTCTGAGAATGGAACGGCAAGAGGTGTTCCGCTTACGTCATAAACAGTGCTCCAGAGCGCTTAGCAACGGGCACAACGAAACGTGTCTGCGGGATAGTGACCATTCCCGCCTAGTGCTGGCAATGCACGAGCACTGCCAAAAGGCAAAGAAAGGCGCTTAGCATGCGGCTTGTGCGCAAAGCTTTCAGACTGCCAGAGGACCGCAGCTGTGGTAAGCCCGCTTGCTCATTTGACGTTAGATGTCGCCTGCAAGAACTTCACTCGCATCTCGTTTATGCTGCTACCTGTTGTTAGGAGACAAAAAGGACACATGTAGCAAATGCTTTTTCCTGCCTCATTTTGCTAGACCACGGTCTTCTGTGGCTCTTTAGTTCTTGCCAAACTGCTATGTGCGTGCTGCTGCTTCCATCTGACAAGGAGCACAGCCTTCTGACAGCAGCTTTCAACTTGCCTAAGAAAGAGCTTGGCCATTTAGATTTGATGCAAATCTGTGTGTGTGTAAGGTGCAAGTGCAAGCTCCTGACAAAGGTGTTTTCTAGGTCCAGTTTCAATCTGCCAGACACATTGGAAATGTTTTCCTCTGGCATTCACGCCAAGAGTCGCAGATTACTTAACTCCGTAGCTCTGAGAATGGAACGGCAAGAGGTGTTCCGCTTACGTCATAAAAAGTGCTCCAGAGCGCTTAGCAACGGGCACAACGAAACGAATGTCTGTGGGATAGTGACCATTCCCACGTAGTGCTGGCAATGCATGAGCACTTCTAAAAGCAAAGGAAGGCGCTTAGCATCCGGCTTGTGCACAAAGCTTTCAGACTGCCAGAGGACCGCAGCTGTGGTAAGCCCGTTTGCTCATTTGACGTTAGATGTCGCCTGCAAGAACTTCACCCGCATCTGGTTTATGCTGCTACCTGTTGTTAGGCGACAAAGAGGACACATGTAGCAAATGCTTTTTCCTGCCTCATTTTGCTAGACCACGCTCTTCTGTAGCTCTTTATTTCTTGCCAAACTGTTATGTGCGTGCTGCTGCTTCCATCTGACAAGGAGCACAGCCTTCTGACAGCAGCTTTCAACTTGCGTAAGGAAGAGCTTGGACATTTAGATGTGTTGCAAATCTGTGTGTGTGTAATGTGCACATGCAAGCTCCTGACAAAGGTGTTTTCTAGGTCCAGTTTCAATCTGCCAGACACATTGGAAATGTTTTCCTCTGGCATTCACGCCAAGAGTCGCAGATTACTTAACTCCGTAGCTCTGAGAATGGAACGGCAAGAGGTGTTCCGCTTACGTCATAAACAGTGCTCCAGAGCGCTTAGCAACGGGCACAACGAAACGTGTCTGCAGGATAGTGACCATTCCCGCCTAGTGCTGGCAATGCACGAGCACTGCCAAAAGGCAAAGAAAGGCGCTTAGCATGCGGCTTGTGCGCAAAGCTTTCAGACTGCCAGAGGACCGCAGCTGTGGTAAGCCCGCTTGCTCATTTGACGTTAGATGTCGCCTGCAAGAACTTCACTCGCATCTCGTTTATGCTGCTACCTGTTGTTAGGAGACAAAGGGGACACATGTAGCAAATGCTTTTTCATGCCTCATTTTGCTAGACCACGCTCTTCTGTGGCTCTTTAGTTCTTTCCAAACCCCTATGTACGTACTGCTGCTTCCATCTGACAAGGAGCACAGCCTTCTGACAGCAGCTTTCAACTTGCCTAAGAAAGAGCTTGGCCATTTAGATGTGTTGCAAATCTGTGTGTCTGTAAGGTGCAGGTGCAAGCTCCTGACAAAGGTGTTCTCTAGGTTCAGTTTCTCCCTGTCAGACACATTGGTAATGTTTTCCTCTGGCATTCACGCCAAGAGTCGCAGATTGTTTAACTGAGGAGCTCTGAGAATGGAACGGCAAGAGGTGTTCCGCTTACGTCATAAACAGAGCACCAGAGCGCTTAGCAACGGGCACAACGAAACGGGTGTGCGGGATAGTGACCATTCCCGCCTAGTGCTGGCAATGCACGGGCACTGCCAAAAGGCAAAGGAAGGCACTTAGCATGCGGCTTGTGCGCAAAGCTTTCAGACTGCCAGAGGACCGCAGCTGTGGTAAGCCCGCTTGCTCATTTGACGTTAGATGTCGCCTGCAAGAACTTCACCCGCATCTGGTTTATGCTGCTACCTGTTGTAGGCGACAACAAGAGCACATGTAGCAAATGCTTTTTCCTGACCCGTTTTGCTAGACCACGCTCTTCTGTGGCTCTTTAGTGCTTGCCAAACTGCTATGTCCGTGCTGCTGCTTCCATCTGACAAGGAGCACAGCCTTCTGAGAGCAGCTTTCAACTTGCCTAAGAAAGAGCTTGGCCATTTAGATGTGATGCAAATCTGTGTGTGTGTAAGGTGCAAGTGCAAGCTCCTGACAAAGGTGTTTTCTAGGTCCAGTTTCAATCTGCCAGACACATTGGAAATGTTTTCCTCTGGCATTCACGCCAAGAGTCGCAGATTACTTAACTCCGTAGCTCTGAGAATGGAACGGCAAGAGGTGTTCCGCTTACGTCATAAAAAGTGCTCCAGAGCGCTTAGCAACGGGCACAACGAAACGAATGTCTGTGGGATAGTGACCATTCCCACGTAGTGCTGGCAATGCATGAGCACTTCTAAAAGCAAAGGAAGGCGCTTAGCATGCGGCTTGTGCACAAAGCTTTCAGACTGCCAGAGGACCGCAGCTGTGGTAAGCCCGTTTGCTCATTTGACGTTAGATGTCGCCTGCAAGAACTTCACCCGCATCTGGTTTATGCTGCTACCTGTTGTTAGGCGACAAAGAGGACACATGTAGCAAATGCTTTTTCCTGCCTCATTTTGCTAGACCACGCTCTTCTGTGGCTCTTTATTTCTTGCCAAACTGTTATGTGCGTGCTGCTGCTTCCATCTGACAAGGAGCACAGCCTTCTGACAGCAGCTTTCAACTTGCGTAAGGAAGAGCTTGGACATTTAGATGTGTTGCAAATCTGTGTGTGTGTAATGTGCACATGCAAGCTCCTGACAAAGGTGTTTTCTAGGTCCAGTTTCAATCTGCCAGACACATTGGAAATGTTTTCCTCTGGCATTCACGCCAAGAGTCGCAGATTACTTAACTCCGTAGCTCTGAGAATGGAACGGCAAGAGGTGTTCCGCTTACGTCATAAACAGTGCTCCAGAGCGCTTAGCAACGGGCACAACGAAACGTGTCTGCGGGATAGTGACCATTCCCGCCTAGTGCTGGCAATGCACGAGCACTGCCAAAAGGCAAAGAAAGGCGCTTAGCATCCGGCTTGTGCGCAAAGCTTTCAGACTGCCAGAGGACCGCAGCTGTGGTAAGCCCGCTTGCTCATTTGACGTTAGATGTCGCCTGCAAGAACTTCACTCGCATCTCGTTTATGCTGCTACCTGTTGTTAGGAGACAAAAAGGACACATGTAGCAAATGCTTTTTCCTGCCTCATTTTGCTAGACCACGGTCTTCTGTGGCTCTTTAGTTCTTGCCAAACTGCTATGTGCGTGCTGCTGCTTCCATCTGACAAGGAGCACAGCCTTCTGACAGCAGCTTTCAACTTGCCTAAGAAAGAGCTTGGCCATTTAGATTTGATGCAAATCTGTGTGTGTGTAAGGTGCAATGCAAGCTCCTGACAAAGGTGTTTTCTAGGTCCAGTTTCAATCTGCCAGACACATTGGAAATGTTTTCCTCTGGCATTCACGCCAAGAGTCGCAGATTACTTAACTCCGTAGCTCTGAGAATGGAACGGCAAGAGGTGTTCCGCTTACGTCATAAAAAGTGCTCCAGAGCGCTTAGCAACGGGCACAACGAAACGAATGTCAGTGGGATAGTGACCATTCCCACCTAGTGCTGGCAATGCAGGAGCACTGCTAAAAGGCAAAGGAAGGCGCTTAGCATCCGGCTTGTGCACAAAGCTTTCAGACTGCCAGAGGACCGCAGCTGTGGTAAGCCCGTTTGCTCATTTGACGTTAGATGTCGCCTGCAAGAACTTCACCCGCATCTGGTTTATGCTGCTACCTGTTGTTAGGCGACAAAGAGGACACATGTAGCAAATGCTTTTTCCTGTTTCATTTTGCTAGACCACGCTCTTCTGTGGCTCTTTAGTGCTCGCCAAACTGCTATGTGCGTGCTGCTGCTTCCATCTGACAAGGAGCACAGCCTTCTGACAGCAGCTTTCAACTTGCTTAAGAAAGAGCTTGGCCATTTAGATGTGATGCAAATCTGTGTGTGTAAGGTGCAGGTGCAAGCTCCTGACAAAGGTGTTCCCTAGGTTCAGTTTCTCCCTGTCAGACACATTGGTAATGTTTTCCTCTGGCATTCACGCCAAGAGTCGCAGATTGTTTAACTGAGGAGCTCTGAGAATGGAACGGCAAGAGGTGTTCCGCTTACGTCATAAACAGAGCACCAGAGCGCTTAGCAACGGGCACAACGAAACGGGTGTGCGGGATAGTGACCATTCCCGCCTAGTGCTGGCAATGCACGGGCACTGCCAAAAGGCAAAGGAAGGCACTTAGCATGCGGCTTGTGCGCAAAGCTTTCAGAGTGCCAGAGGACCGCAGCTGTGGTAAGCCCGCTTGCTCATTTGACGTTAGATGTCGCCTGCAAGAGCTTCAGCCGCATCTGGTTTATGCTGCTACCTGTTGTAAGGCGACAAAGAGGACACATGTAGCAAATGCTTTTTCCTGCCTCATTTTGCTAGACCACGCTCTTCTGTGGCTCTTAGGTTCTTGCCAAACTGCTGTGTGCGTGCTGCTGCTTCCATCTGACAAGGAGCACAGCCTTCTGACAGCAGCTTTCAACTTGCCTAAGAAAGAGCTTGGCCATTTAGATGTGTTGCAAATCTGTGTGTGTGTAAGGTGCAGGTGTAAGTTCCTGACAAAGGTGTTTTCTAGGTCCAGTTTCAATCTGCCAGACACATTGGAAATGTTTTCCTCTGGCATTCACGCCAAGAGTCGCAGATTACTTAACTGAGGAGCTCTGAGAATGGAACGGCAAGAGGTGTTCCGCTTTCGTCATAAACAGTGCTCCAGAGCGCTTAGCAACGGGCACAACGAAACGTGTCTGCGGGATAGTGACCATTCCCGCCTAGTGCTGGCAATGCACGAGCACTGCCAAAAGGCAAAGAAAGGCGCTTAGCATGCGGCTTGTGCGCAAAGCTTTCAGACTGCCAGAGGACCGCAGCTGTGGTAAGCCCGCTTGCTCATTTGACGTTAGATGTCGCCTGCAAGAACTTCAGCCGCATCTGGTTTATGCTGCTACCTGTTGTTAGGCGACAACAAGAGCACATGTAGCAAATGCTTTTTCCTGTTTCATTTTACTAGACCACGCTCTTCTGTGGCTCTTTAGTGCTCGCCAAACTGCTATGTGCGTGCTGTTGCTTCCATCTGACAAGGAGCACAACCTTCTGACAGCAGCTTTCAACTTGTCTAAGAAAGAGCTTGGCCATTTAGATGTGATGCAAATCTGTGTGCGTGTAAGGTGCAGGTGCAAGCTCCTGACAAAGGTGTTCTCCAGGTTCAGTTTTTATATGCCAGACACATTGGAAATGTTTTCCTCTGGCATTCGCACCAAGAGTCGCAGATTACTTAACTGAGGAGCTCTGAGAATGGAACGGCAAGAGGTGTTCCGCTTACGTCATAAACAGTGCTCCAGAGCGCTTGGCAATGGGCACAACGAAACGTGTCTGTGGGATAGTGACCATTCCCGCCTAGTGCTGGCAATGCACGAGCACTGCCAAAAGGCAAAGGAAGGCGCTTAGCATGCGGCTTGTGCGCAGAGCTTTCAGACTGCCAGAGGACCGCAGCTGTGGTAAGCCCGTTTGCTCATTTGACGTTAGATGTCGCCTGCAAGAACTTCACCCGCATCTGGTTTATGCTGCTACCTGTTGTAGGCGACAACAAGAGCACATGTAGCAAATGCTTTTTCCTGACCCGTTTTGCTAGACCACGCTCTTCTGTGGCTCTTTAGTGCTTGCCAAACTGCTATGTCCGTGCTGCTGCTTCCATCTGACAAGGAGCACAGCCTTCTGAGAGCAGCTTTCAACTTGCCTAAGAAAGAGCTTGGCCATTTAGATGTGATGCAAATCTGTGTGTGTGTAAGGTGCAAGTGCAAGCTCCTGACAAAGGTGTTTTCTAGGTCCAGTTTCAATCTGCCAGACACATTGGAAATATTTTCCTCTGGCATTCACGCCAAGAGTCGCAGATTACTTAACTCCGTAGCTCTGAGAATGGAACGGCAAGAGGTGTTCCGCTTACGTCATAAACAGTGCTCCAGAGCGCTTAGCAACGGGCACAACGAAACGTGTCTGCGGGATAGTGACCATTCCCGCCTAGTGCTGGCAATGCACGAGCACTGCCAAAAGGCAAAGAAAGGCGCTTAGCATGCGGCTTGTGCGCAAAGCTTTCAGACTGCCAGAGGACCGCAGCTGTGGTAAGCCCGCTTGCTCATTTGACGTTAGATGTCGCCTGCAAGAACTTCACTCGCATCTCGTTTATGCTGCTACCTGTTGTTAGGAGACAAAAAGGACACATGTAGCAAATGCTTTTTCCTGCCTCATTTTGCTAGACCACGCTCTTCTGTGGCTCTTTAGTTCTTGCCAAACTGCTATGTGCGTGCTGCTGCTTCCATCTGACAAGGAGCACAGCCTTCTGACAGCAGCTTTCAACTTGCCTAAGAAAGAGCTTGGCCATTTAGATTTGATGCAAATCTGTGTGTGTGTAAGGTGCAAGTGCAAGCTCCTGACAAAGGTGTTTTCTAGGTCCAGTTTCAATCTGCCAGACACATTGGAAATGTTTTCCTCTGGCATTCACGCCAAGAGTCGCAGATTACTTAACTCCGTAGCTCTGAGAATGGAACGGCAAGAGGTGTTCCGCTTACGTCATAAAAAGTGCTCCAGAGCATTTAGCAACGGGCACAACGAAACGAATGTCAGTGGGATAGTGACCATTCCCACCTAGTGCTGGCAATGCAGGAGCACTGCTAAAAGGCAAAGGAAGGCGCTTAGCATCCGGCTTGTGCACAAAGCTTTCAGACTGCCAGAGGACCGCAGCTGTGGTAAGCCCGTTTGCTCATTTGACGTTAGATGTCGCCTGCAAGAACTTCACCCGCATCTGGTTTATGCTGCTACCTGTTGTTAGGCGACAAAGAGGACACATGTAGCAAATGCTTTTTCCTGTTTCATTTTGCTAGACCACGCTCTTCTGTGGCTCTTTAGTGCTCGCCAAACTGCTATGTGCGTGCTGCTGCTTCCATCTGACAAGGAGCACAGCCTTCTGACAGCAGCTTTCAACTTGCTTAAGAAAGAGCTTGGCCATTTAGATGTGATGCAAATCTGTGTGTGTAAGGTGCAGGTGCAAGCTCCTGACAAAGGTGTTCCCTAGGTTCAGTTTCTCCCTGTCAGACACATTGGTAATGTTTTCCTCTGGCATTCACGCCAAGAGTCGCAGATTGTTTAACTGAGGAGCTCTGAGAATGGAACGGCAAGAGGTGTTCCGCTTACGTCATAAACAGAGCACCAGAGCGCTTAGCAACGGGCACAACGAAACGGGTGTGCGGGATAGTGACCATTCCCGCCTAGTGCTGGCAATGCACGGGCACTGCCAAAAGGCAAAGGAAGGCACTTAGCATGCGGCTTGTGCGCAAAGCTTTCAGACTGCCAGAGGACCGCAGCTGTGGTAAGCCCGCTTGCTCATTTGACGTTAGATGTCGCCTGCAAGAGCTTCAGCCGCATCTGGTTTATGCTGCTACCTGTTGTAAGGCGACAAAGAGGACACATGTAGCAAATGCTTTTTCCTGCCTCATTTTGCTAGACCACGCTCTTCTGTGGCTCTTAGGTTCTTGCCAAACTGCTGTGTGCGTGCTGCTGCTTCCATCTGACAAGGGGCACAGCCTTCTGACAGCAGCTTTCAACTTGCCTAAGAAAGAGCTTGGCCATTTAGATGTGTTGCAAATCTGTGTGTTTGTAAGGTGCAGGTGTAAGTTCCTGACAAAGGTGTTTTCTAGGTCCAGTTTCAATCTGCCAGACACATTGGAAATGTTTTCCTCTGGCATTCACGCCAAGAGTCGCAGATTACTTAACTGAGGAGCTCTGAGAATGGAACGGCAAGAGGTGTTCCGCTTACGTCATAAACAGTGCTCCAGAGCGCTTAGCAACGGGCACAACGAAACGTGTCTGCGGGATAGTGACCATTCCCGCCTAGTGCTGGCAATGCACGAGCACTGCCAAAAGGCAAAGAAAGGCGCTTAGCATGCGGCTTGTGCGCAAAGCTTTCAGACTGCCAGAGGACCGCAGCTGTGGTAAGCCCGCTTGCTCATTTGACGTTAGATGTCGCCTGCAAGAACTTCAGCCGCATCTGGTTTATGCTGCTACCTGTTGTAGGCGACAACAAGAGCACATGTAGCAAATGCTTTTTCCTGTTTCATTTTGCTAGACCACGCTCTTCTGTGGCTCTTTAGTGCTCGCCAAACTGCTATGTGCGTGCTGTTGCTTCCATCTGACAAGGAGCACAACCTTCTGACAGCAGCTTTCAACTTGTCTAAGAAAGAGCTTGGCCATTTAGATGTGATGCAAATCTGTGTGCGTGTAAGGTGCAGGTGCAAGCTCCTGACAAAGGTGTTCTCCAGGTTCAGTTTTTATATGCCAGACACATTGGAAATGTTTTCCTCTGGCATTCGCACCAAGAGTCGCAGATTACTTAACTGAGGAGCTCTGAGAATGGAACGGCAAGAGGTGTTCCGCTTACGTCATAAACAGTGCTCCAGAGCGCTTGGCAATGGGCACAACGAAACGTGTCTGTGGGATAGTGACCATTCCCGCCTAGTGCTGGCAATGCACGAGCACTGCCAAAAGGCAAAGGAAGGCGCTTAGCATGCGGCTTGTGCGCAGAGCTTTCAGACTGCCAGAGGACCGCAGCTGTGGTAAGCCCGTTTGCTCATTTGACGTTAGATGTCGCCTGCAAGAACTTCACCCGCATCTGGTTTATGCTGCTACCTGTTGTAGGCGACAACAAGAGCACATGTAGCAAATGCTTTTTCCTGACCCGTTTTGCTAGACCACGCTCTTCTGTGGCTCTTTAGTGCTTGCCAAACTGCTATGTCCGTGCTGCTGCTTCCATCTGACAAGGAGCACAGCCTTCTGAGAGCAGCTTTCAACTTGCCTAAGAAAGAGCTTGGCCATTTAGATGTGATGCAAATCTGTGTGTGTGTAAGGTGCAAGTGCAAGCTCCTGACAAAGGTGTTTTCTAGGTCCAGTTTCAATCTGCCAGACACATTGGAAATGTTTTCCTCTGGCATTCACGCCAAGAGTCGCAGATTACTTAACTCCGTAGCTCTGAGAATGGAACGGCAAGAGGTGTTCCGCTTACGTCATAAAAAGTGCTCCAGAGCGCTTAGCAACGGGCACAACGAAACGAATGTCTGTGGGATAGTGACCATTCCCACGTAGTGCTGGCAATGCATGAGCACTTCTAAAAGCAAAGGAAGGCGCTTAGCATCCGGCTTGTGCACAAAGCTTTCAGACTGCCAGAGGACCGCAGCTGTGGTAAGCCCGTTTGCTCATTTGACGTTAGATGTCGCCTGCAAGAACTTCACCCGCATCTGGTTTATGCTGCTACCTGTTGTTAGGCGACAAAGAGGACACATGTAGCAAATGCTTTTTCCTGCCTCATTTTGCTAGACCACGCTCTTCTGTGGCTCTTTATTTCTTGCCAAACTGTTATGTGCGTGCTGCTGCTTCCATCTGACAAGGAGCACAGCCTTCTGACAGCAGCTTTCAACTTGCGTAAGGAAGAGCTTGGCCATTTAGATGTGTTGCAAATCTGTGTGTGTGTAATGTGCACATGCAAGCTCCTGACAAAGGTGTTTTCTAGGTCCAGTTTCAATCTGCCAGACACATTGGAAATATTTTCCTCTGGCATTCACGCCAAGAGTCGCAGATTACTTAACTGAGGAGCTCTGAGAATGGAACGGCAAGAGGTGTTCCGCTTACGTCATAAACAGTGCTCCAGAGCGCTTAGCAACGGGCACAACGAAACGTGTCTGCGGGATAGTGACCATTCCCGCCTAGTGCTGGCAATGCACGAGCACTGCCAAAAGGCAAAGAAAGGCGCTTAGCATGCGGCTTGTGCGCAAAGCTTTCAGACTGCCAGAGGACCGCAGCTGTGGTAAGCCCGCTTGCTCATTTGACGTTAGATGTCGCCTGCAAGAACTTCACTCGCATCTCGTTTATGCTGCTACCTGTTGTTAGGAGACAAAAAGGACACATGTAGCAAATGCTTTTTCCTGCCTCATTTTGCTAGACCACGGTCTTCTGTGGCTCTTTAGTTCTTGCCAAACTGCTATGTGCGTGCTGCTGCTTCCATCTGACAAGGAGCACAGCCTTCTGACAGCAGCTTTCAACTTGCCTAAGAAAGAGCTTGGCCATTTAGATTTGATGCAAATCTGTGTGTGTGTAAGGTGCAAGTGCAAGCTCCTGACAAAGGTGTTTTCTAGGTCCAGTTTCAATCTGCCAGACACATTGGAAATGTTTTCCTCTGGCATTCACGCCAAGAGTCGCAGATTACTTAACTCCGTAGCTCTGAGAATGGAACGGCAAGAGGTGTTCCGCTTACGTCATAAAAAGTGCTCCAGAGCATTTAGCAACGGGCACAACGAAACGAATGTCAGTGGGATAGTGACCATTCCCACCTAGTGCTGGCAATGCAGGAGCACTGCTAAAAGGCAAAGGAAGGCGCTTAGCATCCGGCTTGTGCACAAAGCTTTCAGACTGCCAGAGGACCGCAGCTGTGGTAAGCCCGTTTGCTCATTTGACGTTAGATGTCGCCTGCAAGAACTTCACCCGCATCTGGTTTATGCTGCTACCTGTTGTTAGGCGACAAAGAGGACACATGTAGCAAATGCTTTTTCCTGTTTCATTTTGCTAGACCACGCTCTTCTGTGGCTCTTTAGTGCTCGCCAAACTGCTATGTGCGTGCTGCTGCTTCCATCTGACAAGGAGCACAGCCTTCTGACAGCAGCTTTCAACTTGCTTAAGAAAGAGCTTGGCCATTTAGATGTGATGCAAATCTGTGTGTGTAAGGTGCAGGTGCAAGCTCCTGACAAAGGTGTTCCCTAGGTTCAGTTTCTCCCTGTCAGACACATTGGTAATGTTTTCCTCTGGCATTCACGCCAAGAGTCGCAGATTGTTTAACTGAGGAGCTCTGAGAATGGAACGGCAAGAGGTGTTCCGCTTACGTCATAAACAGAGCACCAGAGCGCTTAGCAACGGGCACAACGAAACGGGTGTGCGGGATAGTGACCATTCCCGCCTAGTGCTGGCAATGCACGGGCACTGCCAAAAGGCAAAGGAAGGCACTTAGCATGCGGCTTGTGCGCAAAGCTTTCAGAGTGCCAGAGGACCGCAGCTGTGGTAAGCCCGCTTGCTCATTTGACGTTAGATGTCGCCTGCAAGAGCTTCAGCCGCATCTGGTTTATGCTGCTACCTGTTGTAAGGCGACAAAGAGGACACATGTAGCAAATGCTTTTTCCTGCCTCATTTTGCTAGACCACGCTCTTCTGTGGCTCTTAGGTTCTTGCCAAACTGCTGTGTGCGTGCTGCTGCTTCCATCTGACAAGGAGCACAGCCTTCTGACAGCAGCTTTCAACTTGCCTAAGAAAGAGCTTGGCCATTTAGATGTGTTGCAAATCTGTGTGTGTGTAAGGTGCAGGTGTAAGTTCCTGACAAAGGTGTTTTCTAGGTCCAGTTTCAATCTGCCAGACACATTGGAAATGTTTTCCTCTGGCATTCACGCCAAGAGTCGCAGATTACTTAACTGAGGAGCTCTGAGAATGGAACGGCAAGAGGTGTTCCGCTTTCGTCATAAACAGTGCTCCAGAGCGCTTAGCAACGGGCACAACGAAACGTGTCTGCGGGATAGTGACCATTCCCGCCTAGTGCTGGCAATGCACGAGCACTGCCAAAAGGCAAAGAAAGGCGCTTAGCATGCGGCTTGTGCGCAAAGCTTTCAGACTGCCAGAGGACCGCAGCTGTGGTAAGCCCGCTTGCTCATTTGACGTTAGATGTCGCCTGCAAGAACTTCAGCCGCATCTGGTTTATGCTGCTACCTGTTGTTAGGCGACAACAAGAGCACATGTAGCAAATGCTTTTTCCTGTTTCATTTTACTAGACCACGCTCTTCTGTGGCTCTTTAGTGCTCGCCAAACTGCTATGTGCGTGCTGTTGCTTCCATCTGACAAGGAGCACAACCTTCTGACAGCAGCTTTCAACTTGTCTAAGAAAGAGCTTGGCCATTTAGATGTGATGCAAATCTGTGTGCGTGTAAGGTGCAGGTGCAAGCTCCTGACAAAGGTGTTCTCCAGGTTCAGTTTTTATATGCCAGACACATTGGAAATGTTTTCCTCTGGCATTCGCACCAAGAGTCGCAGATTACTTAACTGAGGAGCTCTGAGAATGGAACGGCAAGAGGTGTTCCGCTTACGTCATAAACAGTGCTCCAGAGCGCTTGGCAATGGGCACAACGAAACGTGTCTGTGGGATAGTGACCATTCCCGCCTAGTGCTGGCAATGCACGAGCACTGCCAAAAGGCAAAGGAAGGCGCTTAGCATGCGGCTTGTGCGCAGAGCTTTCAGACTGCCAGAGGACCGCAGCTGTGGTAAGCCCGTTTGCTCATTTGACGTTAGATGTCGCCTGCAAGAACTTCACCCGCATCTGGTTTATGCTGCTACCTGTTGTAGGCGACAACAAGAGCACATGTAGCAAATGCTTTTTCCTGACCCGTTTTGCTAGACCACGCTCTTCTGTGGCTCTTTAGTGCTTGCCAAACTGCTATGTCCGTGCTGCTGCTTCCATCTGACAAGGAGCACAGCCTTCTGAGAGCAGCTTTCAACTTGCCTAAGAAAGAGCTTGGCCATTTAGATGTGATGCAAATCTGTGTGTGTGTAAGGTGCAAGTGCAAGCTCCTGACAAAGGTGTTTTCTAGGTCCAGTTTCAATCTGCCAGACACATTGGAAATATTTTCCTCTGGCATTCACGCCAAGAGTCGCAGATTACTTAACTCCGTAGCTCTGAGAATGGAACGGCAAGAGGTGTTCCGCTTACGTCATAAACAGTGCTCCAGAGCGCTTAGCAACGGGCACAACGAAACGTGTCTGCGGGATAGTGACCATTCCCGCCTAGTGCTGGCAATGCACGAGCACTGCCAAAAGGCAAAGAAAGGCGCTTAGCATGCGGCTTGTGCGCAAAGCTTTCAGACTGCCAGAGGACCGCAGCTGTGGTAAGCCCGCTTGCTCATTTGACGTTAGATGTCGCCTGCAAGAACTTCACTCGCATCTCGTTTATGCTGCTACCTGTTGTTAGGAGACAAAAAGGACACATGTAGCAAATGCTTTTTCCTGCCTCATTTTGCTAGACCACGCTCTTCTGTGGCTCTTTAGTTCTTGCCAAACTGCTATGTGCGTGCTGCTGCTTCCATCTGACAAGGAGCACAGCCTTCTGACAGCAGCTTTCAACTTGCCTAAGAAAGAGCTTGGCCATTTAGATTTGATGCAAATCTGTGTGTGTGTAAGGTGCAAGTGCAAGCTCCTGACAAAGGTGTTTTCTAGGTCCAGTTTCAATCTGCCAGACACATTGGAAATGTTTTCCTCTGGCATTCACGCCAAGAGTCGCAGATTACTTAACTCCGTAGCTCTGAGAATGGAACGGCAAGAGGTGTTCCGCTTACGTCATAAAAAGTGCTCCAGAGCATTTAGCAACGGGCACAACGAAACGAATGTCAGTGGGATAGTGACCATTCCCACCTAGTGCTGGCAATGCAGGAGCACTGCTAAAAGGCAAAGGAAGGCGCTTAGCATCCGGCTTGTGCACAAAGCTTTCAGACTGCCAGAGGACCGCAGCTGTGGTAAGCCCGTTTGCTCATTTGACGTTAGATGTCGCCTGCAAGAACTTCACCCGCATCTGGTTTATGCTGCTACCTGTTGTTAGGCGACAAAGAGGACACATGTAGCAAATGCTTTTTCCTGTTTCATTTTGCTAGACCACGCTCTTCTGTGGCTCTTTAGTGCTCGCCAAACTGCTATGTGCGTGCTGCTGCTTCCATCTGACAAGGAGCACAGCCTTCTGACAGCAGCTTTCAACTTGCTTAAGAAAGAGCTTGGCCATTTAGATGTGATGCAAATCTGTGTGTGTAAGGTGCAGGTGCAAGCTCCTGACAAAGGTGTTCCCTAGGTTCAGTTTCTCCCTGTCAGACACATTGGTAATGTTTTCCTCTGGCATTCACGCCAAGAGTCGCAGATTGTTTAACTGAGGAGCTCTGAGAATGGAACGGCAAGAGGTGTTCCGCTTACGTCATAAACAGAGCACCAGAGCGCTTAGCAACGGGCACAACGAAACGGGTGTGCGGGATAGTGACCATTCCCGCCTAGTGCTGGCAATGCACGGGCACTGCCAAAAGGCAAAGGAAGGCACTTAGCATGCGGCTTGTGCGCAAAGCTTTCAGACTGCCAGAGGACCGCAGCTGTGGTAAGCCCGCTTGCTCATTTGACGTTAGATGTCGCCTGCAAGAGCTTCAGCCGCATCTGGTTTATGCTGCTACCTGTTGTAAGGCGACAAAGAGGACACATGTAGCAAATGCTTTTTCCTGCCTCATTTTGCTAGACCACGCTCTTCTGTGGCTCTTAGGTTCTTGCCAAACTGCTGTGTGCGTGCTGCTGCTTCCATCTGACAAGGGGCACAGCCTTCTGACAGCAGCTTTCAACTTGCCTAAGAAAGAGCTTGGCCATTTAGATGTGTTGCAAATCTGTGTGTTTGTAAGGTGCAGGTGTAAGTTCCTGACAAAGGTGTTTTCTAGGTCCAGTTTCAATCTGCCAGACACATTGGAAATGTTTTCCTCTGGCATTCACGCCAAGAGTCGCAGATTACTTAACTGAGGAGCTCTGAGAATGGAACGGCAAGAGGTGTTCCGCTTACGTCATAAACAGTGCTCCAGAGCGCTTAGCAACGGGCACAACGAAACGTGTCTGCGGGATAGTGACCATTCCCGCCTAGTGCTGGCAATGCACGAGCACTGCCAAAAGGCAAAGAAAGGCGCTTAGCATGCGGCTTGTGCGCAAAGCTTTCAGACTGCCAGAGGACCGCAGCTGTGGTAAGCCCGCTTGCTCATTTGACGTTAGATGTCGCCTGCAAGAACTTCAGCCGCATCTGGTTTATGCTGCTACCTGTTGTAGGCGACAACAAGAGCACATGTAGCAAATGCTTTTTCCTGTTTCATTTTGCTAGACCACGCTCTTCTGTGGCTCTTTAGTGCTCGCCAAACTGCTATGTGCGTGCTGTTGCTTCCATCTGACAAGGAGCACAACCTTCTGACAGCAGCTTTCAACTTGTCTAAGAAAGAGCTTGGCCATTTAGATGTGATGCAAATCTGTGTGCGTGTAAGGTGCAGGTGCAAGCTCCTGACAAAGGTGTTCTCCAGGTTCAGTTTTTATATGCCAGACACATTGGAAATGTTTTCCTCTGGCATTCGCACCAAGAGTCGCAGATTACTTAACTGAGGAGCTCTGAGAATGGAACGGCAAGAGGTGTTCCGCTTACGTCATAAACAGTGCTCCAGAGCGCTTGGCAATGGGCACAACGAAACGTGTCTGTGGGATAGTGACCATTCCCGCCTAGTGCTGGCAATGCACGAGCACTGCCAAAAGGCAAAGGAAGGCGCTTAGCATGCGGCTTGTGCGCAGAGCTTTCAGACTGCCAGAGGACCGCAGCTGTGGTAAGCCCGTTTGCTCATTTGACGTTAGATGTCGCCTGCAAGAACTTCACCCGCATCTGGTTTATGCTGCTACCTGTTGTAGGCGACAACAAGAGCACATGTAGCAAATGCTTTTTCCTGACCCGTTTTGCTAGACCACGCTCTTCTGTGGCTCTTTAGTGCTTGCCAAACTGCTATGTCCGTGCTGCTGCTTCCATCTGACAAGGAGCACAGCCTTCTGAGAGCAGCTTTCAACTTGCCTAAGAAAGAGCTTGGCCATTTAGATGTGATGCAAATCTGTGTGTGTGTAAGGTGCAAGTGCAAGCTCCTGACAAAGGTGTTTTCTAGGTCCAGTTTCAATCTGCCAGACACATTGGAAATGTTTTCCTCTGGCATTCACGCCAAGAGTCGCAGATTACTTAACTCCGTAGCTCTGAGAATGGAACGGCAAGAGGTGTTCCGCTTACGTCATAAAAAGTGCTCCAGAGCGCTTAGCAACGGGCACAACGAAACGAATGTCTGTGGGATAGTGACCATTCCCACGTAGTGCTGGCAATGCATGAGCACTTCTAAAAGCAAAGGAAGGCGCTTAGCATCCGGCTTGTGCACAAAGCTTTCAGACTGCCAGAGGACCGCAGCTGTGGTAAGCCCGTTTGCTCATTTGACGTTAGATGTCGCCTGCAAGAACTTCACCCGCATCTGGTTTATGCTGCTACCTGTTGTTAGGCGACAAAGAGGACACATGTAGCAAATGCTTTTTCCTGCCTCATTTTGCTAGACCACGCTCTTCTGTGGCTCTTTATTTCTTGCCAAACTGTTATGTGCGTGCTGCTGCTTCCATCTGACAAGGAGCACAGCCTTCTGACAGCAGCTTTCAACTTGCGTAAGGAAGAGCTTGGCCATTTAGATGTGTTGCAAATCTGTGTGTGTGTAATGTGCACATGCAAGCTCCTGACAAAGGTGTTTTCTAGGTCCAGTTTCAATCTGCCAGACACATTGGAAATATTTTCCTCTGGCATTCACGCCAAGAGTCGCAGATTACTTAACTGAGGAGCTCTGAGAATGGAACGGCAAGAGGTGTTCCGCTTACGTCATAAACAGTGCTCCAGAGCGCTTAGCAACGGGCACAACGAAACGTGTCTGCGGGATAGTGACCATTCCCGCCTAGTGCTGGCAATGCACGAGCACTGCCAAAAGGCAAAGAAAGGCGCTTAGCATGCGGCTTGTGCGCAAAGCTTTCAGACTGCCAGAGGACCGCAGCTGTGGTAAGCCCGCTTGCTCATTTGACGTTAGATGTCGCCTGCAAGAACTTCACTCGCATCTCGTTTATGCTGCTACCTGTTGTTAGGAGACAAAAAGGACACATGTAGCAAATGCTTTTTCCTGCCTCATTTTGCTAGACCACGGTCTTCTGTGGCTCTTTAGTTCTTGCCAAACTGCTATGTGCGTGCTGCTGCTTCCATCTGACAAGGAGCACAGCCTTCTGACAGCAGCTTTCAACTTGCCTAAGAAAGAGCTTGGCCATTTAGATTTGATGCAAATCTGTGTGTGTGTAAGGTGCAAGTGCAAGCTCCTGACAAAGGTGTTTTCTAGGTCCAGTTTCAATCTGCCAGACACATTGGAAATGTTTTCCTCTGGCATTCACGCCAAGAGTCGCAGATTACTTAACTCCGTAGCTCTGAGAATGGAACGGCAAGAGGTGTTCCGCTTACGTCATAAAAAGTGCTCCAGAGCATTTAGCAACGGGCACAACGAAACGAATGTCAGTGGGATAGTGACCATTCCCACCTAGTGCTGGCAATGCAGGAGCACTGCTAAAAGGCAAAGGAAGGCGCTTAGCATCCGGCTTGTGCACAAAGCTTTCAGACTGCCAGAGGACCGCAGCTGTGGTAAGCCCGTTTGCTCATTTGACGTTAGATGTCGCCTGCAAGAACTTCACCCGCATCTGGTTTATGCTGCTACCTGTTGTTAGGCGACAAAGAGGACACATGTAGCAAATGCTTTTTCCTGTTTCATTTTGCTAGACCACGCTCTTCTGTGGCTCTTTAGTGCTCGCCAAACTGCTATGTGCGTGCTGCTGCTTCCATCTGACAAGGAGCACAGCCTTCTGACAGCAGCTTTCAACTTGCTTAAGAAAGAGCTTGGCCATTTAGATGTGATGCAAATCTGTGTGTGTAAGGTGCAGGTGCAAGCTCCTGACAAAGGTGTTCCCTAGGTTCAGTTTCTCCCTGTCAGACACATTGGTAATGTTTTCCTCTGGCATTCACGCCAAGAGTCGCAGATTGTTTAACTGAGGAGCTCTGAGAATGGAACGGCAAGAGGTGTTCCGCTTACGTCATAAACAGAGCACCAGAGCGCTTAGCAACGGGCACAACGAAACGGGTGTGCGGGATAGTGACCATTCCCGCCTAGTGCTGGCAATGCACGGGCACTGCCAAAAGGCAAAGGAAGGCACTTAGCATGCGGCTTGTGCGCAAAGCTTTCAGAGTGCCAGAGGACCGCAGCTGTGGTAAGCCCGCTTGCTCATTTGACGTTAGATGTCGCCTGCAAGAGCTTCAGCCGCATCTGGTTTATGCTGCTACCTGTTGTAAGGCGACAAAGAGGACACATGTAGCAAATGCTTTTTCCTGCCTCATTTTGCTAGACCACGCTCTTCTGTGGCTCTTAGGTTCTTGCCAAACTGCTGTGTGCGTGCTGCTGCTTCCATCTGACAAGGAGCACAGCCTTCTGACAGCAGCTTTCAACTTGCCTAAGAAAGAGCTTGGCCATTTAGATGTGTTGCAAATCTGTGTGTGTGTAAGGTGCAGGTGTAAGTTCCTGACAAAGGTGTTTTCTAGGTCCAGTTTCAATCTGCCAGACACATTGGAAATGTTTTCCTCTGGCATTCACGCCAAGAGTCGCAGATTACTTAACTGAGGAGCTCTGAGAATGGAACGGCAAGAGGTGTTCCGCTTTCGTCATAAACAGTGCTCCAGAGCGCTTAGCAACGGGCACAACGAAACGTGTCTGCGGGATAGTGACCATTCCCGCCTAGTGCTGGCAATGCACGAGCACTGCCAAAAGGCAAAGAAAGGCGCTTAGCATGCGGCTTGTGCGCAAAGCTTTCAGACTGCCAGAGGACCGCAGCTGTGGTAAGCCCGCTTGCTCATTTGACGTTAGATGTCGCCTGCAAGAACTTCAGCCGCATCTGGTTTATGCTGCTACCTGTTGTTAGGCGACAACAAGAGCACATGTAGCAAATGCTTTTTCCTGTTTCATTTTACTAGACCACGCTCTTCTGTGGCTCTTTAGTGCTCGCCAAACTGCTATGTGCGTGCTGTTGCTTCCATCTGACAAGGAGCACAACCTTCTGACAGCAGCTTTCAACTTGTCTAAGAAAGAGCTTGGCCATTTAGATGTGATGCAAATCTGTGTGCGTGTAAGGTGCAGGTGCAAGCTCCTGACAAAGGTGTTCTCCAGGTTCAGTTTTTATATGCCAGACACATTGGAAATGTTTTCCTCTGGCATTCGCACCAAGAGTCGCAGATTACTTAACTGAGGAGCTCTGAGAATGGAACGGCAAGAGGTGTTCCGCTTACGTCATAAACAGTGCTCCAGAGCGCTTGGCAATGGGCACAACGAAACGTGTCTGTGGGATAGTGACCATTCCCGCCTAGTGCTGGCAATGCACGAGCACTGCCAAAAGGCAAAGGAAGGCGCTTAGCATGCGGCTTGTGCGCAGAGCTTTCAGACTGCCAGAGGACCGCAGCTGTGGTAAGCCCGTTTGCTCATTTGACGTTAGATGTCGCCTGCAAGAACTTCACCCGCATCTGGTTTATGCTGCTACCTGTTGTAGGCGACAACAAGAGCACATGTAGCAAATGCTTTTTCCTGACCCGTTTTGCTAGACCACGCTCTTCTGTGGCTCTTTAGTGCTTGCCAAACTGCTATGTCCGTGCTGCTGCTTCCATCTGACAAGGAGCACAGCCTTCTGAGAGCAGCTTTCAACTTGCCTAAGAAAGAGCTTGGCCATTTAGATGTGATGCAAATCTGTGTGTGTGTAAGGTGCAAGTGCAAGCTCCTGACAAAGGTGTTTTCTAGGTCCAGTTTCAATCTGCCAGACACATTGGAAATATTTTCCTCTGGCATTCACGCCAAGAGTCGCAGATTACTTAACTCCGTAGCTCTGAGAATGGAACGGCAAGAGGTGTTCCGCTTACGTCATAAACAGTGCTCCAGAGCGCTTAGCAACGGGCACAACGAAACGTGTCTGCGGGATAGTGACCATTCCCGCCTAGTGCTGGCAATGCACGAGCACTGCCAAAAGGCAAAGAAAGGCGCTTAGCATGCGGCTTGTGCGCAAAGCTTTCAGACTGCCAGAGGACCGCAGCTGTGGTAAGCCCGCTTGCTCATTTGACGTTAGATGTCGCCTGCAAGAACTTCACTCGCATCTCGTTTATGCTGCTACCTGTTGTTAGGAGACAAAAAGGACACATGTAGCAAATGCTTTTTCCTGCCTCATTTTGCTAGACCACGCTCTTCTGTGGCTCTTTAGTTCTTGCCAAACTGCTATGTGCGTGCTGCTGCTTCCATCTGACAAGGAGCACAGCCTTCTGACAGCAGCTTTCAACTTGCCTAAGAAAGAGCTTGGCCATTTAGATTTGATGCAAATCTGTGTGTGTGTAAGGTGCAAGTGCAAGCTCCTGACAAAGGTGTTTTCTAGGTCCAGTTTCAATCTGCCAGACACATTGGAAATGTTTTCCTCTGGCATTCACGCCAAGAGTCGCAGATTACTTAACTCCGTAGCTCTGAGAATGGAACGGCAAGAGGTGTTCCGCTTACGTCATAAAAAGTGCTCCAGAGCATTTAGCAACGGGCACAACGAAACGAATGTCAGTGGGATAGTGACCATTCCCACCTAGTGCTGGCAATGCAGGAGCACTGCTAAAAGGCAAAGGAAGGCGCTTAGCATCCGGCTTGTGCACAAAGCTTTCAGACTGCCAGAGGACCGCAGCTGTGGTAAGCCCGTTTGCTCATTTGACGTTAGATGTCGCCTGCAAGAACTTCACCCGCATCTGGTTTATGCTGCTACCTGTTGTTAGGCGACAAAGAGGACACATGTAGCAAATGCTTTTTCCTGTTTCATTTTGCTAGACCACGCTCTTCTGTGGCTCTTTAGTGCTCGCCAAACTGCTATGTGCGTGCTGCTGCTTCCATCTGACAAGGAGCACAGCCTTCTGACAGCAGCTTTCAACTTGCTTAAGAAAGAGCTTGGCCATTTAGATGTGATGCAAATCTGTGTGTGTAAGGTGCAGGTGCAAGCTCCTGACAAAGGTGTTCCCTAGGTTCAGTTTCTCCCTGTCAGACACATTGGTAATGTTTTCCTCTGGCATTCACGCCAAGAGTCGCAGATTGTTTAACTGAGGAGCTCTGAGAATGGAACGGCAAGAGGTGTTCCGCTTACGTCATAAACAGAGCACCAGAGCGCTTAGCAACGGGCACAACGAAACGGGTGTGCGGGATAGTGACCATTCCCGCCTAGTGCTGGCAATGCACGGGCACTGCCAAAAGGCAAAGGAAGGCACTTAGCATGCGGCTTGTGCGCAAAGCTTTCAGACTGCCAGAGGACCGCAGCTGTGGTAAGCCCGCTTGCTCATTTGACGTTAGATGTCGCCTGCAAGAGCTTCAGCCGCATCTGGTTTATGCTGCTACCTGTTGTAAGGCGACAAAGAGGACACATGTAGCAAATGCTTTTTCCTGCCTCATTTTGCTAGACCACGCTCTTCTGTGGCTCTTAGGTTCTTGCCAAACTGCTGTGTGCGTGCTGCTGCTTCCATCTGACAAGGGGCACAGCCTTCTGACAGCAGCTTTCAACTTGCCTAAGAAAGAGCTTGGCCATTTAGATGTGTTGCAAATCTGTGTGTTTGTAAGGTGCAGGTGTAAGTTCCTGACAAAGGTGTTTTCTAGGTCCAGTTTCAATCTGCCAGACACATTGGAAATGTTTTCCTCTGGCATTCACGCCAAGAGTCGCAGATTACTTAACTGAGGAGCTCTGAGAATGGAACGGCAAGAGGTGTTCCGCTTACGTCATAAACAGTGCTCCAGAGCGCTTAGCAACGGGCACAACGAAACGTGTCTGCGGGATAGTGACCATTCCCGCCTAGTGCTGGCAATGCACGAGCACTGCCAAAAGGCAAAGAAAGGCGCTTAGCATGCGGCTTGTGCGCAAAGCTTTCAGACTGCCAGAGGACCGCAGCTGTGGTAAGCCCGCTTGCTCATTTGACGTTAGATGTCGCCTGCAAGAACTTCAGCCGCATCTGGTTTATGCTGCTACCTGTTGTAGGCGACAACAAGAGCACATGTAGCAAATGCTTTTTCCTGTTTCATTTTGCTAGACCACGCTCTTCTGTGGCTCTTTAGTGCTCGCCAAACTGCTATGTGCGTGCTGTTGCTTCCATCTGACAAGGAGCACAACCTTCTGACAGCAGCTTTCAACTTGTCTAAGAAAGAGCTTGGCCATTTAGATGTGATGCAAATCTGTGTGCGTGTAAGGTGCAGGTGCAAGCTCCTGACAAAGGTGTTCTCCAGGTTCAGTTTTTATATGCCAGACACATTGGAAATGTTTTCCTCTGGCATTCGCACCAAGAGTCGCAGATTACTTAACTGAGGAGCTCTGAGAATGGAACGGCAAGAGGTGTTCCGCTTACGTCATAAACAGTGCTCCAGAGCGCTTGGCAATGGGCACAACGAAACGTGTCTGTGGGATAGTGACCATTCCCGCCTAGTGCTGGCAATGCACGAGCACTGCCAAAAGGCAAAGGAAGGCGCTTAGCATGCGGCTTGTGCGCAGAGCTTTCAGACTGCCAGAGGACCGCAGCTGTGGTAAGCCCGTTTGCTCATTTGACGTTAGATGTCGCCTGCAAGAACTTCACCCGCATCTGGTTTATGCTGCTACCTGTTGTAGGCGACAACAAGAGCACATGTAGCAAATGCTTTTTCCTGACCCGTTTTGCTAGACCACGCTCTTCTGTGGCTCTTTAGTGCTTGCCAAACTGCTATGTCCGTGCTGCTGCTTCCATCTGACAAGGAGCACAGCCTTCTGAGAGCAGCTTTCAACTTGCCTAAGAAAGAGCTTGGCCATTTAGATGTGATGCAAATCTGTGTGTGTGTAAGGTGCAAGTGCAAGCTCCTGACAAAGGTGTTTTCTAGGTCCAGTTTCAATCTGCCAGACACATTGGAAATGTTTTCCTCTGGCATTCACGCCAAGAGTCGCAGATTACTTAACTCCGTAGCTCTGAGAATGGAACGGCAAGAGGTGTTCCGCTTACGTCATAAAAAGTGCTCCAGAGCGCTTAGCAACGGGCACAACGAAACGAATGTCTGTGGGATAGTGACCATTCCCACGTAGTGCTGGCAATGCATGAGCACTTCTAAAAGCAAAGGAAGGCGCTTAGCATCCGGCTTGTGCACAAAGCTTTCAGACTGCCAGAGGACCGCAGCTGTGGTAAGCCCGTTTGCTCATTTGACGTTAGATGTCGCCTGCAAGAACTTCACCCGCATCTGGTTTATGCTGCTACCTGTTGTTAGGCGACAAAGAGGACACATGTAGCAAATGCTTTTTCCTGCCTCATTTTGCTAGACCACGCTCTTCTGTGGCTCTTTATTTCTTGCCAAACTGTTATGTGCGTGCTGCTGCTTCCATCTGACAAGGAGCACAGCCTTCTGACAGCAGCTTTCAACTTGCGTAAGGAAGAGCTTGGCCATTTAGATGTGTTGCAAATCTGTGTGTGTGTAATGTGCACATGCAAGCTCCTGACAAAGGTGTTTTCTAGGTCCAGTTTCAATCTGCCAGACACATTGGAAATATTTTCCTCTGGCATTCACGCCAAGAGTCGCAGATTACTTAACTGAGGAGCTCTGAGAATGGAACGGCAAGAGGTGTTCCGCTTACGTCATAAACAGTGCTCCAGAGCGCTTAGCAACGGGCACAACGAAACGTGTCTGCGGGATAGTGACCATTCCCGCCTAGTGCTGGCAATGCACGAGCACTGCCAAAAGGCAAAGAAAGGCGCTTAGCATGCGGCTTGTGCGCAAAGCTTTCAGACTGCCAGAGGACCGCAGCTGTGGTAAGCCCGCTTGCTCATTTGACGTTAGATGTCGCCTGCAAGAACTTCACTCGCATCTCGTTTATGCTGCTACCTGTTGTTAGGAGACAAAAAGGACACATGTAGCAAATGCTTTTTCCTGCCTCATTTTGCTAGACCACGGTCTTCTGTGGCTCTTTAGTTCTTGCCAAACTGCTATGTGCGTGCTGCTGCTTCCATCTGACAAGGAGCACAGCCTTCTGACAGCAGCTTTCAACTTGCCTAAGAAAGAGCTTGGCCATTTAGATTTGATGCAAATCTGTGTGTGTGTAAGGTGCAAGTGCAAGCTCCTGACAAAGGTGTTTTCTAGGTCCAGTTTCAATCTGCCAGACACATTGGAAATGTTTTCCTCTGGCATTCACGCCAAGAGTCGCAGATTACTTAACTCCGTAGCTCTGAGAATGGAACGGCAAGAGGTGTTCCGCTTACGTCATAAAAAGTGCTCCAGAGCATTTAGCAACGGGCACAACGAAACGAATGTCAGTGGGATAGTGACCATTCCCACCTAGTGCTGGCAATGCAGGAGCACTGCTAAAAGGCAAAGGAAGGCGCTTAGCATCCGGCTTGTGCACAAAGCTTTCAGACTGCCAGAGGACCGCAGCTGTGGTAAGCCCGTTTGCTCATTTGACGTTAGATGTCGCCTGCAAGAACTTCACCCGCATCTGGTTTATGCTGCTACCTGTTGTTAGGCGACAAAGAGGACACATGTAGCAAATGCTTTTTCCTGTTTCATTTTGCTAGACCACGCTCTTCTGTGGCTCTTTAGTGCTCGCCAAACTGCTATGTGCGTGCTGCTGCTTCCATCTGACAAGGAGCACAGCCTTCTGACAGCAGCTTTCAACTTGCTTAAGAAAGAGCTTGGCCATTTAGATGTGATGCAAATCTGTGTGTGTAAGGTGCAGGTGCAAGCTCCTGACAAAGGTGTTCCCTAGGTTCAGTTTCTCCCTGTCAGACACATTGGTAATGTTTTCCTCTGGCATTCACGCCAAGAGTCGCAGATTGTTTAACTGAGGAGCTCTGAGAATGGAACGGCAAGAGGTGTTCCGCTTACGTCATAAACAGAGCACCAGAGCGCTTAGCAACGGGCACAACGAAACGGGTGTGCGGGATAGTGACCATTCCCGCCTAGTGCTGGCAATGCACGGGCACTGCCAAAAGGCAAAGGAAGGCACTTAGCATGCGGCTTGTGCGCAAAGCTTTCAGACTGCCAGAGGACCGCAGCTGTGGTAAGCCCGCTTGCTCATTTGACGTTAGATGTCGCCTGCAAGAGCTTCAGCCGCATCTGGTTTATGCTGCTACCTGTTGTAAGGCGACAAAGAGGACACATGTAGCAAATGCTTTTTCCTGCCTCATTTTGCTAGACCACGCTCTTCTGTGGCTCTTAGGTTCTTGCCAAACTGCTGTGTGCGTGCTGCTGCTTCCATCTGACAAGGGGCACAGCCTTCTGACAGCAGCTTTCAACTTGCCTAAGAAAGAGCTTGGCCATTTAGATGTGTTGCAAATCTGTGTGTGTGTAAGGTGCAGGTGTAAGTTCCTGACAAAGGTGTTTTCTAGGTCCAGTTTCAATCTGCCAGACACATTGGAAATGTTTTCCTCTGGCATTCACGCCAAGAGTCGCAGATTACTTAACTGAGGAGCTCTGAGAATGGAACGGCAAGAGGTGTTCCGCTTACGTCATAAACAGTGCTCCAGAGCGCTTAGCAACGGGCACAACGAAACGTGTCTGCGGGATAGTGACCATTCCCGCCTAGTGCTGGCAATGCACGAGCACTGCCAAAAGGCAAAGAAAGGCGCTTAGCATGCGGCTTGTGCGCAAAGCTTTCAGACTGCCAGAGGACCGCAGCTGTGGTAAGCCCGCTTGCTCATTTGACGTTAGATGTCGCCTGCAAGAACTTCAGCCGCATCTGGTTTATGCTGCTACCTGTTGTAGGCGACAACAAGAGCACATGTAGCAAATGCTTTTTCCTGTTTCATTTTGCTAGACCACGCTCTTCTGTGGCTCTTTAGTGCTCGCCAAACTGCTATGTGCGTGCTGTTGCTTCCATCTGACAAGGAGCACAACCTTCTGACAGCAGCTTTCAACTTGTCTAAGAAAGAGCTTGGCCATTTAGATGTGATGCAAATCTGTGTGCGTGTAAGGTGCAGGTGCAAGCTCCTGACAAAGGTGTTCTCCAGGTTCAGTTTTTATATGCCAGACACATTGGAAATGTTTTCCTCTGGCATTCGCACCAAGAGTCGCAGATTACTTAACTGAGGAGCTCTGAGAATGGAACGGCAAGAGGTGTTCCGCTTACGTCATAAACAGTGCTCCAGAGCGCTTGGCAATGGGCACAACGAAACGTGTCTGTGGGATAGTGACCATTCCCGCCTAGTGCTGGCAATGCACGAGCACTGCCAAAAGGCAAAGGAAGGCGCTTAGCATGCGGCTTGTGCGCAGAGCTTTCAGACTGCCAGAGGACCGCAGCTGTGGTAAGCCCGTTTGCTCATTTGACGTTAGATGTCGCCTGCAAGAACTTCACCCGCATCTGGTTTATGCTGCTACCTGTTGTAGGCGACAACAAGAGCACATGTAGCAAATGCTTTTTCCTGACCCGTTTTGCTAGACCACGCTCTTCTGTGGCTCTTTAGTGCTTGCCAAACTGCTATGTCCGTGCTGCTGCTTCCATCTGACAAGGAGCACAGCCTTCTGAGAGCAGCTTTCAACTTGCCTAAGAAAGAGCTTGGCCATTTAGATGTGATGCAAATCTGTGTGTGTGTAAGGTGCAAGTGCAAGCTCCTGACAAAGGTGTTTTCTAGGTCCAGTTTCAATCTGCCAGACACATTGGAAATGTTTTCCTCTGGCATTCACGCCAAGAGTCGCAGATTACTTAACTCCGTAGCTCTGAGAATGGAACGGCAAGAGGTGTTCCGCTTACGTCATAAAAAGTGCTCCAGAGCGCTTAGCAACGGGCACAACGAAACGAATGTCTGTGGGATAGTGACCATTCCCACGTAGTGCTGGCAATGCATGAGCACTTCTAAAAGCAAAGGAAGGCGCTTAGCATCCGGCTTGTGCACAAAGCTTTCAGACTGCCAGAGGACCGCAGCTGTGGTAAGCCCGTTTGCTCATTTGACGTTAGATGTCGCCTGCAAGAACTTCACCCGCATCTGGTTTATGCTGCTACCTGTTGTTAGGTGACAAAGAGGACACATGTAGCAAATGCTTTTTCCTGCCTCATTTTGCTAGACCACGCTCTTCTGTGGCTCTTTATTTCTTGCCAAACTGTTATGTGCGTGCTGCTGCTTCCATCTGACAAGGAGCACAGCCTTCTGACAGCAGCTTTCAACTTGCGTAAGGAAGAGCTTGGACATTTAGATGTGTTGCAAATCTGTGTGTGTGTAATGTGCACATGCAAGCTCCTGACAAAGGTGTTTTCTAGGTCCAGTTTCAATCTGCCAGACACATTGGAAATATTTTCCTCTGGCATTCACGCCAAGAGTCGCAGATTACTTAACTCCGTAGCTCTGAGAATGGAACGGCAAGAGGTGTTCCGCTTACGTCATAAACAGTGCTCCAGAGCGCTTAGCAACGGGCACAACGAAACGTGTCTGCGGGATAGTGACCATTCCCGCCTAGTGCTGGCAATGCACGAGCACTGCCAAAAGGCAAAGAAAGGCGCTTAGCATGCGGCTTGTGCGCAAAGCTTTCAGACTGCCAGAGGACCGCAGCTGTGGTAAGCCCGCTTGCTCATTTGACGTTAGATGTCGCCTGCAAGAACTTCACTCGCATCTCGTTTATGCTGCTACCTGTTGTTAGGAGACAAAAAGGACACATGTAGCAAATGCTTTTTCCTGCCTCATTTTGCTAGACCACGGTCTTCTGTGGCTCTTTAGTTCTTGCCAAACTGCTATGTGCGTGCTGCTGCTTCCATCTGACAAGGAGCACAGCCTTCTGACAGCAGCTTTCAACTTGCCTAAGAAAGAGCTTGGCCATTTAGATTTGATGCAAATCTGTGTGTGTGTAAGGTGCAAGTGCAAGCTCCTGACAAAGGTGTTTTCTAGGTCCAGTTTCAATCTGCCAGACACATTGGAAATGTTTTCCTCTGGCATTCACGCCAAGAGTCGCAGATTACTTAACTCCGTAGCTCTGAGAATGGAACGGCAAGAGGTGTTCCGCTTACGTCATAAAAAGTGCTCCAGAGCATTTAGCAACGGGCACAACGAAACGAATGTCAGTGGGATAGTGACCATTCCCACCTAGTGCTGGCAATGCAGGAGCACTGCTAAAAGGCAAAGGAAGGCGCTTAGCATCCGGCTTGTGCACAAAGCTTTCAGACTGCCAGAGGACCGCAGCTGTGGTAAGCCCGTTTGCTCATTTGACGTTAGATGTCGCCTGCAAGAACTTCACCCGCATCTGGTTTATGCTGCTACCTGTTGTTAGGCGACAAAGAGGACACATGTAGCAAATGCTTTTTCCTGTTTCATTTTGCTAGACCACGCTCTTCTGTGGCTCTTTAGTGCTCGCCAAACTGCTATGTGCGTGCTGCTGCTTCCATCTGACAAGGAGCACAGCCTTCTGACAGCAGCTTTCAACTTGCTTAAGAAAGAGCTTGGCCATTTAGATGTGATGCAAATCTGTGTGTGTAAGGTGCAGGTGCAAGCTCCTGACAAAGGTGTTCCCTAGGTTCAGTTTCTCCCTGTCAGACACATTGGTAATGTTTTCCTCTGGCATTCACGCCAAGAGTCGCAGATTGTTTAACTGAGGAGCTCTGAGAATGGAACGGCAAGAGGTGTTCCGCTTACGTCATAAACAGAGCACCAGAGCGCTTAGCAACGGGCACAACGAAACGGGTCTGTGGGATAGTGACCATTCCCGCCTAGTGCTGGCAATGCACGGGCACTGCCAAAAGGCAAAGGAAGGCACTTAGCATGCGGCTTGTGCGCAAAGCTTTCAGAGTGCCAGAGGACCGCAGCTGTGGTAAGCCCGCTTGCTCATTTGACGTTAGATGTCGCCTGCAAGAGCTTCAGCCGCATCTGGTTTATGCTGCTACCTGTTGTAAGGCGACAAAGAGGACACATGTAGCAAATGCTTTTTCCTGCCTCATTTTGCTAGACCACGCTCTTCTGTGGCTCTTAGGTTCTTGCCAAACTGCTGTGTGCGTGCTGCTGCTTCCATCTGACAAGGAGCACAGCCTTCTGACAGCAGCTTTCAACTTGCCTAAGAAAGAGCTTGGCCATTTAGATGTGTTGCAAATCTGTGTGTGTGTAAGGTGCAGGTGTAAGTTCCTGACAAAGGTGTTTTCTAGGTCCAGTTTCAATCTGCCAGACACATTGGAAATGTTTTCCTCTGGCATTCACGCCAAGAGTCGCAGATTACTTAACTGAGGAGCTCTGAGAATGGAACGGCAAGAGGTGTTCCGCTTTCGTCATAAACAGTGCTCCAGAGCGCTTAGCAACGGGCACAACGAAACGTGTCTGCGGGATAGTGACCATTCCCGCCTAGTGCTGGCAATGCACGAGCACTGCCAAAAGGCAAAGAAAGGCGCTTAGCATGCGGCTTGTGCGCAAAGCTTTCAGACTGCCAGAGGACCGCAGCTGTGGTAAGCCCGCTTGCTCATTTGACGTTAGATGTCGCCTGCAAGAACTTCAGCCGCATCTGGTTTATGCTGCTACCTGTTGTAGGCGACAACAAGAGCACATGTAGCAAATGCTTTTTCCTGTTTCATTTTGCTAGACCACGCTCTTCTGTGGCTCTTTAGTGCTCGCCAAACTGCTATGTGCGTGCTGTTGCTTCCATCTGACAAGGAGCACAACCTTCTGACAGCAGCTTTCAACTTGTCTAAGAAAGAGCTTGGCCATTTAGATGTGATGCAAATCTGTGTGCGTGTAAGGTGCAGGTGCAAGCTCCTGACAAAGGTGTTCTCCAGGTTCAGTTTTTATATGCCAGACACATTGGAAATGTTTTCCTCTGGCATTCGCACCAAGAGTCGCAGATTACTTAACTGAGGAGCTCTGAGAATGGAACGGCAAGAGGTGTTCCGCTTACGTCATAAACAGTGCTCCAGAGCGCTTGGCAATGGGCACAATGAAACGTGTCTGTGGGATAGTGACCATTCCCGCCTAGTGCTGGCAATGCACGAGCACTGCCAAAAGGCAAAGGAAGGCGCTTAGCATGCGGCTTGTGCGCAGAGCTTTCAGACTGCCAGAGGACCGCAGCTGTGGTAAGCCCGTTTGCTCATTTGACGTTAGATGTCGCCTGCAAGAACTTCACCCGCATCTGGTTTATGCTGCTACCTGTTGTAGGCGACAACAAGAGCACATGTAGCAAATGCTTTTTCCTGACCCGTTTTGCTAGACCACGCTCTTCTGTGGCTCTTTAGTGCTTGCCAAACTGCTATGTCCGTGCTGCTGCTTCCATCTGACAAGGAGCACAGCCTTCTGAGAGCAGCTTTCAACTTGCCTAAGAAAGAGCTTGGCCATTTAGATGTGATGCAAATCTGTGTGTGTGTAAGGTGCAAGTGCAAGCTCCTGACAAAGGTGTTTTCTAGGTCCAGTTTCAATCTGCCAGACACATTGGAAATGTTTTCCTCTGGCATTCACGCCAAGAGTCGCAGATTACTTAACTCCGTAGCTCTGAGAATGGAACGGCAAGAGGTGTTCCGCTTACGTCATAAAAAGTGCTCCAGAGCGCTTAGCAACGGGCACAACGAAACGAATGTCTGTGGGATAGTGACCATTCCCACGTAGTGCTGGCAATGCATGAGCACTTCTAAAAGCAAAGGAAGGCGCTTAGCATGCGGCTTGTGCACAAAGCTTTCAGACTGCCAGAGGACCGCAGCTGTGGTAAGCCCGTTTGCTCATTTGACGTTAGATGTCGCCTGCAAGAACTTCACCCGCATCTGGTTTATGCTGCTACCTGTTGTTAGGCGACAAAGAGGACACATGTAGCAAATGCTTTTTCCTGCCTCATTTTGCTAGACCACGCTCTTCTGTGGCTCTTTATTTCTTGCCAAACTGTTATGTGCGTGCTGCTGCTTCCATCTGACAAGGAGCACAGCCTTCTGACAGCAGCTTTCAACTTGCGTAAGGAAGAGCTTGGACATTTAGATGTGTTGCAAATCTGTGTGTGTGTAATGTGCACATGCAAGCTCCTGACAAAGGTGTTTTCTAGGTCCAGTTTCAATCTGCCAGACACATTGGAAATATTTTCCTCTGGCATTCACGCCAAGAGTCGCAGATTACTTAACTCCGTAGCTCTGAGAATGGAACGGCAAGAGGTGTTCCGCTTACGTCATAAACAGTGCTCCAGAGCATTTAGCAACGGGCACAACGAAACGAATGTCAGTGGGATAGTGACCATTCCCACCTAGTGCTGGCAATGCACGAGCACTGCCAAAAGGCAAAGAAAGGCGCTTAGCATGCGGCTTGTGCGCAAAGCTTTCAGACTGCCAGAGGACCGCAGCTGTGGTAAGCCCGCTTGCTCATTTGACGTTAGATGTCGCCTGCAAGAACTTCACTCGCATCTCGTTTATGCTGCTACCTGTTGTTAGGCGACAAAGAGGACACATGTAGCAAATGCTTTTTCCTGTTTCATTTTGCTAGACCACGCTCTTCTGTGGCTCTTTAGTGCTCGCCAAACTGCTATGTGCGTGCTGCTGCTTCCATCTGACAAGGAGCACAGCCTTCTGACAGCAGCTTTCAACTTGCCTAAGAAAGAGCTTGGCCATTTAGATGTGATGCAAATCTGTGTGTGTAAGGTGCAGGTGCAAGCTCCTGACAAAGGTGTTCCCTAGGTTCAGTTTCTCCCTGTCAGACACATTGGTAATGTTTTCCTCTGGCATTCACGCCAAGAGTCGCAGATTGTTTAACTGAGGAGCTCTGAGAATGGAACGGCAAGAGGTGTTCCGCTTACGTCATAAACAGAGCACCAGAGCGCTTAGCAACGGGCACAACGAAACGGGTGTGCGGGATAGTGACCATTCCCGCCTAGTGCTGGCAATGCACGGGCACTGCCAAAAGGCAAAGGAAGGCACTTAGCATGCGGCTTGTGCGCAAAGCTTTCAGACTGCCAGAGGACCGCAGCTGTGGTAAGCCCGCTTGCTCATTTGACGTTAGATGTCGCCTGCAAGAGCTTCAGCCGCATCTGGTTTATGCTGCTACCTGTTGTAAGGCGACAAAGAGGACACATGTAGCAAATGCTTTTTCCTGCCTCATTTTGCTAGACCACGCTCTTCTGTGGCTCTTAGGTTCTTGCCAAACTGCTGTGTGCGTGCTGCTGCTTCCATCTGACAAGGAGCACAGCCTTCTGACAGCAGCTTTCAACTTGCCTAAGAAAGAGCTTGGCCATTTAGATGTGTTGCAAATCTGTGTGTGTGTAAGGTGCAGGTGTAAGTTCCTGACAAAGGTGTTTTCTAGGTCCAGTTTCAATCTGCCAGACACATTGGAAATGTTTTCCTCTGGCATTCACGCCAAGAGTCGCAGATTACTTAACTGAGGAGCTCTGAGAATGGAACGGCAAGAGGTGTTCCGCTTTCGTCATAAACAGTGCTCCAGAGCGCTTAGCAACGGGCACAACGAAACGTGTCTGCGGGATAGTGACCATTCCCGCCTAGTGCTGGCAATGCACGAGCACTGCCAAAAGGCAAAGAAAGGCGCTTAGCATGCGGCTTGTGCGCAAAGCTTTCAGACTGCCAGAGGACCGCAGCTGTGGTAAGCCCGCTTGCTCATTTGACGTTAGATGTCGCCTGCAAGAACTTCAGCCGCATCTGGTTTATGCTGCTACCTGTTGTAGGCGACAACAAGAGCACATGTAGCAAATGCTTTTTCCTGTTTCATTTTGCTAGACCACGCTCTTCTGTGGCTCTTTAGTGCTCGCCAAACTGCTATGTGCGTGCTGTTGCTTCCATCTGACAAGGAGCACAACCTTCTGACAGCAGCTTTCAACTTGTCTAAGAAAGAGCTTGGCCATTTAGATGTGATGCAAATCTGTGTGCGTGTAAGGTGCAGGTGCAAGCTCCTGACAAAGGTGTTCTCCAGGTTCAGTTTTTATATGCCAGACACATTGGAAATGTTTTCCTCTGGCATTCGCACCAAGAGTCGCAGATTACTTAACTGAGGAGCTCTGAGAATGGAACGGCAAGAGGTGTTCCGCTTACGTCATAAACAGTGCTCCAGAGCGCTTGGCAATGGGCACAACGAAACGTGTCTGTGGGATAGTGACCATTCCCGCCTAGTGCTGGCAATGCACGAGCACTGCCAAAAGGCAAAGGAAGGCGCTTAGCATGCGGCTTGTGCGCAGAGCTTTCAGACTGCCAGAGGACCGCAGCTGTGGTAAGCCCGTTTGCTCATTTGACGTTAGATGTCGCCTGCAAGAACTTCACCCGCATCTGGTTTATGCTGCTACCTGTTGTAGGCGACAACAAGAGCACATGTAGCAAATGCTTTTTCCTGACCCGTTTTGCTAGACCACGCTCTTCTGTGGCTCTTTAGTGCTTGCCAAACTGCTATGTCCGTGCTGCTGCTTCCATCTGACAAGGAGCACAGCCTTCTGAGAGCAGCTTTCAACTTGCCTAAGAAAGAGCTTGGCCATTTAGATGTGATGCAAATCTGTGTGTGTGTAAGGTGCAAGTGCAAGCTCCTGACAAAGGTGTTTTCTAGGTCCAGTTTCAATCTGCCAGACACATTGGAAATGTTTTCCTCTGGCATTCACGCCAAGAGTCGCAGATTACTTAACTCCGTAGCTCTGAGAATGGAACGGCAAGAGGTGTTCCGCTTACGTCATAAAAAGTGCTCCAGAGCGCTTAGCAACGGGCACAACGAAACGAATGTCTGTGGGATAGTGACCATTCCCACGTAGTGCTGGCAATGCATGAGCACTTCTAAAAGCAAAGGAAGGCGCTTAGCATGCGGCTTGTGCACAAAGCTTTCAGACTGCCAGAGGACCGCAGCTGTGGTAAGCCCGTTTGCTCATTTGACGTTAGATGTCGCCTGCAAGAACTTCACCCGCATCTGGTTTATGCTGCTACCTGTTGTTAGGCGACAAAGAGGACACATGTAGCAAATGCTTTTTCCTGCCTCATTTTGCTAGACCACGCTCTTCTGTGGCTCTTTATTTCTTGCCAAACTGTTATGTGCGTGCTGCTGCTTCCATCTGACAAGGAGCACAGCCTTCTGACAGCAGCTTTCAACTTGCGTAAGGAAGAGCTTGGACATTTAGATGTGTTGCAAATCTGTGTGTGTGTAATGTGCACATGCAAGCTCCTGACAAAGGTGTTTTCTAGGTCCAGTTTCAATCTGCCAGACACATTGGAAATATTTTCCTCTGGCATTCACGCCAAGAGTCGCAGATTACTTAACTCCGTAGCTCTGAGAATGGAACGGCAAGAGGTGTTCCGCTTACGTCATAAACAGTGCTCCAGAGCGCTTAGCAACGGGCACAACGAAACGTGTCTGCGGGATAGTGACCATTCCCGCCTAGTGCTGGCAATGCACGAGCACTGCCAAAAGGCAAAGAAAGGCGCTTAGCATGCGGCTTGTGCGCAAAGCTTTCAGACTGCCAGAGGACCGCAGCTGTGGTAAGCCCGCTTGCTCATTTGACGTTAGATGTCGCCTGCAAGAACTTCACTCGCATCTGGTTTATGCTGCTACCTGTTGTTAGGAGACAAAAAGGACACATGTAGCAAATGCTTTTTCCTGCCTCATTTTGCTAGACCACGGTCTTCTGTGGCTCTTTAGTTCTTGCCAAACTGCTATGTCCGTGCTGCTGCTTCCATCTGACAAGGAGCACAGCCTTCTGACAGCAGCTTTCAACTTGCCTAAGAAAGAGCTTGGCCATTTAGATTTGATGCAAATCTGTGTGTGTGTAAGGTGCAAGTGCAAGCTCCTGACAAAGGTGTTTTCTAGGTCCAGTTTCAATCTGCCAGACACATTGGAAATGTTTTCCTCTGGCATTCACGCCAAGAGTCGCAGATTACTTAACTCCGTAGCTCTGAGAATGGAACGGCAAGAGGTGTTCCGCTTACGTCATAAAAAGTGCTCCAGAGCATTTAGCAACGGGCACAACGAAACGAATGTCAGTGGGATAGTGACCATTCCCACCTAGTGCTGGCAATGCAGGAGCACTGCTAAAAGGCAAAGGAAGGCGCTTAGCATCCGGCTTGTGCACAAAGCTTTCAGACTGCCAGAGGACCGCAGCTGTGGTAAGCCCGTTTGCTCATTTGACGTTAGATGTCGCCTGCAAGAACTTCACCCGCATCTGGTTTATGCTGCTACCTGTTGTTAGGCGACAAAGAGGACACATGTAGCAAATGCTTTTTCCTGTTTCATTTTGCTAGACCACGCTCTTCTGTGGCTCTTTAGTGCTCGCCAAACTGCTATGTGCGTGCTGCTGCTTCCATCTGACAAGGAGCACAGCCTTCTGACAGCAGCTTTCAACTTGCTTAAGAAAGAGCTTGGCCATTTAGATGTGATGCAAATCTGTGTGTGTAAGGTGCAGGTGCAAGCTCCTGACAAAGGTGTTCCCTAGGTTCAGTTTCTCCCTGTCAGACACATTGGTAATGTTTTCCTCTGGCATTCACGCCAAGAGTCGCAGATTGTTTAACTGAGGAGCTCTGAGAATGGAACGGCAAGAGGTGTTCCGCTTACGTCATAAACAGAGCACCAGAGCGCTTAGCAACGGGCACAACGAAACGGGTGTGCGGGATAGTGACCATTCCCGCCTAGTGCTGGCAATGCACGGGCACTGCCAAAAGGCAAAGGAAGGCACTTAGCATGCGGCTTGTGCGCAAAGCTTTCAGACTGCCAGAGGACCGCAGCTGTGGTAAGCCCGCTTGCTCATTTGACGTTAGATGTCGCCTGCAAGAGCTTCAGCCGCATCTGGTTTATGCTGCTACCTGTTGTAAGGCGACAAAGAGGACACATGTAGCAAATGCTTTTTCCTGCCTCATTTTGCTAGACCACGCTCTTCTGTGGCTCTTAGGTTCTTGCCAAACTGCTGTGTGCGTGCTGCTGCTTCCATCTGACAAGGAGCACAGCCTTCTGACAGCAGCTTTCAACTTGTCTAAGAAAGAGCTTGGCCATTTAGATGTGATGCAAATCTGTGTGCGTGTAAGGTGCAGGTGCAAGCTCCTGACAAAGGTGTTCTCCAGGTTCAGTTTTTATATGCCAGACACATTGGAAATGTTTTCCTCTGGCATTCGCACCAAGAGTCGCAGATTACTTAACTGAGGAGCTCTGAGAATGGAACGGCAAGAGGTGTTCCGCTTACGTCATAAACAGTGCTCCAGAGCGCTTGGCAATGGGCACAATGAAACGTGTCTGTGGGATAGTGACCATTCCCGCCTAGTGCTGGCAATGCACGAGCACTGCCAAAAGGCAAAGGAAGGCGCTTAGCATGCGGCTTGTGCGCAGAGCTTTCAGACTGCCAGAGGACCGCAGCTGTGGTAAGCCCGTTTGCTCATTTGACGTTAGATGTCGCCTGCAAGAACTTCACCCGCATCTGGTTTATGCTGCTACCTGTTGTAGGCGACAACAAGAGCACATGTAGCAAATGCTTTTTCCTGACCCGTTTTGCTAGACCACGCTCTTCTGTGGCTCTTTAGTGCTTGCCAAACTGCTATGTCCGTGCTGCTGCTTCCATCTGACAAGGAGCACAGCCTTCTGAGAGCAGCTTTCAACTTGCCTAAGAAAGAGCTTGGCCATTTAGATGTGATGCAAATCTGTGTGTGTGTAAGGTGCAAGTGCAAGCTCCTGACAAAGGTGTTTTCTAGGTCCAGTTTCAATCTGCCAGACACATTGGAAATGTTTTCCTCTGGCATTCACGCCAAGAGTCGCAGATTACTTAACTCCGTAGCTCTGAGAATGGAACGGCAAGAGGTGTTCCGCTTACGTCATAAAAAGTGCTCCAGAGCGCTTAGCAACGGGCACAACGAAACGAATGTCTGTGGGATAGTGACCATTCCCACGTAGTGCTGGCAATGCATGAGCACTTCTAAAAGCAAAGGAAGGCGCTTAGCATCCGGCTTGTGCACAAAGCTTTCAGACTGCCAGAGGACCGCAGCTGTGGTAAGCCCGTTTGCTCATTTGACGTTAGATGTCGCCTGCAAGAACTTCACCCGCATCTGGTTTATGCTGCTACCTGTTGTTAGGCGACAAAGAGGACACATGTAGCAAATGCTTTTTCCTGCCTCATTTTGCTAGACCACGCTCTTCTGTGGCTCTTTATTTCTTGCCAAACTGTTATGTGCGTGCTGCTGCTTCCATCTGACAAGGAGCACAGCCTTCTGACAGCAGCTTTCAACTTGCGTAAGGAAGAGCTTGGACATTTAGATGTGTTGCAAATCTGTGTGTGTGTAATGTGCACATGCAAGCTCCTGACAAAGGTGTTTTCTAGGTCCAGTTTCAATCTGCCAGACACATTGGAAATATTTTCCTCTGGCATTCACGCCAAGAGTCGCAGATTACTTAACTCCGTAGCTCTGAGAATGGAACGGCAAGAGGTGTTCCGCTTACGTCATAAACAGTGCTCCAGAGCGCTTAGCAACGGGCACAACGAAACGTGTCTGCGGGATAGTGACCATTCCCGCCTAGTGCTGGCAATGCACGAGCACTGCCAAAAGGCAAAGAAAGGCGCTTAGCATGCGGCTTGTGCGCAAAGCTTTCAGACTGCCAGAGGACCGCAGCTGTGGTAAGCCCGCTTGCTCATTTGACGTTAGATGTCGCCTGCAAGAACTTCACTCGCATCTGGTTTATGCTGCTACCTGTTGTTAGGAGACAAAAAGGACACATGTAGCAAATGCTTTTTCCTGCCTCATTTTGCTAGACCACGGTCTTCTGTGGCTCTTTAGTTCTTGCCAAACTGCTATGTGCGTGCTGCTGCTTCCATCTGACAAGGAGCACAGCCTTCTGACAGCAGCTTTCAACTTGCCTAAGAAAGAGCTTGGCCATTTAGATTTGATGCAAATCTGTGTGTGTGTAAGGTGCAATTGCAAGCTCCTGACAAAGGTGTTTTCTAGGTCCAGTTTCAATCTGCCAGACACATTGGAAATGTTTTCCTCTGGCATTCACGCCAAGAGTCGCAGATTACTTAACTCCGTAGCTCTGAGAATGGAACGGCAAGAGGTGTTCCGCTTACGTCATAAAAAGTGCTCCAGAGCATTTAGCAACGGGCACAACGAAACGAATGTCAGTGGGATAGTGACCATTCCCACCTAGTGCTGGCAATGCAGGAGCACTGCTAAAAGGCAAAGGAAGGCGCTTAGCATCCGGCTTGTGCACAAAGCTTTCAGACTGCCAGAGGACCGCAGCTGTGGTAAGCCCGTTTGCTCATTTGACGTTAGATGTCGCCTGCAAGAACTTCACCCGCATCTGGTTTATGCTGCTACCTGTTGTTAGGCGACAAAGAGGACACATGTAGCAAATGCTTTTTCCTGTTTCATTTTGCTAGACCACGCTCTTCTGTGGCTCTTTAGTGCTCGCCAAACTGCTATGTGCGTGCTGCTGCTTCCATCTGACAAGGAGCACAGCCTTCTGACAGCAGCTTTCAACTTGCTTAAGAAAGAGCTTGGCCATTTAGATGTGATGCAAATCTGTGTGTGTAAGGTGCAGGTGCAAGCTCCTGACAAAGGTGTTCCCTAGGTTCAGTTTCTCCCTGTCAGACACATTGGTAATGTTTTCCTCTGGCATTCACGCCAAGAGTCGCAGATTGTTTAACTGAGGAGCTCTGAGAATGGAACGGCAAGAGGTGTTCCGCTTACGTCATAAACAGAGCACCAGAGCGCTTAGCAACGGGCACAACGAAACGGGTGTGCGGGATAGTGACCATTCCCGCCTAGTGCTGGCAATGCACGGGCACTGCCAAAAGGCAAAGGAAGGCACTTAGCATGCGGCTTGTGCGCAAAGCTTTCAGACTGCCAGAGGACCGCAGCTGTGGTAAGCCCGCTTGCTCATTTGACGTTAGATGTCGCCTGCAAGAGCTTCAGCCGCATCTGGTTTATGCTGCTACCTGTTGTAAGGCGACAAAGAGGACACATGTAGCAAATGTTTTTTCCTGTTTCATTTTGCTAGACCACGCTCTTCTGTGGCTCTTAGGTTCTTGCCAAACTGCTGTGTGCGTGCTGCTGCTTCCATCTGACAAGGAGCACAGCCTTCTGACAGCAGCTTTCAACTTGCCTAAGAAAGAGCTTGGCCATTTAGATGTGTTGCAAATCTGTGTGTGTGTAAGGTGCAGGTGTAAGTTCCTGACAAAGGTGTTTTCTAGGTCCAGTTTCAATCTGCCAGACACATTGGAAATGTTTTCCTCTGGCATTCACGCCAAGAGTCGCAGATTACTTAACTGAGGAGCTCTGAGAATGGAACGGCAAGAGGTGTTCCGCTTTCGTCATAAACAGTGCTCCAGAGCGCTTAGCAACGGGCACAACGAAACGTGTCTGCGGGATAGTGACCATTCCCGCCTAGTGCTGGCAATGCACGAGCACTGCCAAAAGGCAAAGAAAGGCGCTTAGCATGCGGCTTGTGCGCAAAGCTTTCAGACTGCCAGAGGACCGCAGCTGTGGTAAGCCCGCTTGCTCATTTGACGTTAGATGTCGCCTGCAAGAACTTCAGCCGCATCTGGTTTATGCTGCTACCTGTTGTAGGCGACAACAAGAGCACATGTAGCAAATGCTTTTTCCTGTTTCATTTTGCTAGACCACGCTCTTCTGTGGCTCTTTAGTGCTCGCCAAACTGCTATGTGCGTGCTGTTGCTTCCATCTGACAAGGAGCACAACCTTCTGACAGCAGCTTTCAACTTGTCTAAGAAAGAGCTTGGCCATTTAGATGTGATGCAAATCTGTGTGCGTGTAAGGTGCAGGTGCAAGCTCCTGACAAAGGTGTTCTCCAGGTTCAGTTTTTATATGCCAGACACATTGGAAATGTTTTCCTCTGGCATTCGCACCAAGAGTCGCAGATTACTTAACTGAGGAGCTCTGAGAATGGAACGGCAAGAGGTGTTCCGCTTACGTCATAAACAGTGCTCCAGAGCGCTTGGCAATGGGCACAATGAAACGTGTCTGTGGGATAGTGACCATTCCCGCCTAGTGCTGGCAATGCACGAGCACTGCCAAAAGGCAAAGAAAGGCGCTTAGCATGCGGCTTGTGCGCAAAGCTTTCAGACTGCCAGAGGACCGCAGCTGTGGTAAGCCCGCTTGCTCATTTGACGTTAGATGTCGCCTGCAAGAACTTCAGCCGCATCTGGTTTATGCTGCTACCTGTTGTAGGCGACAACAAGAGCACATGTAGCAAATGCTTTTTCCTGTTTCATTTTGCTAGACCACGCTCTTCTGTGGCTCTTTAGTGCTCGCCAAACTGCTATGTGCGTGCTGTTGCTTCCATCTGACAAGGAGCACAACCTTCTGACAGCAGCTTTCAACTTGTCTAAGAAAGAGCTTGGCCATTTAGATGTGATGCAAATCTGTGTGCGTGTAAGGTGCAGGTGCAAGCTCCTGACAAAGGTGTTCTCCAGGTTCAGTTTTTATATGCCAGACACATTGGAAATGTTTTCCTCTGGCATTCGCACCAAGAGTCGCAGATTACTTAACTGAGGAGCTCTGAGAATGGAACGGCAAGAGGTGTTCCGCTTACGTCATAAACAGTGCTCCAGAGCGCTTGGCAATGGGCACAACGAAACGTGTCTGTGGGATAGTGACCATTCCCGCCTAGTGCTGGCAATGCACGAGCACTGCCAAAAGGCAAAGGAAGGCGCTTAGCATCCGGCTTGTGCGCAGAGCTTTCAGACTGCCAGAGGACCGCAGCTGTGGTAAGCCCGTTTGCTCATTTGACGTTAGATGTCGCCTGCAAGAGCTTCACCCGCATCTGGTTTATGCTGCTACCTGTTGTAGGCGACAACAAGAGCACATGTAGCAAATGCTTTTTCCTGACCCGTTTTGCTAGACCACGCTCTTCTGTGGCTCTTTAGTGCTTGCCAAACTCCTATGTGCGTGCTGCTGCTTCCATCTGACAAGGAGCACAGCCTTCTGAGAGCAGCTTTCAACTTGCCTAAGAAAGAGCTTGGCCATTTAGATGTGATGCAAATCTGTGTGTGTGTAAGGTGCAAGTGCAAGCTCCTGACAAAGGTGTTTTCTAGGTCCAGTTTCAATCTGCCAGACACATTGGAAATGTTTTCCTCTGGCATTCACGCCAAGAGTCGCAGATTACTTAACTCCGTAGCTCTGAGAATGGAACGGCAAGAGGTGTTCCGCTTACGTCATAAAAAGTGCTCCAGAGCGCTTAGCAACGGGCACAACGAAACGAATGTCTGTGGGATAGTGACCATTCCCGCCTAGTGCTGGCAATGCACGGGCACTGCCAAAAGGCAAAGGAAGGCACTTAGCATGCGGCTTGTGCGCAAAGCTTTCAGACTGCCAGAGGACCGCAGCTGTGGTAAGCCCGCTTGCTCATTTGACGTTAGATGTCGCCTGCAAGAGCTTCAGCCGCATCTGGTTTATGCTGCTACCTGTTGTAAGGCGACAAAGAGGACACATGTAGCAAATGCTTTTTCCTGCCTCATTTTGCTAGACCACGCTCTTCTGTGGCTCTTAGGTTCTTGCCAAACTGCTGTGTGCGTGCTGCTGCTTCCATCTGACAAGGAGCACAACCTTCTGACAGCAGCTTTCAACTTGTCTAAGAAAGAGCTTGGCCATTTAGATGTGATGCAAATCTGTGTGCGTGTAAGGTGCACATGCAAGCTCCTGACAAAGGTGTTTTCTAGGTCCAGTTTCAATCTGCCAGACACATTGGAAATGTTTTCCTCTGGCATTCACGCCAAGAGTCGCAGATTACTTAACTCCGTAGCTCTGAGAATGGAACGGCAAGAGGTGTTCCGCTTACGTCATAAACAGTGCTCCAGAGCGCTTAGCAATGGGCACAACGAAACGTGTCTGTGGGATAGTGACCATTCCCGCCTAGTGCTGGCAATGCACGAGCACTGCCAAAAGGCAAAGGAAGGCGCTTAGCATGTGGCTTGTGCGCAGAGCTTTCAGACTGCCAGAGGACCGCAGCTGTGGTAAGCCCGTTTGCTCATTTGACGTTAGATGTCGCCTGCAAGAACTTCACCCGCATCTGGTTTATGCTGCTACCTGTTGTAGGCGACAACAAGAGCACATGTAGCAAATGCTTTTTCCTGACCCGTTTTGCTAGACCATGCTCTTCTGTGGCTCTTTATTTCTTGCCAAACTGCTATGTCCGTGCTGCTGCTTCCATCTGACAAGGAGCACAGCCTTCTGAGAGCAGCTTTCCACTTGCGTAAGGAAGAGCTTGGCCATTTAGATGTGATGCAAATCTGTGTGTGTGTAATGTGCACATGCAAGCTCCTGACAAAGGTGTTTTCTAGGTCCAGTTTCAATCTGCCAGACACATTGGAAATATTTTCCTCTGGCATTCACGCCAAGAGTCGCAGATTACTTAACTCCGTAGCTCTGAGAATGGAACGGCAAGAGGTGTTCCGCTTACGTCATAAACAGTGCTCCAGAGCGCTTAGCAACGGGCACAACGAAACGTGTCTGCGGGATAGTGACCATTCCCGCCTAGTGCTGGCAATGCACGAGCACTGCCAAAAGGCAAAGAAAGGCGCTTAGCATGCGGCTTGTGCGCAAAGCTTTCAGACTGCCAGAGGACCGCAGCTGTGGTAAGCCCGCTTGCTCATTTGACGTTAGATGTCGCCTGCAAGAACTTCACTCGCATCTCGTTTATGCTGCTACCTGTTGTTAGGAGACAAAAAGGACACATGTAGCAAATGCTTTTTCCTGCCTCATTTTGCTAGACCACGGTCTTCTGTGGCTCTTTAGTTCTTGCCAAACTGCTATGTGCGTGCTGCTGCTTCCATCTGACAAGGAGCACAGCCTTCTGACAGCAGCTTTCAACTTGCCTAAGAAAGAGCTTGGCCATTTAGATTTGATGCAAATCTGTGTGTGTGTAAGGTGCAAGTGCAAGCTCCTGACAAAGGTGTTTTCTAGGTCCAGTTTCAATCTGCCAGACACATTGGAAATGTTTTCCTCTGGCATTCACGCCAAGAGTCGCAGATTACTTAACTCCGTAGCTCTGAGAATGGAACGGCAAGAGGTGTTCCGCTTACGTCATAAAAAGTGCTCCAGAGCATTTAGCAACGGGCACAACGAAACGAATGTCAGTGGGATAGTGACCATTCCCACCTAGTGCTGGCAATGCAGGAGCACTGCTAAAAGGCAAAGGAAGGCGCTTAGCATCCGGCTTGTGCACAAAGCTTTCAGACTGCCAGAGGACCGCAGCTGTGGTAAGCCCGCTTGCTCATTTGACGTTAGATGTCGCCTGCAAGAACTTCACCCGCATCTGGTTTATGCTGCTACCTGTTGTTAGGCGACAAAGAGGACACATGTAGCAAATGCTTTTTCCTGTTTCATTTTGCTAGACCACGCTCTTCTGTGGCTCTTTAGTGCTCGCCAAACTGCTATGTGCGTGCTGCTGCTTCCATCTGACAAGGAGCACAGCCTTCTGACAGCAGCTTTCAACTTGCTTAAGAAAGAGCTTGGCCATTTAGATGTGATGCAAATCTGTGTGTGTAAGGTGCAGGTGCAAGCTCCTGACAAAGGTGTTCCCTAGGTTCAGTTTCTCCCTGTCAGACACATTGGTAATGTTTTCCTCTGGCATTCACGCCAAGAGTCGCAGATTGTTTAACTGAGGAGCTCTGAGAATGGAACGGCAAGAGGTGTTCCGCTTACGTCATAAACAGAGCACCAGAGCGCTTAGCAACGGGCACAACGAAACGGGTGTGCGGGATAGTGACCATTCCCGCCTAGTGCTGGCAATGCACGGGCACTGCCAAAAGGCAAAGGAAGGCACTTAGCATGCGGCTTGTGCGCAAAGCTTTCAGACTGCCAGAGGACCGCAGCTGTGGTAAGCCCGCTTGCTCATTTGACGTTAGATGTCGCCTGCAAGAGCTTCAGCCGCATCTGGTTTATGCTGCTACCTGTTGTAAGGCGACAAAGAGGACACATGTAGCAAATGCTTTTTCCTGCCTCATTTTGCTAGACCACGCTCTTCTGTGGCTCTTAGGTTCTTGCCAAACTGCTGTGTGCGTGCTGCTGCTTCCATCTGACAAGGAGCACAGCCTTCTGACAGCAGCTTTCAACTTGCCTAAGAAAGAGCTTGGCCATTTAGATGTGTTGCAAATCTGTGTGTGTGTAAGGTGCAGGTGTAAGTTCCTGACAAAGGTGTTTTCTAGGTCCAGTTTCAATCTGCCAGACACATTGGAAATGTTTTCCTCTGGCATTCACGCCAAGAGTCGCAGATTACTTAACTCCGTAGCTCTGAGAATGGAACGGCAAGAGGTGTTCCGCTTTCGTCATAAACAGTGCTCCAGAGCGCTTAGCAACGGGCACAACGAAACGTGTCTGCGGGATAGTGACCATTCCCGCCTAGTGCTGGCAATGCACGAGCACTGCCAAAAGGCAAAGAAAGGCGCTTAGCATGCGGCTTGTGCGCAAAGCTTTCAGACTGCCAGAGGACCGCAGCTGTGGTAAGCCCGCTTGCTCATTTGACGTTAGATGTCGCCTGCAAGAACTTCACTCGCATCTCGTTTATGCTGCTACCTGTTGTTAGGAGACAAAAAGGACACATGTAGCAAATGCTTTTTCCTGCCTCATTTTGCTAGACCACGGTCTTCTGTGGCTCTTTAGTTCTTGCCAAACTGCTATGTGCGTGCTGCTGCTTCCATCTGACAAGGAGCACAGCCTTCTGAGAGCAGCTTTCAACTTGCCTAAGAAAGAGCTTGGCCATTTAGATTTGATGCAAATCTGTGTGTGTGTAAGGTGCAAGTGCAAGCTCCTGACAAAGGTGTTTTCTAGGTCCAGTTTCAATCTGCCAGACACATTGGAAATGTTTTCCTCTGGCATTCACGCCAAGAGTCGCAGATTACTTAACTCCGTAGCTCTGAGAATGGAACGGCAAGAGGTGTTCCGCTTACGTCATAAAAAGTGCTCCAGAGCATTTAGCAACGGGCACAACGAAACGAATGTCAGTGGGATAGTGACCATTCCCACCTAGTGCTGGCAATGCAGGAGCACTGCTAAAAGGCAAAGGAAGGCGCTTAGCATCCGGCTTGTGCACAAAGCTTTCAGACTGCCAGAGGACCGCAGCTGTGGTAAGCCCGCTTGCTCATTTGACGTTAGATGTCGCCTGCAAGAACTTCACCCGCATCTGGTTTATGCTGCTACCTGTTGTTAGGCGACAAAGAGGACACATGTAGCAAATGCTTTTTCCTGTTTCATTTTGCTAGACCACGCTCTTCTGTGGCTCTTTAGTGCTCGCCAAACTGCTATGTGCGTGCTGCTGCTTCCATCTGACAAGGAGCACAGCCTTCTGACAGCAGCTTTCAACTTGCTTAAGAAAGAGCTTGGCCATTTAGATGTGATGCAAATCTGTGTGTGTAAGGTGCAGGTGCAAGCTCCTGACAAAGGTGTTCCCTAGGTTCAGTTTCTCCCTGTCAGACACATTGGTAATGTTTTCCTCTGGCATTCACGCCAAGAGTCGCAGATTGTTTAACTGAGGAGCTCTGAGAATGGAACGGCAAGAGGTGTTCCGCTTACGTCATAAACAGAGCACCAGAGCGCTTAGCAACGGGCACAACGAAACGGGTGTGCGGGATAGTGACCATTCCCGCCTAGTGCTGGCAATGCACGGGCACTGCCAAAAGGCAAAGGAAGGCACTTAGCATGCGGCTTGTGCGCAAAGCTTTCAGACTGCCAGAGGACCGCAGCTGTGGTAAGCCCGCTTGCTCATTTGACGTTAGATGTCGCCTGCAAGAGCTTCAGCCGCATCTGGTTTATGCTGCTACCTGTTGTAAGGCGACAAAGAGGACACATGTAGCAAATGCTTTTTCCTGCCTCATTTTGCTAGACCACGCTCTTCTGTGGCTCTTAGGTTCTTGCCAAACTGCTGTGTGCGTGCTGCTGCTTCCATCTGACAAGGAGCACAGCCTTCTGACAGCAGCTTTCAACTTGCCTAAGAAAGAGCTTGGCCATTTAGATGTGTTGCAAATCTGTGTGTGTGTAAGGTGCAGGTGTAAGTTCCTGACAAAGGTGTTTTCTAGGTCCAGTTTCAATCTGCCAGACACATTGGAAATGTTTTCCTCTGGCATTCACGCCAAGAGTCGCAGATTACTTAACTGAGGAGCTCTGAGAATGGAACGGCAAGAGGTGTTCCGCTTACGTCATAAACAGTGCTCCAGAGCGCTTGGCAATGGGCACAACGAAACGTGTCTGTGGGATAGTGACCATTCCCGCCTAGTGCTGGCAATGCACGAGCACTGCCAAAAGGCAAAGGAAGGCGCTTAGCATCCGGCTTGTGCGCAGAGCTTTCAGACTGCCAGAGGACCGCAGCTGTGGTAAGCCCGTTTGCTCATTTGACGTTAGATGTCGCCTGCAAGAGCTTCACCCGCATCTGGTTTATGCTGCTACCTGTTGTAGGCGACAACAAGAGCACATGTAGCAAATGCTTTTTCCTGACCCGTTTTGCTAGACCACGCTCTTCTGTGGCTCTTTAGTGCTTGCCAAACTCCTATGTGCGTGCTGCTGCTTCCATCTGACAAGGAGCACAGCCTTCTGAGAGCAGCTTTCAACTTGCCTAAGAAAGAGCTTGGCCATTTAGATGTGATGCAAATCTGTGTGTGTGTAAGGTGCAAGTGCAAGCTCCTGACAAAGGTGTTTTCTAGGTCCAGTTTCAATCTGCCAGACACATTGGAAATGTTTTCCTCTGGCATTCACGCCAAGAGTCGCAGATTACTTAACTCCGTAGCTCTGAGAATGGAACGGCAAGAGGTGTTCCGCTTACGTCATAAAAAGTGCTCCAGAGCGCTTAGCAACGGGCACAACGAAACGAATGTCTGTGGGATAGTGACCATTCCCGCCTAGTGCTGGCAATGCACGGGCACTGCCAAAAGGCAAAGGAAGGCACTTAGCATGCGGCTTGTGCGCAAAGCTTTCAGACTGCCAGAGGACCGCAGCTGTGGTAAGCCCGCTTGCTCATTTGACGTTAGATGTCGCCTGCAAGAGCTTCAGCCGCATCTGGTTTATGCTGCTACCTGTTGTAAGGCGACAAAGAGGACACATGTAGCAAATGCTTTTTCCTGACTCATTTTGCTAGACCACGCTCTTCTGTGGCTCTTAGGTTCTTGCCAAACTGCTGTGTGCGTGCTGCTGCTTCCATCTGACAAGGAGCACAACCTTCTGACAGCAGCTTTCAACTTGTCTAAGAAAGAGCTTGGCCATTTAGATGTGATGCAAATCTGTGTGCGTGTAAGGTGCACATGCAAGCTCCTGACAAAGGTGTTTTCTAGGTCCAGTTTCAATCTGCCAGACACATTGGAAATGTTTTCCTCTGGCATTCACGCCAAGAGTCGCAGATTACTTAACTCCGTAGCTCTGAGAATGGAACGGCAAGAGGTGTTCCGCTTACGTCATAAAAAGTGCTCCAGAGCATTTAGCAACGGGCACAACGAAACGAATGTCAGTGGGATAGTGACCATTCCCACCTAGTGCTGGCAATGCAGGAGCACTGCTAAAAGGCAAAGGAAGGCGCTTAGCATCCGGCTTGTGCACAAAGCTTTCAGACTGCCAGAGGACCGCAGCTGTGGTAAGCCCGCTTGCTCATTTGACGTTAGATGTCGCCTGCAAGAACTTCACCCGCATCTGGTTTATGCTGCTACCTGTTGTTAGGCGACAAAGAGGACACATGTAGCAAATGCTTTTTCCTGTTTCATTTTGCTAGACCACGCTCTTCTGTGGCTCTTTAGTGCTCGCCAAACTGCTATGTGCGTGCTGCTGCTTCCATCTGACAAGGAGCACAGCCTTCTGACAGCAGCTTTCAACTTGCTTAAGAAAGAGCTTGGCCATTTAGATGTGATGCAAATCTGTGTGTGTAAGGTGCAGGTGCAAGCTCCTGACAAAGGTGTTCCCTAGGTTCAGTTTCTCCCTGTCAGACACATTGGTAATGTTTTCCTCTGGCATTCACGCCAAGAGTCGCAGATTGTTTAACTGAGGAGCTCTGAGAATGGAACGGCAAGAGGTGTTCCGCTTACGTCATAAACAGAGCACCAGAGCGCTTAGCAACGGGCACAACGAAACGGGTGTGCGGGATAGTGACCATTCCCGCCTAGTGCTGGCAATGCACGGGCACTGCCAAAAGGCAAAGGAAGGCACTTAGCATGCGGCTTGTGCGCAAAGCTTTCAGACTGCCAGAGGACCGCAGCTGTGGTAAGCCCGCTTGCTCATTTGACGTTAGATGTCGCCTGCAAGAGCTTCAGCCGCATCTGGTTTATGCTGCTACCTGTTGTAAGGCGACAAAGAGGACACATGTAGCAAATGCTTTTTCCTGCCTCATTTTGCTAGACCACGCTCTTCTGTGGCTCTTAGGTTCTTGCCAAACTGCTGTGTGCGTGCTGCTGCTTCCATCTGACAAGGAGCACAGCCTTCTGACAGCAGCTTTCAACTTGCCTAAGAAAGAGCTTGGCCATTTAGATGTGTTGCAAATCTGTGTGTGTGTAAGGTGCAGGTGTAAGTTCCTGACAAAGGTGTTTTCTAGGTCCAGTTTCAATCTGCCAGACACATTGGAAATGTTTTCCTCTGGCATTCACGCCAAGAGTCGCAGATTACTTAACTGAGGAGCTCTGAGAATGGAACGGCAAGAGGTGTTCCGCTTACGTCATAAACAGTGCTCCAGAGCGCTTGGCAATGGGCACAACGAAACGTGTCTGTGGGATAGTGACCATTCCCGCCTAGTGCTGGCAATGCACGAGCACTGCCAAAAGGCAAAGGAAGGCGCTTAGCATCCGGCTTGTGCGCAGAGCTTTCAGACTGCCAGAGGACCGCAGCTGTGGTAAGCCCGTTTGCTCATTTGACGTTAGATGTCGCCTGCAAGAGCTTCACCCGCATCTGGTTTATGCTGCTACCTGTTGTAGGCGACAACAAGAGCACATGTAGCAAATGCTTTTTCCTGACCCGTTTTGCTAGACCACGCTCTTCTGTGGCTCTTTAGTGCTTGCCAAACTCCTATGTGCGTGCTGCTGCTTCCATCTGACAAGGAGCACAGCCTTCTGAGAGCAGCTTTCAACTTGCCTAAGAAAGAGCTTGGCCATTTAGATGTGATGCAAATCTGTGTGTGTGTAAGGTGCAAGTGCAAGCTCCTGACAAAGGTGTTTTCTAGGTCCAGTTTCAATCTGCCAGACACATTGGAAATGTTTTCCTCTGGCATTCACGCCAAGAGTCGCAGATTACTTAACTCCGTAGCTCTGAGAATGGAACGGCAAGAGGTGTTCCGCTTACGTCATAAAAAGTGCTCCAGAGCGCTTAGCAACGGGCACAACGAAACGAATGTCTGTGGGATAGTGACCATTCCCGCCTAGTGCTGGCAATGCACGGGCACTGCCAAAAGGCAAAGGAAGGCACTTAGCATGCGGCTTGTGCGCAAAGCTTTCAGACTGCCAGAGGACCGCAGCTGTGGTAAGCCCGCTTGCTCATTTGACGTTAGATGTCGCCTGCAAGAGCTTCAGCCGCATCTGGTTTATGCTGCTACCTGTTGTAAGGCGACAAAGAGGACACATGTAGCAAATGCTTTTTCCTGACTCATTTTGCTAGACCACGCTCTTCTGTGGCTCTTAGGTTCTTGCCAAACTGCTGTGTGCGTGCTGCTGCTTCCATCTGACAAGGAGCACAACCTTCTGACAGCAGCTTTCAACTTGTCTAAGAAAGAGCTTGGCCATTTAGATGTGATGCAAATCTGTGTGCGTGTAAGGTGCACATGCAAGCTCCTGACAAAGGTGTTTTCTAGGTCCAGTTTCAATCTGCCAGACACATTGGAAATGTTTTCCTCTGGCATTCACGCCAAGAGTCGCAGATTACTTAACTCCGTAGCTCTGAGAATGGAACGGCAAGAGGTGTTCCGCTTACGTCATAAACAGTGCTCCAGAGCGCTTGGCAATGGGCACAACGAAACGTGTCTGTGGGATAGTGACCATTCCCGCCTAGTGCTGGCAATGCACGAGCACTGCCAAAAGGCAAAGGAAGGCGCTTAGCATGTGGCTTGTGCGCAGAGCTTTCAGACTGCCAGAGGACCGCAGCTGTGGTAAGCCCGTTTGCTCATTTGACGTTAGATGTCGCCTGCAAGAACTTCACCCGCATCTGGTTTATGCTGCTACCTGTTGTAGGCGACAACAAGAGCACATGTAGCAAATGCTTTTTCCTGACCCGTTTTGCTAGACCACGCTCTTCTGTGGCTCTTTATTTCTTGCCAAACTGCTATGTCCGTGCTGCTGCTTCCATCTGACAAGGAGCACAGCCTTCTGAGAGCAGCTTTCCACTTGCGTAAGGAAGAGCTTGGCCATTTAGATGTGATGCAAATCTGTGTGTGTGTAATGTGCACATGCAAGCTCCTGACAAAGGTGTTTTCTAGGTCCAGTTTCAATCTGCCAGACACATTGGAAATATTTTCCTCTGGCATTCACGCCAAGAGTCGCAGATTACTTAACTCCGTAGCTCTGAGAATGGAACGGCAAGAGGTGTTCCGCTTACGTCATAAACAGTGCTCCAGAGCGCTTAGCAACGGGCACAACGAAACGTGTCTGCGGGATAGTGACCATTCACGCCTAGTGCTGGCAATGCACGAGCACTGCCAAAAGGCAAAGAAAGGCGCTTAGCATGCGGCTTGTGCGCAAAGCTTTCAGACTGCCAGAGGACCGCAGCTGTGGTAAGCCCGCTTGCTCATTTGACGTTAGATGTCGCCTGCAAGAACTTCACTCGCATCTCGTTTATGCTGCTACCTGTTGTTAGGAGACAAAAAGGACACATGTAGCAAATGCTTTTTCCTGCCTCATTTTGCTAGACCACGGTCTTCTGTGGCTCTTTAGTTCTTGCCAAACTGCTATGTGCGTGCTGCTGCTTCCATCTGACAAGGAGCACAGCCTTCTGACAGCAGCTTTCAACTTGCCTAAGAAAGAGCTTGGCCATTTAGATTTGATGCAAATCTGTGTGTGTGTAAGGTGCAAGTGCAAGCTCCTGACAAAGGTGTTTTCTAGGTCCAGTTTCAATCTGCCAGACACATTGGAAATGTTTTCCTCTGGCATTCACGCCAAGAGTCGCAGATTACTTAACTCCGTAGCTCTGAGAATGGAACGGCAAGAGGTGTTCCGCTTACGTCATAAAAAGTGCTCCAGAGCATTTAGCAACGGGCACAACGAAACGAATGTCAGTGGGATAGTGACCATTCCCACCTAGTGCTGGCAATGCAGGAGCACTGCTAAAAGGCAAAGGAAGGCGCTTAGCATCCGGCTTGTGCACAAAGCTTTCAGACTGCCAGAGGACCGCAGCTGTGGTAAGCCCGCTTGCTCATTTGACGTTAGATGTCGCCTGCAAGAACTTCACCCGCATCTGGTTTATGCTGCTACCTGTTGTTAGGCGACAAAGAGGACACATGTAGCAAATGCTTTTTCCTGTTTCATTTTGCTAGACCACGCTCTTCTGTGGCTCTTTAGTGCTCGCCAAACTGCTATGTGCGTGCTGCTGCTTCCATCTGACAAGGAGCACAGCCTTCTGACAGCAGCTTTCAACTTGCTTAAGAAAGAGCTTGGCCATTTAGATGTGATGCAAATCTGTGTGTGTAAGGTGCAGGTGCAAGCTCCTGACAAAGGTGTTCCCTAGGTTCAGTTTCTCCCTGTCAGACACATTGGTAATGTTTTCCTCTGGCATTCACGCCAAGAGTCGCAGATTGTTTAACTGAGGAGCTCTGAGAATGGAACGGCAAGAGGTGTTCCGCTTACGTCATAAACAGAGCACCAGAGCGCTTAGCAACGGGCACAACGAAACGGGTGTGCGGGATAGTGACCATTCCCGCCTAGTGCTGGCAATGCACGGGCACTGCCAAAAGGCAAAGGAAGGCACTTAGCATGCGGCTTGTGCGCAAAGCTTTCAGACTGCCAGAGGACCGCAGCTGTGGTAAGCCCGCTTGCTCATTTGACGTTAGATGTCGCCTGCAAGAGCTTCAGCCGCATCTGGTTTATGCTGCTACCTGTTGTAAGGCGACAAAGAGGACACATGTAGCAAATGCTTTTTCCTGCCTCATTTTGCTAGACCACGCTCTTCTGTGGCTCTTAGGTTCTTGCCAAACTGCTGTGTGCGTGCTGCTGCTTCCATCTGACAAGGAGCACAGCCTTCTGACAGCAGCTTTCAACTTGCCTAAGAAAGAGCTTGGCCATTTAGATGTGTTGCAAATCTGTGTGTGTGTAAGGTGCAGGTGTAAGTTCCTGACAAAGGTGTTTTCTAGGTCCAGTTTCAATCTGCCAGACACATTGGAAATGTTTTCCTCTGGCATTCACGCCAAGAGTCGCAGATTACTTAACTCCGTAGCTCTGAGAATGGAACGGCAAGAGGTGTTCCGCTTTCGTCATAAACAGTGCTCCAGAGCGCTTAGCAACGGGCACAACGAAACGTGTCTGCGGGATAGTGACCATTCCCGCCTAGTGCTGGCAATGCACGAGCACTGCCAAAAGGCAAAGAAAGGCGCTTAGCATGCGGCTTGTGCGCAAAGCTTTCAGACTGCCAGAGGACCGCAGCTGTGGTAAGCCCGCTTGCTCATTTGACGTTAGATGTCGCCTGCAAGAACTTCACTCGCATCTCGTTTATGCTGCTACCTGTTGTTAGGAGACAAAAAGGACACATGTAGCAAATGCTTTTTCCTGCCTCATTTTGCTAGACCACGGTCTTCTGTGGCTCTTTAGTTCTTGCCAAACTGCTATGTGCGTGCTGCTGCTTCCATCTGACAAGGAGCACAGCCTTCTGACAGCAGCTTTCAACTTGCCTAAGAAAGAGCTTGGCCATTTAGATTTGATGCAAATCTGTGTGTGTGTAAGGTGCAAGTGCAAGCTCCTGACAAAGGTGTTTTCTAGGTCCAGTTTCAATCTGCCAGACACATTGGAAATGTTTTCCTCTGGCATTCACGCCAAGAGTCGCAGATTACTTAACTCCGTAGCTCTGAGAATGGAACGGCAAGAGGTGTTCCGCTTACGTCATAAAAAGTGCTCCAGAGCATTTAGCAACGGGCACAACGAAACGAATGTCAGTGGGATAGTGACCATTCCCACCTAGTGCTGGCAATGCAGGAGCACTGCTAAAAGGCAAAGGAAGGCGCTTAGCATCCGGCTTGTGCACAAAGCTTTCAGACTGCCAGAGGACCGCAGCTGTGGTAAGCCCGCTTGCTCATTTGACGTTAGATGTCGCCTGCAAGAACTTCACCCGCATCTGGTTTATGCTGCTACCTGTTGTTAGGCGACAAAGAGGACACATGTAGCAAATGCTTTTTCCTGTTTCATTTTGCTAGACCACGCTCTTCTGTGGCTCTTTAGTGCTCGCCAAACTGCTATGTGCGTGCTGCTGCTTCCATCTGACAAGGAGCACAGCCTTCTGACAGCAGCTTTCAACTTGCTTAAGAAAGAGCTTGGCCATTTAGATGTGATGCAAATCTGTGTGTGTAAGGTGCAGGTGCAAGCTCCTGACAAAGGTGTTCCCTAGGTTCAGTTTCTCCCTGTCAGACACATTGGTAATGTTTTCCTCTGGCATTCACGCCAAGAGTCGCAGATTGTTTAACTGAGGAGCTCTGAGAATGGAACGGCAAGAGGTGTTCCGCTTACGTCATAAACAGAGCACCAGAGCGCTTAGCAACGGGCACAACGAAACGGGTGTGCGGGATAGTGACCATTCCCGCCTAGTGCTGGCAATGCACGGGCACTGCCAAAAGGCAAAGGAAGGCACTTAGCATGCGGCTTGTGCGCAAAGCTTTCAGACTGCCAGAGGACCGCAGCTGTGGTAAGCCCGCTTGCTCATTTGACGTTAGATGTCGCCTGCAAGAGCTTCAGCCGCATCTGGTTTATGCTGCTACCTGTTGTAAGGCGACAAAGAGGACACATGTAGCAAATGCTTTTTCCTGCCTCATTTTGCTAGACCACGCTCTTCTGTGGCTCTTAGGTTCTTGCCAAACTGCTGTGTGCGTGCTGCTGCTTCCATCTGACAAGGAGCACAGCCTTCTGACAGCAGCTTTCAACTTGCCTAAGAAAGAGCTTGGCCATTTAGATGTGTTGCAAATCTGTGTGTGTGTAAGGTGCAGGTGTAAGTTCCTGACAAAGGTGTTTTCTAGGTCCAGTTTCAATCTGCCAGACACATTGGAAATGTTTTCCTCTGGCATTCACGCCAAGAGTCGCAGATTACTTAACTGAGGAGCTCTGAGAATGGAACGGCAAGAGGTGTTCCGCTTTCGTCATAAACAGTGCTCCAGAGCGCTTAGCAACGGGCACAACGAAACGTGTCTGCGGGATAGTGACCATTCCCGCCTAGTGCTGGCAATGCACGAGCACTGCCAAAAGGCAAAGAAAGGCGCTTAGCATGCGGCTTGTGCGCAAAGCTTTCAGACTGCCAGAGGACCGCAGCTGTGGTAAGCCCGCTTGCTCATTTGACGTTAGATGTCGCCTGCAAGAACTTCAGCCGCATCTGGTTTATGCTGCTACCTGTTGTAGGCGACAACAAGAGCACATGTAGCAAATGCTTTTTCCTGTTTCATTTTGCTAGACCACGGTCTTCTGTGGCTCTTTAGTTCTTGCCAAACTGCTATGTGCGTGCTGCTGCTTCCATCTGACAAGGAGCACAGCCTTCTGACAGCAGCTTTCAACTTGCCTAAGAAAGAGCTTGGCCATTTAGATTTGATGCAAATCTGTGTGTGTGTAAGGTGCAAGTGCAAGCTCCTGACAAAGGTGTTTTCTAGGTCCAGTTTCAATCTGCCAGACACATTGGAAATGTTTTCCTCTGGCATTCACGCCAAGAGTCGCAGATTACTTAACTCCGTAGCTCTGAGAATGGAACGGCAAGAGGTGTTCCGCTTACGTCATAAAAAGTGCTCCAGAGCATTTAGCAACGGGCACAACGAAACGAATGTCAGTGGGATAGTGACCATTCCCACCTAGTGCTGGCAATGCAGGAGCACTGCTAAAAGGCAAAGGAAGGCGCTTAGCATCCGGCTTGTGCACAAAGCTTTCAGACTGCCAGAGGACCGCAGCTGTGGTAAGCCCGTTTGCTCATTTGACGTTAGATGTCGCCTGCAAGAACTTCACCCGCATCTGGTTTATGCTGCTACCTGTTGTTAGGCGACAAAGAGGACACATGTAGCAAATGCTTTTTCCTGTTTCATTTTGCTAGACCACGCTCTTCTGTGGCTCTTTAGTGCTCGCCAAACTGCTATGTGCGTGCTGCTGCTTCCATCTGACAAGGAGCACAGCCTTCTGACAGCAGCTTTCAACTTGCTTAAGAAAGAGCTTGGCCATTTAGATGTGATGCAAATCTGTGTGTGTAAGGTGCAGGTGCAAGCTCCTGACAAAGGTGTTCCCTAGGTTCAGTTTCTCCCTGTCAGACACATTGGTAATGTTTTCCTCTGGCATTCACGCCAAGAGTCGCAGATTGTTTAACTGAGGAGCTCTGAGAATGGAACGGCAAGAGGTGTTCCGCTTACGTCATAAACAGAGCACCAGAGCGCTTAGCAACGGGCACAACGAAACGGGTGTGCGGGATAGTGACCATTCCCGCCTAGTGCTGGCAATGCACGGGCACTGCCAAAAGGCAAAGGAAGGCACTTAGCATGCGGCTTGTGCGCAAAGCTTTCAGACTGCCAGAGGACCGCAGCTGTGGTAAGCCCGCTTGCTCATTTGACGTTAGATGTCGCCTGCAAGAGCTTCAGCCGCATCTGGTTTATGCTGCTACCTGTTGTAAGGCGACAAAGAGGACACATGTAGCAAATGCTTTTTCCTGCCTCATTTTGCTAGACCACGCTCTTCTGTGGCTCTTAGGTTCTTGCCAAACTGCTGTGTGCGTGCTGCTGCTTCCATCTGACAAGGAGCACAGCCTTCTGACAGCAGCTTTCAACTTGCCTAAGAAAGAGCTTGGCCATTTAGATGTGATGCAAATCTGTGTGTGTGTAAGGTGCAGGTGTAAGTTCCTGACAAAGGTGTTTTCTAGGTCCAGTTTCAATCTGCCAGACACATTGGAAATGTTTTCCTCTGGCATTCACGCCAAGAGTCGCAGATTACTTAACTCCGTAGCTCTGAGAATGGAACGGCAAGAGGTGTTCCGCTTACGTCATAAACAGTGCTCCAGAGCGCTTAGCAACGGGCACAACGAAACGTGTCTGCGGGATAGTGACCATTCCCGCCTAGTGCTGGCAATGCACGAGCACTGCCAAAAGGCAAAGAAAGGCGCTTAGCATGCGGCTTGTGCGCAAAGCTTTCAGACTGCCAGAGGACCGCAGCTGTGGTAAGCCCGCTTGCTCATTTGACGTTAGATGTCGCCTGCAAGAACTTCACCCCCATCTGGTTTATGCTGCTACCTGTTGTTAGGCGACAACAAGAGCACATGTAGCAAATGCTTTTTCCTGACCCGTTTTGCTAGACCACGCTCTTCTGTAGCTCTTTATTTCTTGCCAAACTGTTATGTGCGTGCTGCTGCTTCCATCTGACAAGGAGCACAGCCTTCTGACAGCAGCTTTCAACTTGCGTAAGGAAGAGCTTGGCCATTTAGATGTGTTGCAAATCTGTGTGTGTGTAATGTGCACATGCAAGCTCCTGACAAAGGTGTTTTCTAGGTCCAGTTTCAATCTGCCAGACACATTGGAAATGTTTTCCTCTGGCATTCACGCCAAGAGTCGCAGATTACTTAACTCCGTAGCTCTGAGAATGGAACGGCAAGAGGTGTTCCGCTTACGTCATAAACAGTGCTCCAGAGCGCTTAGCAACGGGCACAACGAAACGTGTCTGCGGGATATGACCATTCCCGCCTAGTACTGGCAATGCACGAGCACTGCCAAAAGGCAAAGAAAGGCGCTTAGCATGCGGCTTGTGCGCAAAGCTTTCAGACTGCCAGAGGACCGCAGCTGTGGTAAGCCCGCTTGCTCATTTGACGTTAGATGTCGCCTGCAAGAACTTCAGCCGCATCTGGTTTATGCTGCTACCTGTTGTTAGGCGACAACAAGAGCACATGTAGCAAATGCTTTTTCCTGCCCCGTTTTGCTAGACCACGCTCTTCTGTGGCTCTTTAGTGCTCGCCAAACTGCTATGTGCGTGCTGTTGCTTCCATCTGACAAGGAGCACAACCTTCTGACAGCAGCTTTCAACTTGTCTAAGAAAGAGCTTGGCCATTTAGATGTGATGCAAATCTGTGTGCGTGTAAGGTGCAGGTGCAAGCTCCTGACAAAGGTGTTCTCCAGGTTCAGTTTTTATATGCCAGACACATTGGAAATGTTTTCCTCTGGCATTCGCACCAAGAGTCGCAGATTACTTAACTGAGGAGCTCTGAGAATGGAACGGCAAGATGTGTTCCGCTTACGTCATAAACAGTGCTCCAGAGCGCTTGGCAATGGGCACAACGAAACGTGTCTGTGGGATAGTGACCATTCCCGCCTAGTGCTGGCAATGCACGAGCACTGCCAAAAGGCAAAGGAAGGCGCTTAGCATGCGGCTTGTGCGCAGAGCTTTCAGACTGCCAGAGGACCGCAGCTGTGGTAAGCCCGTTTGCTCATTTGACGTTAGATGTCGCCTGCAAGAACTTCACCCGCATCTGTTTTATGCTGCTACCTGTTGTTAGGCGACAAAGAGGACACATGTAGCAAATGCTTTTTCCTGTTTCATTTTGCTAGACCACGCTCTTCTGTAGCTCTTTTGTTCTTGCCAAACTGCTATGTGCGTGCTGCTGCTTCCATCTGACAAGGAGCACAGCCTTCTGACAGCAGCTTTCAACTTGCCTAAGGAAGAGCTTGGCCATTTAGATGTGTTGCAAATCTGTGTGTGTGTAATGTGCACATGCAAGCTCCTGACAAAGGTGTTTTCTAGGTCCAGTTTCAATCTGCCAGACACATTGGAAATGTTTTCCTCTGGCATTCACGCCAAGAGTCGCAGATTACTTAACTCCGTAGCTCTGAGAATGGAACGGCAAGAGGTGTTCCGCTTACGTCATAAACAGTGCTCCAGAGCGCTTAGCAACGGGCACAACGAAACGTGTCTGCGGGATAGTGACCATTCCCGCCTAGTGCTGGCAATGCACGAGCACTGCCAAAAGGCAAAGAAAGGCGCTTAGCATGCGGCTTGTGCGCAAAGCTTTCAGACTGCCAGAGGACCGCAGCTGTGGTAAGCCCGCTTGCTCATTTGACGTTAGATGTCGCCTGCAAGAACTTCACCCCCATCTGGTTTATGCTGCTACCTGTTGTTAGGCGACAACAAGAGCACATGTAGCAAATGCTTTTTCCTGACCCGTTTTGCTAGACCACGCTCTTCTGTGGCTCTTTAGTGCTTGCCAAACTGCTGTGTGCGTGCTGCTGCTTCCATCTGACAAGGAGCACAGCCTTCTGAGAGCAGCTTTCAACTTGCCTAAGAAAGAGCTTGGCCATTTAGATGTGATGCAAATCTGTGTGTGTGTAAGGTGCAAGTGCAAGCTCCTGACAAAGGTGTTTTCTAGGTCCAGTTTCAATCTGCCAGACACATTGGAAATGTTTTCCTCTGGCATTCGCACCAAGAGTCGCAGATTACTTAACTGAGGAGCTCTGAGAATGGAACGGCAAGAGGTGTTCCGCTTACGTCATAAACAGTGCTCCAGAGCGCTTAGCAACGGGCACAACGAAACGAATGTCTGTGGGATAGTGACCATTCCCACCTAGTGCTGGCAATGCATGAGCACTTCTAAAAGGCAAAGGAAGGCGCTTAGCATCCGGCTTGTGCACAAAGCTTTCAGACTGCCAGAGGACCGCAGCTGTGGTAAGCCCGTTTGCTCATTTGACGTTAGATGTCGCCTGCAAGAACTTCACTCGCATCTCGTTTATGCTGCTACCTGTTGTCAGGAGACAAAAAGGACACATGTAGCAAATGCTTTTTCCTGCCTCATTTTGCTAGACCACTGTCTTCTGTGGCTCTTTAGTTCTTGCCAAACTGCTATGTGCGTGCTGCTGCTTCCATCTGACAAGGAGCACAGCCTTCTGACAGCAGCTTTCAACTTGCCTAAGGAAGAGCTTGGCCATTTAGATGAGATGCAAATCTGTGTGTGTAAGGTGCAGGTGCAAGCTCCTGACAAAGGTGTTCCCTAGGTTCAGTTTCTCCCTGTCAGACACATTGGTAATGTTTTCCTCTGGCATTCACGCCAAGAGTCGCAGATTGTTTAACTGAGGAGCTCTGAGAATGGAACGGCAAGAGGTGTTCCGCTTACGTCATAAACAGAGCACCAGAGCGCTTAGCAACGGGCACAACGAAACGGGTGTGCGGGATAGTGACCATTCCCGCCTAGTGCTGGCAATGCACGGGCACTGCCAAAAGGCAAAGGAAGGCACTTAGCATGCGGCTTGTGCGCAAAGCTTTCAGACTGCCAGAGGACCGCAGCTGTGGTAAGCCCGCTTGCTCATTTGACGTTAGATGTCGCCTGCAAGAGCTTCAGCCGCATCTGGTTTATGCTGCTACCTGTTGTAAGGCGACAAAGAGGACACATGTAGCAAATGCTTTTTCCTGCCTCATTTTGCTAGACCACGCTCTTCTGTGGCTCTTAGGTTCTTGCCAAACTGCTGTGTGCGTGCTGCTGCTTCCATCTGACAAGGAGCACAGCCTTCTGACAGCAGCTTTCAACTTGCCTAAGAAAGAGCTTGGCCATTTAGATGTGTTGCAAATCTGTGTGTGTGTAAGGTGCAGGTGTAAGTTCCTGACAAAGGTGTTTTCTAGGTCCAGTTTCAATCTGCCAGACACATTGGAAATGTTTTCCTCTGGCATTCACGCCAAGAGTCGCAGATTACTTAACTCCGTAGCTCTGAGAATGGAACGGCAAGAGGTGTTCCGCTTACGTCATAAACAGTGCTCCAGAGCGCTTAGCAACGGGCACAACGAAACGTGTCTGCGGGATAGTGACCATTCACGCCTAGTGCTGGCAATGCACGAGCACTGCCAAAAGGCAAAGAAAGGTGCTTAGCATGCGGCTTGTGCGCAAAGCTTTCAGACTGCCAGAGGACCGCAGCTGTGGTAAGCCCGCTTGCTCATTTGACGTTAGATGTCGCCTGCAAGAACTTCAGCCGCATCTGGTTTATGCTGCTACCTGTTGTAGGCGACAACAAGAGCACATGTAGCAAATGCTTTTTCCTGTTTCATTTTGCTAGACCACGCTCTTCTGTGGCTCTTTAGTGCTCGCCAAACTGCTATGTGCGTGCTGTTGCTTCCATCTGACAAGGAGCACAACCTTCTGACAGCAGCTTTCAACTTGTCTAAGAAAGAGCTTGGCCATTTAGATGTGATGCAAATCTGTGTGCGTGTAAGGTGCAGGTGCAAGCTCCTGACAAAGGTGTTCTCCAGGTTCAGTTTTTATATGCCAGACACATTGGAAATATTTTCCTCTGGCATTCGCACCAAGAGTCGCAGATTACTTAACTGAGGAGCTCTGAGAATGGAACGGCAAGAGGTGTTCCGCTTACGTCATAAACAGTGCTCCAGAGCGCTTGGCAATGGGCACAACGAAACGTGTCTGTGGGATAGTGACCATTCCCGCCTAGTGCTGGCAATGCACGAGCACTGCCAAAAGGCAAAGGAAGGCGCTTAGCATGCGGCTTGTGCGCAGAGCTTTCAGACTGCCAGAGGACCGCAGCTGTGGTAAGCCCGTTTGCTCATTTGACGTTAGATGTCGCCTGCAAGAACTTCACCCGCATCTGGTTTATGCTGCTACCTGTTGTAAGGCGACAAAGGGGACACATGTAGCAAATGCTTTTTCCTGCCTCATTTTGCTAGACCACTGTCTTCTGCAGCTCTTTAGTTCTTGCCAAACTGCTATGTGCGTGCTGCTGCTTCCATCTGACAAGGAGCACAGCCTTCTGACAGCAGCTTTCCACTTGCCTAAGGAAGAGCTTGGCCATTTAGATGTGTTGCAAATCTGTGTGTGTGTAATGTGCACATGCAAGCTCCTGACAAAGGTGTTTTCTAGGTCCAGTTTCAATCTGCCAGACACATTGGAAATGTTTTCCTCTGGCATTCACGCCAAGAGTCGCAGATTACTTAACTCCGTAGCTCTGAGAATGGAACGGCAAGAGGTGTTCCGCTTACGTCATAAACAGTGCTCCAGAGCGCTTAGCAACGGGCACAACGAAACGTGTCTGCGGGATAGTGACCATTCCCGCCTAGTGCTGGCAATGCACGAGCACTGCCAAAAGGCAAAGAAAGGCGCTTAGCATGCGGCTTGTGCGCAAAGCTTTCAGACTGCGAGAGGACCGCAGCTGTGGTAAGCCCGCTTGCTCATTTGACGTTAGATGTCGCCTGCAAGAACTTCACCCGCATCTGGTTTATGCTGCTACCTGTTGTAAGGCGACAAAGGGGACACATGTAGCAAATGCTTTTTCATGCCTCATTTTGCTAGACCACGCTCTTCTGTGGCTCTTTAGTTCTTTCCAAACCGCTATGTACGTACTGCTGCTTCCATCTGACAAGGAGCACAGCCTTCTGACAGCAGCTTTCAACTTGCCTAAGAAAGAGCTTGGCCATTTAGATGTGTTGCAAATCTGTGTGTCTGTAAGGTGCAGGTGCAAGCTCCTGACAAAGGTGTTCTCTAGGTTCAGTTTCTCCCTGTCAGACACATTGGTAATGTTTTCCTCTGGCATTCACGCCAAGAGTCGCAGATTGTTTAACTGAGGAGCTCTGAGAATGGAACGGCAAGAGGTGTTCCGCTTACGTCATAAACAGAGCACCAGAGCGCTTAGCAACGGGCACAACGAAACGGGTGTGCGGGATAGTGACCATTCCCGCCTAGTGCTGGCAATGCACGGGCACTGCCAAAAGGCAAAGGAAGGCACTTAGCATGCGGCTTGTGCGCAAAGCTTTCAGACTGCCAGAGGACCGCAGCTGTGGTAAGCCCGCTTGCTCATTTGACGTTAGATGTCGCCTGCAAGAACTTCACCCGCATCTGGTTTATGCTGCTACCTGTTGTAGGCGACAACAAGAGCACATGTAGCAAATGCTTTTTCCTGACCCGTTTTGCTAGACCACGCTCTTCTGTGGCTCTTTAGTGCTTGCCAAACTGCTATGTCCGTGCTGCTGCTTCCATCTGACAAGGAGCACAGCCTTCTGAGAGCAGCTTTCAACTTGCCTAAGAAAGAGCTTGGCCATTTAGATGTGATGCAAATCTGTGTGTGTGTAAGGTGCAAGTGCAAGCTCCTGACAAAGGTGTTTTCTAGGTCCAGTTTCAATCTGCCAGACACATTGGAAATGTTTTCCTCTGGCATTCGCACCAAGAGTCGCAGATTACTTAACTGAGGAGCTCTGAGAATGGAACGGCAAGAGGTGTTCCGCTTACGTCATAAAAAGTGCTCCAGAGCGCTTAGCAACGGGCACAACGAAACGAATGTCTGTGGGATAGTGACCATTCCCACGTAGTGCTGGCAATGCATGAGCACTTCTAAAAGCAAAGGAAGGCGCTTAGCATCCGGCTTGTGCACAAAGCTTTCAGACTGCCAGAGGACCGCAGCTGTGGTAAGCCCGTTTGCTCATTTGACGTTAGATGTCGCCTGCAAGAACTTCACCCGCATCTGGTTTATGCTGCTACCTGTTGTTAGGCGACAAAGAGGACACATGTAGCAAATGCTTTTTCCTGCCTCATTTTGCTAGACCACGCTCTTCTGTAGCTCTTTATTTCTTGCCAAACTGTTATGTGCGTGCTGCTGCTTCCATCTGACAAGGAGCACAGCCTTCTGACAGCAGCTTTCAACTTGCGTAAGGAAGAGCTTGGACATTTAGATGTGTTGCAAATCTGTGTGTGTGTAATGTGCACATGCAAGCTCCTGACAAAGGTGTTTTCTAGGTCCAGTTTCAATCTGCCAGACACATTGGAAATGTTTTCCTCTGGCATTCACGCCAAGAGTCGCAGATTACTTAACTCTGTAGCTCTGAGAATGGAACGGCAAGAGGTGTTCCGCTTACGTCATAAACAGTGCTCCAGAGCGCTTAGCAACGGGCACAACGAAACGTGTCTGCGGGATAGTGACCATTCCCGCCTAGTGCTGGCAATGCACGAGCACTGCCAAAAGGCAAAGAAAGGCGCTTAGCATGCGGCTTGTGCGCAAAGCTTTCAGACTGCCAGAGGACCGCAGCTGTGGTAAGCCCGCTTGCTCATTTGACGTTAGATGTCGCCTGCAAGAACTTCACTCGCATCTCGTTTATGCTGCTACCTGTTGTTAGGAGACAAAAAGGACACATGTAGCAAATGCTTTTTCCTGCCTCATTTTGCTAGACCACGGTCTTCTGTGGCTCTTTAGTTCTTGCCAAACTGCTATGTGCGTGCTGCTGCTTCCATCTGACAAGGAGCACAGCCTTCTGACAGCAGCTTTCAACTTGCCTAAGAAAGAGCTTGGCCATTTAGATTTGATGCAAATCTGTGTGTGTGTAAGGTGCAAGTGCAAGCTCCTGACAAAGGTGTTTTCTAGGTCCAGTTTCAATCTGCCAGACACATTATAAATGTTTTCCTCTGGCATTCACGCCAAGAGTCGCAGATTACTTAACTCCGTAGCTCTGAGAATGGAACGGCAAGAGGTGTTCCGCTTACGTCATAAAAAGTGCTCCAGAGCATTTAGCAACGGGCACAACGAAACGAATGTCAGTGGGATAGTGACCATTCCCACCTAGTGCTGGCAATGCAGGAGCACTGCTAAAAGGCAAAGGAAGGCGCTTAGCATCCGGCTTGTGCACAAAGCTTTCAGACTGCGAGAGGACCGCAGCTGTGGTAAGCCCGTTTGCTCATTTGACGTTAGATGTCGCCTGCAAGAACTTCACCCGCATCTGGTTTATGCTGCTACCTGTTGTTAGGCGACAAAGAGGACACATGTAGCAAATGCTTTTTCCTGTTTCATTTTGCTAGACCACGCTCTTCTGTGGCTCTTTAGTGCTCGCCAAACTGCTATGTGCGTGCTGCTGCTTCCATCTGACAAGGAGCACAGCCTTCTGACAGCAGCTTTCAACTTGCTTAAGAAAGAGCTTGGCCATTTAGATGTGATGCAAATCTGTGTGTGTAAGGTGCAGGTGCAAGCTCCTGACAAAGGTGTTCCCTAGGTTCAGTTTCTCCCTGTCAGACACATTGGTAATGTTTTCCTCTGGCATTCACGCCAAGAGTCGCAGATTGTTTAACTGAGGAGCTCTGAGAATGGAACGGCAAGAGGTGTTCCGCTTACGTCATAAACAGAGCACCAGAGCGCTTAGCAACGGGCACAACGAAACGGGTGTGCGGGATAGTGACCATTCCCGCCTAGTGCTGGCAATGCACGGGCACTGCCAAAAGGCAAAGGAAGGCACTTAGCATGCGGCTTGTGCGCAAAGCTTTCAGACTGCCAGAGGACCGCAGCTGTGGTAAGCCCGCTTGCTCATTTGACGTTAGATGTCGCCTGCAAGAACTTCACTCGCATCTCGTTTATGCTGCTACCTGTTGTTAGAAGACAAAAAGGACACATGTAGCAAATGCTTTTTCCTGCCTCATTTTGCTAGACCACGGTCTTCTGTGGCTCTTTAGTGCTTGCCAAACTGCTATGTGCGTGCTGCTGCTTCCATCTGACAAGGAGCAACAGCCTTCTGACAGCAGCTTTCAACTTGCCTAAGGAAGAGCTTGGCCATTTAGATGTGTTGCAAATCTGTGTGTGTGTAATGTGCGCATGCAAGCTCCTGACAAAGGTGTTTTCTAGGTCCAGTTTCAATCTGCCAGACACATTGGAAATGTTTTCCTCTGGCATTCACGCCAAGAGTCGCAGATTACTTAACTCCGTAGCTCTGAGAATGGAACGGCAAGAGGTGTTCCGCTTACGTCATAAACAGTGCTCCAGAGCGCTTAGCAACGGGCACAACGAAACGTGTCTGCGGGATAGTGACCATTCCCGCCTAGTGCTGGCAATGCACGAGCACTGCCAAAAGGCAAAGAAAGGCGCTTAGCATGCGGCTTGTGCGCAAAGCTTTCAGACTGCCAGAGGACCGCAGCTGTGGTAAGCCCGCTTGCTCATTTGACGTTAGATGTCGCCTGCAAGAACTTCACCCGCATCTGGTTTATGCTGCTACCTGTTGTTAGGCGACAACAAGAGCACATGTAGCAAATGCTTTTTCCTGTTTCATTTTGCTAGACCACGCTCTTCTGTGGCTCTTTAGTGCTCGCCAAACTGCTATGTGCGTGCTGTTGCTTCCATCTGACAAGGAGCACAGCCTTCTGAGAGCAGCTTTCAACTTGCCTAAGAAAGAGCTTGGCCATTTAGATGTGATGCAAATCTGTGTGTGTGTAAGGTGCAAGTGCAAGCTCCTGACAAAGGTGTTTTCTAGGTCCAGTTTCAATCTGCCAGACACATTGGAAATGTTTTCTTCTGGCATTCGCACCAAGAGTCGCAGATTACTTAACTGAGGAGCTCTGAGAATGGAACGGCAAGAGGTGTTCCGCTTACGTCATAAAAAGTGCTCCAGAGCGCTTAGCAACGGGCACAACGAAACGAATGTCTGTGGGATAGTGACCATTCCCACGTAGTGCTGGCAATGCATGAGCACTTCTAAAAGCAAAGGAAGGCGCTTAGCATCCGGCTTGTGCACAAAGCTTTCAGACTGCCAGAGGACCGCAGCTGTGGTAAGCCCGTTTGCTCATTTGACGTTAGATGTCGCCTGCAAGAACTTCACCCGCATCTGGTTTATGCTGCTACCTGTTGTTAGGCGACAAAGAGGACACATGTAGCAAATGCTTTTTCCTGCCTCATTTTGCTAGACCACGCTCTTCTGTAGCTCTTTATTTCTTGCCAAACTGTTATGTGCGTGCTGCTGCTTCCATCTGACAAGGAGCACAGCCTTCTGACAGCAGCTTTCAACTTGCGTAAGGAAGAGCTTGGACATTTAGATGTGTTGCAAATCTGTGTGTGTGTAATGTGCACATGCAAGCTCCTGACAAAGGTGTTTTCTAGGTCCAGTTTCAATCTGCCAGACACATTGGAAATGTTTTCCTCTGGCATTCACGCCAAGAGTCGCAGATTACTTAACTCCGTAGCTCTGAGAATGGAACGGCAAGAGGTGTTCCGCTTACGTCATAAACAGTGCTCCAGAGCGCTTAGCAACGGGCACAACGAAACGTGTCTGCGGGATAGTGACCATTCCCGCCTAGTGCTGGCAATGCACGAGCACTGCCAAAAGGCAAAGAAAGGCGCTTAGCATGCGGCTTGTGCGCAAAGCTTTCAGACTGCCAGAGGACCGCAGCTGTGGTAAGCCCGCTTGCTCATTTGACGTTAGATGTCGCCTGCAAGAACTTCACTCGCATCTGGTTTATGCTGCTACCTGTTGTTAGGAGACAAAAAGGACACATGTAGCAAATGCTTTTTCCTGCCTCATTTTGCTAGACCACGGTCTTCTGTGGCTCTTTAGTTCTTGCCAAACTGCTATGTGCGTGCTGCTGCTTCCATCTGACAAGGAGCACAGCCTTCTGACAGCAGCTTTCAACTTGCCTAAGGAAGAGCTTGGCCATTTAGATGTGATGCAAATCTGTGTGTGTGGAAGGTGCAGGTGCAAGCTGCTGACAAAGGTGTTTTCTAGGTCCAGTTTCAATCTGCCAGACACATTGGAAATGTTTTCCTCTGGCATTCACGCCAAGAGTCGCAGATTACTTAACTCCGTAGCTCTGAGAATGGAACGGCAAGAGGTGTTCCGCTTACGTCATAAACAGTGCTCCAGAGCGCTTAGCAACGGGCACAACGAAACGTGTCTGCGGGATATGACCATTCCCGCCTAGTGCTGGCAATGCACGAGCACTGCCAAAAGGCAAAGAAAGGCGCTTAGCATGCGGCTTGTGCGCAAAGCTTTCAGACTGCCAGAGGACCGCAGCTGTGGTAAGCCCGCTTGCTCATTTGATGTTAGATGTCGCCTGCAAGAACTTCACCCGCATCTGGTTTATGCTGCTACCTGTTGTTAGGCGACAACAAGAGCACATGTAGCAAATGCCTTTTCCTGCCTCAGTTTGCTAGACCACGCTCTTCTGTGGCTCTTTAGTACTTGCCAAACTCCTATGTGCGTGCTGCTGCTTCCATCTGACAAGGAGCACAGCCTTCTGACAGCAGCTTTCAACTTGCCTAAGAAAGAGCTTGGCCATTTAGATGTGTTGCAAATCTGTGTGTGTGTAAGGTGCAGGTGTAAGTTCCTGACAAAGGTGTTTTCTAGGTCCAGTTTCAATCTGCCAGACACATTGGAAATGTTTTCCTCTGGCATTCACGCCAAGAGTCGCAGATTACTTAACTCCGTAGCTCTGAGAATGGAACGGCAAGAGGTGTTCCGCTTTCGTCATAAACAGTGCTCCAGAGCGCTTAGCAACGGGCACAACGAAACGTGTCTGCGGGATAGTGACCATTCCCGCCTAGTGCTGGCAATGCACGAGCACTGCCAAAAGGCAAAGAAAGGCGCTTAGCATGCGGCTTGTGCGCAAAGCTTTCAGACTGCCAGAGGACCGCAGCTGTGGTAAGCCCGCTTGCTCATTTGACGTTAGATGTCGCCTGCAAGAACTTCAGCCGCATCTGGTTTATGCTGCTACCTGTTGTAGGCGACAACAAGAGCACATGTAGCAAATGCTTTTTCCTGTTTCATTTTACTAGACCACGCTCTTCTGTGGCTCTTTAGTGCTCGCCAAACTGCTATGTGCGTGCTGTTGCTTCCATCTGACAAGGAGCACAACCTTCTGACAGCAGCTTTCAACTTGTCTAAGAAAGAGCTTGGCCATTTAGATGTGATGCAAATCTGTGTGCGTGTAAGGTGCAGGTGCAAGCTCCTGACAAAGGTGTTCTCCAGGTTCAGTTTTTATATGCCAGACACATTGGAAATGTTTTCCTCTGGCATTCGCACCAAGAGTCGCAGATTACTTAACTGAGGAGCTCTGAGAATGGAACGGCAAGAGGTGTTCCGCTTACGTCATAAACAGTGCTCCAGAGCGCTTGGCAATGGGCACAACGAAACGTGTCTGTGGGATAGTGACCATTCCCGCCTAGTGCTGGCAATGCACGAGCACTGCCAAAAGGCAAAGGAAGGCGCTTAGCATGCGGCTTGTGCGCAGAGCTTTCAGACTGCCAGAGGACCGCAGCTGTGGTAAGCCCGTTTGCTCATTTGACGTTAGATGTCGCCTGCAAGAACTTCACCCGCATCTGTTTTATGCTGCTACCTGTTGTTAGGCGGCAAAGAGGACACATGTAGCAAATGCTTTTTCCTGTTTCATTTTGCTAGACCACGCTCTTCTCTAGCTCTTTAGTTCTTGCCAAACTGCTATGTGCGTGCTGCTGCTTCCATCTGACAAGGAGCACAGCCTTCTGACAGCAGCTTTCAACTTGCTTAAGAAAGAGCTTGGCCATTTAGATGTGATGCAAATCTGTGTGTGTAAGGTGCAGGTGCAAGCTCCTGACAAAGGTGTTCCCTAGGTTCAGTTTCTCCCTGTCAGACACATTGGTAATGTTTTCCTCTGGCATTCACGCCAAGAGTCGCAGATTGTTTAACTGAGGAGCTCTGAGAATGGAACGGCAAGAGGTGTTCCGCTTACGTCATAAACAGAGCACCAGAGCGCTTAGCAACGGGCACAACGAAACGGGTGTGCGGGATAGTGACCATTCCCGCCTAGTGCTGGCAATGCACGGGCACTGCCAAAAGGCAAAGGAAGGCACTTAGCATGCGGCTTGTGTGCAAAGCTTTCAGACTGCCAGAGGACCGCAGCTGTGGTAAGCCCGCTTGCTCATTTGACGTTAGATGTCGCCTGCAAGAACTTCACTCGCATCTCGTTTATGCTGCTACCTGTTGTTAGAAGACAAAAAGGACACATGTAGCAAATGCTTTTTCCTGCCTCATTTTGCTAGACCACGCTCTTCTGTGGCTCTTTAGTACTTGCCAAACTCCTATGTGCGTGCTGCTGCTTCCATCTGACAAGGAGCACAGCCTTCTGAGAGCAGCTTTCAACTTGCCTAAGAAAGAGCTTGGCCATTTAGATGTGATGCAAATCTGTGTGTGTGTAAGGTGCAAGTGCAAGCTCCTGACAAAGGTGTTTTCTAGGTCCAGTTTCAATCTGCCAGACACATTGGAAATGTTTTCCTCTGGCATTCACGCCAAGAGTCGCAGATTACTTAACTCCGTAGCTCTGAGAATGGAACGGCAAGAGGTGTTCCGCTTACGTCATAAAAAGTGCTCCAGAGCGCTTAGCAACGGGCACAACGAAACGAATGTCAGTGGGATAGTGACCATTCCCACCTAGTGCTGGCAATGCAGGAGCACTGCTAAAAGGCAAAGGAAGGCGCTTAGCATCTGGCTTGTGCACAAAGCTTTCAGACTGCCAGAGGACCGCAGCTGTGGTAAGCCCGCTTGCTCATTTGACGTTAGATGTCGCCTGCAAGAACTTCACCCGCATCTGGTTTATGCTGCTACCTGTTGTAAGGCGACAAAGGGGACACATGTAGCAAATGCTTTTTCATGCCTCATTTTGCTAGACCACGCTCTTCTGTGGCTCTTTAGTTCTTTCCAAACCCCTATGTACGTACTGCTGCTTCCATCTGACAAGGAGCACAGCCTTCTGACAGCAGCTTTCAACTTGCCTAAGAAAGAGCTTGGCCATTTAGATGTGTTGCAAATCTGTGTGTCTGTAAGGTGCAGGTGCAAGCTCCTGACAAAGGTGTTCTCTAGGTTCAGTTTCTCCCTGTCAGACACATTGGTAATGTTTTCCTCTGGCATTCACGCCAAGAGTCGCAGATTGTTTAACTGAGGAGCTCTGAGAATGGAACGGCAAGAGGTGTTCCGCTTACGTCATAAACAGAGCACCAGAGCGCTTAGCAACGGGCACAACGAAACGGGTGTGCGGGATAGTGACCATTCCCGCCTAGTGCTGGCAATGCACGGGCACTGCCAAAAGGCAAAGGAAGGCACTTAGCATGCGGCTTGTGCGCAAAGCTTTCAGACTGCCAGAGGACCGCAGCTGTGGTAAGCCCGCTTGCTCATTTGACGTTAGATGTCGCCTGCAAGAACTTCACCCGCATCTGGTTTATGCTGCTACCTGTTGTAGGCGACAACAAGAGCACATGTAGCAAATGCTTTTTCCTGACCCGTTTTGCTAGACCACGCTCTTCTGTGGCTCTTTAGTGCTTGCCAAACTGCTATGTCCGTGCTGCTGCTTCCATCTGACAAGGAGCACAGCCTTCTGAGAGCAGCTTTCAACTTGCCTAAGAAAGAGCTTGGCCATTTAGATGTGATGCAAATCTGTGTGTGTGTAAGGTGCAAGTGCAAGCTCCTGACAAAGGTGTTTTCTAGGTCCAGTTTCAATCTGCCAGACACATTGGAAATGTTTTCTTCTGGCATTCGCACCAAGAGTCGCAGATTACTTAACTGAGGAGCTCTGAGAATGGAACGGCAAGAGGTGTTCCGCTTACGTCATAAAAAGTGCTCCAGAGCGCTTAGCAACGGGCACAACGAAACGAATGTCTGTGGGATAGTGACCATTCCCACGTAGTGCTGGCAATGCATGAGCACTTCTAAAAGCAAAGGAAGGCGCTTAGCATCCGGCTTGTGCGCAAAGCTTTCAGACTGCCAGAGGACCGCAGCTGTGGTAAGCCCGCTTGCTCATTTGACGTTAGATGTCGCCTGCAAGAACTTCACTCGCATCTCGTTTATGCTGCTACCTGTTGTTAGGAGACAAAAAGGACACATGTAGCAAATGCTTTTTCCTGCCTCATTTTGCTAGACCACGGTCTTCTGTGGCTCTTTAGTTCTTGCCAAACTGCTATGTGCGTGCTGCTGCTTCCATCTGACAAGGAGCACAGCCTTCTGACAGAAGCTTTCAACTTGCCTAAGAAAGAGCTTGGCCATTTAGATTTGATGCAAATCTGTGTGTGTGTAAGGTGCAAGTGCAAGCTCCTGACAAAGGTGTTTTCTAGGTCCAGTTTCAATCTGCCAGACACATTGGAAATGTTTTCCTCTGGCATTCACGCCAAGAGTCGCAGATTACTTAACTCCGTAGCTCTGAGAATGGAACGGCAAGAGGTGTTCCGCTTACGTCATAAAAAGTGCTCCAGAGCATTTAGCAACGGGCACAACGAAACGAATGTCAGTGGGATAGTGACCATTCCCACCTAGTGCTGGCAATGCAGGAGCACTGCTAAAAGGCAAAGGAAGGCGCTTAGCATCCGGCTTGTGCACAAAGCTTTCAGACTGCCAGAGGACCGCAGCTGTGGTAAGCCCGCTTGCTCATTTGACGTTAGATGTCGCCTGCAAGAACTTCAGCCGCATCTGGTTTATGCTGCTACCTGTTGTAGGCGACAACAAGAGCACATGTAGCAAATGCTTTTTCCTGTTTCATTTTGCTAGACCACGCTCTTCTGTGGCTCTTTAGTGCTCGCCAAACTGCTATGTGCGTGCTGTTGCTTCCATCTGACAAGGAGCACAACCTTCTGACAGCAGCTTTCAACTTGTCTAAGAAAGAGCTTGGCCATTTAGATGTGATGCAAATCTGTGTGCGTGTAAGGTGCAGGTGCAAGCTCCTGACAAAGGTGTTCTCCAGGTTCAGTTTTTATATGCCAGACACATTGGAAATGTTTTCCTCTGGCATTCGCACCAAGAGTCGCAGATTACTTAACTGAGGAGCTCTGAGAATGGAACGGCAAGAGGTGTTCCGCTTACGTCATAAACAGTGCTCCAGAGCGCTTAGCAACGGGCACAACGAAACGTGTCTGTGGGATAGTGACCATTCCCGCCTAGTGCTGGCAATGCACGAGCACTGCCAAAAGGCAAAGGAAGGCGCTTAGCATGCGGCTTGTGCGCAGAGCTTTCAGACTGCCAGAGGACCGCAGCTGTGGTAAGCCCGTTTGCTCATTTGACGTTAGATGTCGCCTGCAAGAACTTCAGCCGCATCTGGTTTATGCTGCTACCAGTTGTTAGGCGACAAAGAGGACACATGTAGCAAATGCTTTTTCCTGCCTCATTTTGCTAGACCACTGTCTTCTGTAGCTCTTTAGTTCTTGCCAAACTGCTATGTGCGTGCTGCTGCTTCCATCTGACAAGGAGCACAGCCTTCTGACAGCAGCTTTCAACTTGCCTAAGGAAGAGCTTGGCCATTTAGATGTGTTGCAAATCTGTGTGTGTGTAATGTGCACATGCAAGCTCCTGACAAAGGTGTTTTCTAGGTCCAGTTTCAATCTGCCAGACACATTGGAAATGTTTTCCTCTGGCATTCACGCCAAGAGTCGCAGATTACTTAACTCCGTAGCTCTGAGAATGGAACGGCAAGAGGTGTTCCGCTTACGTCATAAACAGTGCTCCAGAGCGCTTAGCAACGGGCACAACGAAACGTGTGTGCGGGATAGTGACCATTCCCGCCTAGTGCTGGCAATGCACGAGCACTGCCAAAAGGCAAAGAAAGGCGCTTAGCATGCGGCTTGTGCGCAAAGCTTTCAGACTGCCAGAGGACCGCAGCTGTGGTAAGCCCGCTTGCTCATTTGACGTTAGATGTCGCCTGCAAGAACTTCACCCGCATCTGGTTTATGCTGCTACCTGTTGTTAGGCGACAACAAGAGCACATGTAGCAAATGCTTTTTCCTGTTTCATTTTACTAGACCACGCTCTTATGTGGCTCTTTAGTGCTCGCCAAACTGCTATGTGCGTGCTGTTGCTTCCATCTGACAAGGAGCACAACCTTCTGACAGCAGCTTTCAACTTGTCTAAGAAAGAGCTTGGCCATTTAGATGTGATGCAAATCTGTATGCGTGTAAGGTGCAGGTGCAAGCTCCTGACAAAGGTGTTCTCCAGGTTCAGTTTTTATATGCCAGACACATTGGAAATATTTTCCTCTGGCATTCGCACCAAGAGTCGCAGATTACTTAACTGAGGAGCTCTGAGAATGGAACGGCAAGAGGTGTTCCGCTTACGTCATAAACAGTGCTCCAGAGCGCTTGGCAATGGGCACAACGAAACGTGTCTGTGGGATAGTGACCATTCCCGCCTAGTTCTGGCAATGCACGAGCACTGCCAAAAGGCAAAGGAAGGCGCTTAGCATGCGGCTTGTGCGCAGAGCTTTCAGACTGCCAGAGGACCGCAGCTGTGGTAAGCCCGTTTGCTCATTTGACGTTAGATGTCGCCTGCAAGAACTTCACCCGCATCTGGTTTATGCTGCTACCTGTTGTTAGGCGACAAAGAGGACACATGTAGCAAATGCTTTTTCCTGCCTCATTTTGCTAGACCACTGTCTTCTGCAGCTCTTTAGTTCTTGCCAAACTGCTATGTGCGTGCTGCTGCTTCCATCTGACAAGGAGCACAGCCTTCTGACAGCAGCTTTCCACTTGCCTAAGGAAGAGCTTGGCCATTTAGATGTGTTGCAAATCTGTGTGTGTGTAATGTGCACATGCAAGCTCCTGACAAAGGTGTTTTCTAGGTCCAGTTTCAATCTGCCAGACACATTGGAAATGTTTTCCTCTGGCATTCACGCCAAGAGTCGCAGATTACTTAACTCCGTAGCTCTGAGAATGGAACGGCAAGAGGTGTTCCGCTTACGTCATAAACAGTGCTCCAGAGCGCTTAGCAACGGGCACAATGAAACGTGTCTGCGGGATAGTGACCATTCCCGCCTAGTGCTGGCAATGCACGAGCACTGCCAAAAGGCAAAGAAAGGCGCTTAGCATGCGGCTTGTGCGCAAAGCTTTCAGACTGCCAGAGGACCGCAGCTGTGGTAAGCCCGCTTGCTCATTTGACGTTAGATGTCGCCTGCAAGAACTTCACCCGCATCTGGTTTATGCTGCTACCTGTTGTTAGGCGACAACAAGAGCACATGTAGCAAATGCTTTTTCCTGCCCCGTTTTGCTAGACCACGCTCTTCTGTGGCTCTTTAGTACTTGCCAAACTCCTATGTGCGTGCTGCTGCTTCCATCTGACAAGGAGCACAGCCTTCTGAGAGCAGCTTTCAACTTGCCTAAGAAAGAGCTTGGCCATTTAGATGTGATGCAGATCTGTGTGTGTGTAATGTGCACATGCAAGCTCCTGACAAAGGTGTTTTCTAGGTCCAGTTTCAATCTGCCAGACACATTGGAAATGTTTTCCTCTGGCATTCACGCCAAGAGTCGCAGATTACTTAACTCCGTAGCTCTGAGAATGGAACGGCAAGAGGTGTTCCGCTTACGTCATAAAAAGTGCTCCAGAGCGCTTAGCAACGGGCACAACGAAACGAATGTCAGTGGGATAGTGACCATTCCCACCTAGTGCTGGCAATGCAGGAGCACTGCTAAAAGGCAAAGGAAGGCGCTTAGCATCCGGCTTGTGCACAAAGCTTTCAGACTGCCAGAGGACCGCAGCTGTGGTAAGCCCGCTTGCTCATTTGACGTTAGATGTCGCCTGCAAGAACTTCACCCGCATCTGGTTTATGCTGCTACCTGTTGTAAGGCGACAAAGGGGACACATGTAGCAAATGCTTTTTCATGCCTCATTTTGCTAGACCACGCTCTTCTGTGGCTCTTTAGTGCTTGCCAAACTCCTATGTACGTACTGCTGCTTCCATCTGACAAGGAGCACAGCCTTCTGACAGCAGCTTTCAACTTGCCTAAGAAAGAGCTTGGCCATTTAGATGTGTTGCAAATCTGTGTGTCTGTAAGGTGCAGGTGCAAGCTCCTGACAAAGGTGTTCTCTAGGTTCAGTTTCTCCCTGTCAGACACATTGGTAATGTTTTCCTCTGGCATTCACGCCAAGAGTCGCAGATTGTTTAACTGAGGAGCTCTGAGAATGGAACGGCAAGAGGTGTTCCGCTTACGTCATAAACAGAGCACCAGAGCGCTTAGCAACGGGCACAACGAAACGGGTGTGCGGGATAGTGACCATTCCCGCCTAGTGCTGGCAATGCACGGGCACTGCCAAAAGGCAAAGGAAGGCACTTAGCATGCGGCTTGTGCGCAAAGCTTTCAGACTGCCAGAGGACCACAGCTGTGGAATGCCGGCTTGCTGATTTGACGTTAGATGTCACCTGCAAGAACTTCACCCGCATCTGGTTTATGCTGCTACCTGTTGTTAGGCGACAACAAGGGCACATATAGCAAATGCTTTTTCCTGTTTCATTTTGCTATGCCACGCTCTTCTGTGGCTCTTTAGTGCTTGCCAAACTCCTATGTGCGTGCTGCTGCTTCCATCTGACAAGGGGCACAGCCTTCTGACAGCAGCATTCAACTTGCCTAAGAAAGAGCTTGGCCATTTAAATGTGATGCAAATCTGTGTGTGTGTAAGGTGCAGGCGCCAGCTCCTGACAAAAGTTTTCTCCAGGTTCAGTTTCTCCCTGCCAGACACATTGGAAATATTTTCCTCTGGCATTCGCAGCAAGAGTTGCAGATTGCTTAACCCAGGAGCTCTGAGAATGGAGCGGCAAGTGGTGTTCCGCTTTCGTCATAAACAGGGCTCCAGAGCGCTTGGTAACGGGCACAACGAATCGTGTGTGCGGGATAGTGACCATTCCCGCCTAGTGCTGGCAATGCACGAGCAGTGGCAAAAGGCAAAGGAAGGCGCTTAGCATGCGGCTTGTGCGCAAAGCTTTCAGACTGCCAGAGAACCGTAGCTGTGGTAAGCCGGCTTGCTCATTTGACGTTAGATGTCACCTGCAAGAACTTCACCCGCATCTGATTTATGCTGCTACCTGTTGTTAGGCGACAACAAAAAAACATGTAGCAAAAGCTTTTTCCTGCCCTGTTTTGCTAGACCACGCTCTTCTGTGGCTCTTTAGTGCTTGCCAAACTCCTATGTGCGTGCTGCTGCTTCCATCTGACAAGGAGCACAGCCATCTGACAGCAGCTTTCAACTTGCCTAAGAAAGAGCTGGGCCATTTGAATGTTATGCAAATCTTTGTGTGTGTAAGGTGCAGGTGCCATCTCCTGACCAAGGTTTTCTCCAGGTTCAGTTTCTCCCTGCCAGACACATTGGAAACGTTTTCCTCTGGCATTCGCAGCAAGAGTTGCAGATTGCTTAACTCAGGAGCTCTGAGAATGGAGCGGCAAGTGGTGATCCGCTTTCGTCATAAACAGTGCTCCAGAGCGCTTGGTAACGGGCACATTGAAAAGTGTGTGCGGGATAGTGAGCATTCCCGCCTAGTGCTGGCAATGCACGAGCAGTGGCAAAAGGCAAAGGAAGGCACTTAGTATCATGCTTGTGCGCAAAGCTTTCAGACTGCCAGAGGACCACAGCTGTGGAATGCCGGCTTGCTCATTTGACGTTAGGTGTCACCTGCAAGAACTTCACCCGCATCTGGTTTATGCTGCTACCTGTTCTTAGGCGACACAAAGGGCACATATAGCAAATGCTTTTTCCTGTTTCGTTTTGCTATGCCACGCTCTTCTGTGGCTCTTTAGTGCTTGCCAAAGTGCTATGTGCGAGCTGCTGCTTCCATCTGACAAGGAGCACAGCCTTCTGACAGCAGCTTTCAACTTGTCTAAGAAAGAGCTTGGCCATTTGAATGTGATGCAAATCTTTGTGTGTGTAAGGTGTAGGTGCCATCTCCTGACCAAGGTTTTCTCCAGGTTCAGTTTCTCCCTGCCAGACACATTGGAAATGTTTTCCTCTGGCATTCGCATCAAGAGTTGCAGACTGCTTAACTCAGAAGCTCTGAGAATGGAGCGGCAAGACGTGTTCCGCTTTCATCATAAACAGTGCTCAAGAGTGCGTGGTAACGGGCACAACGAATCGTGTGTGCAGGATAGTGAGCATTCACTCCGAGTGCTGGCAATGCACGAGCACTGCCAAAAGGCAAAGGAAGGCGCTTCGCATGCGGCTTGTGTGCAAAGCTTTCAGACTGCCGGAGAACCGTAGCTGTGGTAAGCCGGCTTGCTCATTTGACGTTAGATGTCACCTGCAAGAACTTCACCCGCATCTGATTTATGCTGCTACCTGTTGTTAGGCGACAACAAAAAAACATGTAGCAAAAGCTTTTTCCTGCCCTGTTTTGCTAGACCACGCTCTTCTGTGGCTCTTTAGTGCTTGCCAAACTCCTATGTGCGTGCTGCTGCTTCCATCTGACAAGGAGCACAGCCATCTGACAGCAGCTTTCAACTTGCCTAAGAAAGAGCTGGGCTATTTGAATGTTATGCAAATCTTTGTGTGTGTAAGGTGTAGGTGCCATCTCCTGACCAAGGTTTTCTCCAGGTTCAGTTTCTCCCTGCCAGACACATTGGAAACGTTTTCCTCTGGCATTCGCAGCAAGAGTTGCAGATTGCTTAACTCAGGAGCTCTGAGAATGGAGCGGCAAGTGGTGATCCGCTTTCGTCATAAACAGTGCTCCAGAGCGCTTGGTAACGGGCACATTGAAAAGTGTGTGCGGGATAGTGACCATTCCCGCCTAGTGCTGGCAATGCACGAGCAGTGGCAAAAGGCAAAGGAAGGCGCTTCGCATGCGGCTTGTGTGCAAAGCTTTCAGACTGCCGGAGAACCGCAGCTGTGGTAAGCCCGCTTGCTCATTTGACGTTAGATGTCACCTGCAAGAACTTCAGCCGCATCTGGTTTATGCTGCTACCTGTTCTTAGGCGACACAAAGGGCACATATAGCAAATGCTTTTTCCTGTTTCGTTTTGCTAGACCACACTCTTCTGTGGCTCTTTAATGCTTGCCAAACACCTATATGCGTTCTGCTGCTTCCATCTGACAAGGAGCACAGCCATCTGACAGCAGCTTTCAACTTGCCTAAGAAAGAGCTTGGCCATTTAAATGTGATGCAAATCTGTGTGTGTGTAAGGTGCAGGTGCCAGCTCCTGACCAAGGTTTTCTCCAGGTTCAGTTTCTCCCTGCCAGACACATTGGAAATGTTTTCCTCTGGCATTCGCATCAAGAGTTGCAGATTGCTTAACTCAGGAGCTCTGAGAGCGGAGCGGCAAGTGCTGTTCCGCTTTCGTCATAAACAGTGCTCCAGAGCGCTTGGTAACGGGCACAACGAATCGTGTGTGCGGGATAGTGAGCATTCACGCCTAGTGCTGGCAATGCACGAGCACTGCCAAAAGGCAAAGGAAGGCGCTTAGCATGCGGCTTGTGCCCAAAGCATTCAGACTGCTGCAGCTGTGGAATGCCGGCTTGCTCATTTGACGTTAGGTGTCACCTGCAAGAACTTCACCCGCATCTGGTTTATGCTGCTACCTGTTCTTAGGCGACACAAAGGGCACATATAGCAAATGCTTTTTCCTGTTTCGTTTTGCTAGACCACACTCTTCTGTGGCTCTTTAATGCTTGCCAAACACCTATGTGCGTTCTGCTGCTTCCATCTGACAAGGAGCACAGCCATCTGACAGCAGCTTTCAACTTGCCTAAGAAAGAGCTTGGCCATTTAAATGTGATGCAAATCTGTGTGTGTGTAAGGTGCAGGTGCCAGCTCCTGACCAAGGTTTTCTCCAGGTTCAGTTTCTCCCTGCCAGACACATTGGAAATGTTTTCCTCTGGCATTCGCAGCAAGAGTTGCAGATTGCTTAACCCAGGATCTCTGAGAATGGAGCGGCAAGATGTGTTCCGCTTTCGTCATAAACAGTGCTCCAGAGCGCTTGGTAAGGGCACAATGAATCGTGTGTGCGGGATAGTGACCATTCCCGCCTAGTGCTGGCAATGCACGAGCAGTGGCAAAAGGCAAAGGAAGGCGCTTAGCATGCGGCTTGTGCGCAAAGCTTTCAGACTGCCAGAGGACCACAGCTGTGGAATGCCGGCTTGCTGATTTGACGTTAGATGTCACCTGCAAGAACTTCACCCGCATCTGGTTTATGCTGCTACCTGTTGTTAGGCGACAACAAGGGCACATATAGCAAATGCTTTTTCCTGTTTCATTTTGCTATGCCACGCTCTTCTGTGGCTCTTTAGTGCTTGCCAAAGTGCTATGTGCGAGCTGCTGCTTCCATCTGACAAGGAGCACAGCCTTCTGACAGCAGCTTTCAACTTGTCTAAGAAAGAGCTTGGCCATTTGAATGTGATGCAAATCTTTGTGTGTGTAAGGTGTAGGTGCCATCTCCTGACAAAGGTGTTCTCCAGGTTCAGTTTCTCCCTGCCAGACACATTGGAAATGTTTTCCTCTGGCATTCGCATCAAGAGTTGCAGACTGCTTAACTCAGAAGCTCTGAGAATGGAGCGGCAAGACGTGTTCCGCTTTCATCATAAACAGTGCTCAAGAGTGCGTGGTAACGGGCACAACGAATCATGTGTGCGGGATAGTGAGCATTCACTCCGAGTGCTGGCAATGCACGAGCACTGCCAAAAGGCAAAGGAAGGCGCTTCGCATGCGGCTTGTGTGCAAAGCTTTCAGACTGCCGGAGAACCGTAGCTGTGGTAAGCCGGCTTGCTCATTTGACGTTAGATGTCACCTGCAAGAACTTCACCCGCATCTGGTTTATGCTGCTACCTGTTGTTAGGCGACAACAAGAGAACATGTAGCAAATGCTTTTTCCTGTTTCATTTTGCTATGCCACGCTCTTCTGTGGCTCTTTAGTGCTTGCCAAACTCCTATGTGCGTGCTGCTGCTTCCATCTGACAAGGAGCACAGCCATCTGACAGCAGCATTCAACTTGCCTAAGAAAGAGCTTGGCCATTTAAATGTGATGCAAATCTGTGTGTGTGTAAGGTGCAGGTGCCAGCTCCTGACAAAGGTGTTCTCCAGGTTCAGTTTCTCCCTGCCAGACACATTGGAAATATTTTCCTCTGGCATTCGCAGCAAGAGTTGCAGATTGCTTAACTCAGGAGCTCTGAGAGCGGAGCGGCAAGTGGTGTTCCGCTTTCGTCATAAACAGTGCTCCAGAGCGCTTGGTAACAGGCACAACGAATCGTGTGTGCGGGATAGTGACCATTCACGCCTAGTGCTGGCAATGCACGAGCAGTGGCAAAATGCAAAGGAAGGCGCTTAGCATGCGGCTTGTGCGCTTAGCTTTCAGACTGCCGGAGAACCGTAGCTGTGGTAAGCCGGCTTGCTCATTTGACGTTAGATGTCACCTGCAAGAACTTCAGCCGCATCTGGTTTATTCTGCTACCTGTTGTTAGGCGACAAAAGGGCACATGTAGCAAATGCTTTTTCCTGTTTCATTTTGCTATGCCACGCTCTTCTGTGGCTCTTTAGTGCTTGCCAAACTGCTATGTGCGTGCTGCTGCTTCCATCTGACAAGGGGCACAGCCTTCTGACAGCAGCATTCAACTTGCCTAAAAAAGAGCTTGGCCATTTAAATGTGATGCAAATCTGTGTGTGTGTAAGGTGCAGGCGCCAGCTCCTGACAAAAGTTTTCTCCAGGTTCAGTTTCTCCCTGCCAGACACATTGGAAATATTTTCCTCTGGCATTCGCAGCAAGAGTTGCAGATTGCTTAACCCAGGAGCTCTGAGAATGGAGCGGCAAGTGGTGTTCCGCTTTCGTCATAAACAGGGCTCCAGAGCGCTTGGTAACGGGCACAACGAATCGTGTGTGCGGGATAGTGACCATTCCCGCCTAGTGCTGGCAATGCACGAGCAGTGGCAAAAGGCAAAGGAAGGCGCTTAGCATGCGGCTTGTGCGCAAAGCTTTCAGACTGCCAGAGAACCGTAGCTGTGGTAAGCCGGCTTGCTCATTTGACGTTAGATGTCACCTGCAAGAACTTCACCCGCATCTGATTTATGCTGCTACCTGTTGTTAGGCGACAACAAAAAAACATGTAGCAAAAGCTTTTTCCTGCCCTGTTTTGCTAGACCACGCTCTTCTGTGGCTCTTTAGTGCTTGCCAAAGTGCTATGTGCGAGCTGCTGCTTCCATCTGACAAGGAGCACAGCCATCTGACAGCAGCTTTCAACTTGCCTAAGAAAGAGCTGGGCCATTTGAATGTTATGCAAATCTTTGTGTGTGTAAGGTGCACATGCAAGCTCCTGACCAAGGTTTTCTCCAGGTTCAGTTTCTCCCTGCCAGACACATTGGAAACGTTTTCCTCTGGCATTCGCAGCAAGAGTTGCAGATTGCTTAACTCAGGAGCTCTGAGAATGGAGCGGCAAGTGGTGATCCGCTTTCGTCATAAACAGTGCTCCAGAGCGCTTGGTAACGGGCACAATGAATCGTGTGTGCGGGATAGTGAGCATTCACGCCTAGTGCTGGCAATGCACGAGCACTGCCAAAAGGCAAAGGAAGGCGCTTAGCATGCGGCTTGTGCCCAAAGCATTCAGACTGCTGCAGCTGTGGAATGCCGGCTTGCTCATTTGACGTTAGGTGTCACCTGCAAGAACTTCACCCGCATCTGGTTTATGCTGCTACCTGTTCTTAGGCGACACAAAGGGCACATATAGCAAATGCTTTTTCCTGTTTCGTTTTGCTAGACCACACTCTTCTGTGGCTCTTTAATGCTTGCCAAACACCTATGTGCGTTCTGCTGCTTCCATCTGACAAGGAGCACAGCCATCTGACAGCAGCTTTCAACTTGCCTAAGAAAGAGCTTGGCCATTTAAATGTGATGCAAATCTGTGTGTGTGTAAGGTGCAGGTGCCAGCTCCTGACCAAGGTTTTCTCCAGGTTCAGTTTCTCCCTGCCAGACACATTGGAAATGTTTTCCTCTGGCATTCGCAGCAAGAGTTGCAGATTGCTTAACCCAGGAGCTCTGAGAATGGAGCGGCAAGATGTGTTCCGCTTTCGTCATAAACAGTGCTCCAGAGCGCTTGGTAACGGGCACAACGAATCGTGTGTGCGGGATAGTGACCATTCACGCCTAGTGCTGGCAATGCACGAGCAGTGGCAAAAGGCAAAGGAAGGCGCTTAGCATGCGGCTTGTGCGCAAAGCTTTCAGACTGCCAGAGGACCACAGCTGTGGAATGCCGGCTTGCTGATTTGACGTTAGATGTCACCTGCAAGAACTTCACCCGCATCTGGTTTATGCTGCTACCTGTTGTTAGGCGACAACAAGGGCACATATAGCAAATGCTTTTTCCTGTTTCATTTTGCTATGCCACGCTCTTCTGTGGCTCTTTAGTGCTTGCCAAAGTGCTATGTGCGAGCTGCTGCTTCCATCTGACAAGGAGCACAGCCTTCTGACAGCAGCTTTCAACTTGTCTAAGAAAGAGCTTGGCCATTTGAATGGGATGCAAATCTTTGTGTGTGTAAGGTGTAGGTGCCATCTCCTGACAAAGGTGTTCTCCAGGTTCAGTTTCTCCCTGCCAGACACATTGGAAATGTTTTCCTCTGGCATTCGCATCAAGAGTTGCAGACTGCTTAACTCAGAAGCTCTGAGAATGGAGCGGCAAGACGTGTTCCGCTTTCATCATAAACAGTGCTCAAGAGTGCGTGGTAACGGGCACAACGAATCATGTGTGCGGGATAGTGAGCATTCACTCTGAGTGCTGGCAATGCACGAGCACTGCCAAAAGGCAAAGGAAGGCGCTTAGCATGCGGCTTGTGCGCAAAGCTTTCAGACTGCCAGAGAACCGTAGCTGTGGTAAGCCGGCTTGCTCATTTGACGTTAGATGTCACCTGCAAGAACTTCACCCGCATCTGATTTATGCTGCTACCTGTTGTTAGGCGACAACAAATAACATGTAGCAAAAGCTTTTTCCTGCCCTGTTTTGCTAGACCACGCTCTTCTGTGGCTCTTTAGTGCTTGCCAAACTCCTATGTGCGTGCTGCTGCTTCCATCTGACAAGGAGCACAGCCATCTGACAGCAGCTTTCAACTTGCCTAAGAAAGAGCTGGGCCATTTGAATGTTATGCAAATCTTTGTGTGTGTAAGGTGTAGGTGCCATCTCCTGACCAAGGTTTTCTCCAGGTTCAGTTTCTCCCTGCCAGACACATTGGAAACGTTTTCCTCTGGCATTCGCAGCAAGAGTTGCAGATTGCTTAACTCAGGAGCTCTGAGAATGGAGCGGCAAGTGGTGATCCGCTTTCGTCATAAACAGTGCTCCACAGCGCTTGGTAACGGGCACATTGAAAAGTGTGTGCGGGATAGTGAGCATTCCCGCCTAGTGCTGGCAATGCACGAGCAGTGGCAAAAGGCAAAGGAAGGCGCTTAGTATCATGCTTGTGCGCAAAGCTTTCAGACTGCCAGAGGACCACAGCTGTGGAATGCCGGCTTGCTCATTTGACGTTAGATGTCACCTGCAAGAACTTCACCCGCATCTGATTTATGCTGCTACCTGTTCTTAGGCGACACAAAGGGCACATATAGCAAATGCTTTTTCCTGTTTCGTTTTGCTATGCCACGCTCTTCTGTGGCTCTTTAGTGCTTGCCAAAGTGCTATGTGCGAGCTGCTGCTTCCATCTGACAAGGAGCACAGCCTTCTGACAGCAGCTTTCAACTTGTCTAAGAAAGAGCTTGGCCATTTGAATGTGATGCAAATCTTTGTGTGTGTAAGGTGTAGGTGCCATCTCCTGACCAAGGTTTTCTCCAGGTTCAGTTTCTCCCTGCCAGACACATTGGAAATGTTTTCCTCTGGCATTCGCATCAAGAGTTGCAGACTGCTTAACTCAGAAGCTCTGAGAATGGAGCGGCAAGACGTGTTCCGCTTTCGTCATAAACAGTGCTCCAGAGCGCTTGGTAACGGGCACATTGAAAAGTGTGTGCGGGATAGTGACCATTCCCGCCTAGTGCTGGCAATGCACGAGCAGTGGCAAAATGCAAAGGAAGGTGCTTAGCATGCGGCTTGTGCGCTTAGCTTTCAGACTGCCGGAGAACCGTAGCTGTGGTAAGCCCGCTTGCTGATTTGACGTTAGATGTCACCTGCAAGAACTTCACCCGCATCTGGTTTATGCTGCTACCTGTTCTTAGGCGACACAAAGGGCACATATAGCAAATGCTTTTTCCTGTTTCGTTTTGCTAGACCACACTCTTCTGTGGCTCTTTAATGCTTGCCAAACACCTATATGCGTTCTGCTGCTTCCATCTGACAAGGAGCACAGCCATCTGACAGCAGCTTTCAACTTGCCTAAGAAAGAGCTTGGCCATTTTAATGTGATGCAAATCTGTGTGTGTGTAAGGTGCAGGTGCCAGCTCCTGACCAAGGTTTTCTCCAGGTTCAGTTTCTCCCTGCCAGACACATTGGAAATGTTTTCCTCTGGCATTCGCATCAAGAGTTGCAGATTGCTTAACTCAGGAGCTCTGAGAGCGGAGCGGCAAGTGCTGTTCCGCTTTCGTCATAAACAGTGCTCCAGAGCGCTTGGTAACGGGCACAACGAATCGTGTGTGCGGGATAGTGAGCATTCACGCCTAGTGCTGGCAATGCACGAGCACTGCCAAAAGGCAAAGGAAGGCGCATAGCATGCGGCTTGTGCGCTTAGCTGTCAGAGTGCCGGAGGACCGTAGTTGTGGTAAGCCGGCTTGCTCATTTGACGTTAGGTGTCATCTGCAAGAACTTCACCCGCATCTGGTTTATACTGCTACCTGTTGTTAGGCGACAACAAGGGCACATATTGCAAATGCTTTTTCCTGTTTCATTTTGCTATGCCACGCTCTTCTGTGGCTCTTTAGTTCTTTACAAACTCCTATGTACGTGCTGCTGCTTCCATCTGACAAGGAGCACTGCCTTCTGACAGCAGCTTTCAACTTGCCTAAGAAACAGCTTGGACATTTAGATGTGATGCAAATCTTTGTGTGTGTGTAAGGTGCAGGTGCAAGCTCCTGACAAAGGTGTTTTCTAGGTCCAGTTTCAATCTGCCAGACGCATTGGAAATGTCTTCCTCTATCATTGGCGCCAAGAGTCGCAGATTACTTAACTGAGGAGCTCTGAGAATGGAACGGCAAGAGGTGTTCCGCTTACGTCATAAACAGTGCTCCAGAGCGCTTAGCAACTGGCACAACGAAACGTGTCTGTGGGATAGTGGTCATTCCCACCTAGTGCTGGCAATGCATGAGCACTGCTAAAAGGCAAAGGAAGGCGCTTAGCATCCGGCTTGTACTCAAAGCTTACAGAGTGCCAGAGGACCGCAGCCGTGGTAAGCCCGCTTGCTCATTTGACGTTAGATGTCGCCTGCAAGAACTTCACCCCCATCTGGTTTATGCTGCTACCTGTTGTTAGGCGACAACAAGAGCACATGTAGCAAATGCTTTTTCCTGACCCGTTTTGCTCGACCACGCTCTTCTCCGGCTCTTTAGTGCTTGCCAAACTGCTGTGTGCGTGCTGCTGCTTCCATCTGACAAGGAGCACAGCCATCTGACAGCAGCTTTCAACTTGCCTAAGAAAGAGCTTGGCTATTTAGATGTTATGCAAATCTGTGTGTGTGTAAGGTGTAGGTGCCATCTCCTGACCAAGGTTTTCTCCAGGTTCAGTTTCTCCTTGCCAGACACATTGGAAATGTTTTCCTCTGGCATTCGCATCAAGAGTTGCAGATTGCTTAACTCAGAAGCTCTGAGAATGGAGCGGCAAGACGTGTTCCGCTTTCATCATAAACAGTGCTCAAGAGTGCGTGGTAACGGGCACAACGAATCGTGTGTGCAGGATAGTGAGCATTCACTCCAAGTGCTGGCAATGCACGAGCACTGCCAAAAGCAAAGGAAGGCGCTTAGCATGCGGCTTGTGCGCAAAGCTTTCAGACTGCTAGAGAACCGTAGCTGTGGTAAGCCGGCTTGCTCGTTTGACGTTAGATATCACCTGCAAGAACTTCAGCCGCATCTGGTTTATGCTGCTACCTGTTGTTAGGCGACAACAAGAGAACATGTAGCAAATGCTTTTTCCTGCCCTGTTTTGCTAGGCCACGCTCTTCTGCGGCTCTTTAGTGCTTGCCAAAGTGCTATGTGCGTGCTGCTGCTTCCATCTGACAAGGAGCACAGCCTTCTGACAGCAGCTTTCAACTTGCCTAAGAAAGAAATTGGCCATTTAGATGTGATGCAAATCTGTGTGTGTGTAATGTGCACATGCAAGCTCCTGACCAAGGTTTTCTCCAGGTTCAGTTTCTCCCTGCCAGACACATTGGAAATGTTTTCCTCTGGCATTCGCAGCAAGAGTTGCAGATTGCTTAACCCAGGAGCTCTGAGAATGGAGCGGCAAGATGTGTTCCGCTTTCGTCATAAACAGTGCTCCAGAGCGCTTGGTAACGGGCACAACGAATCGTGTCTGCGGGATAGTGAGCATTCACGCCTAGTGCTGGTAATGCACGACCACTGCCAAAAGGCAAAGGAAGGCGCATAGCATGCGGCTTGTGCGCTTAGCTGTCAGAGTGCCGGAGGACCGTAGTTGTGGTAAGCCGGCTTGCTCATTTGACGTTAGGTGTCATCTGCAAGAACTTCACCCGCATCTGGTTTATGCTGCTACCTGTTGTTAGGCGACAACAAGGGCACATATAGCAAATGCTTTTTCCTGTTTCATTTTGCTATGCCACGCTCTTCTGTGGCTCTTTAGTGCTTGCCAAAGTGCTATGTGCGAGCTGCTGCTTCCATCTGACAAGGAGCACAGCCATCTGACAGCAGCTTTCAACTTGCCTAAGAAAGAGCTTGGCCATTTAAATGTGATGCAAATCTGTGTGTGTGTAAGGTGCAGGTGCCAGCTCCTGACCAAGGTTTTCTCCAGGTTCAGTTTCTCCCTGCCAGACACATTGGAAATATTTTCCTCTGGCATTCGCAGCAAGAGTTGCAGATTGCTTAACTCAGGAGCTCTGAGAGCGGAGCGGCAAGTGCTGTTCCGCTTTCGTCATAAACAGTGCTCCAGAGCGCTTGGTAACGGGCACAACGAATCGTGTGTGCGGGATAGTGAGCATTCACGCCTAGTGCTGGCAATGCACGAGCAGTGGCAAAATGCAAAGGAAGGCGCTTAGCATGCGGCTTGTGCGCTTAGCTTTCAGACTGCCGGAGAACCGTAGCTGTGGTAAGCCGGCTTGCTCATTTGACGTTAGATGTCACCTGCAAGAACTTCAGCCGCATCTGGTTTATTCTGCTACCTGTTGTTAGGCGACAAAAGGGCACATGTAGCAAATGCTTTTTCCTGTTTCATTTTGCTATGCCACGCTCTTCTGTGGCTCTTTAGTGCTTGCCAAACTGCTATGTGCGTGCTGCTGCTTCCATCTGACAAGGGGCACAGCCTTCTGACAGCAGCATTCAACTTGCCTAAAAAAGAGCTTGGCCATTTAAATGTGATGCAAATCTGTGTGTGTGTAAGGTGCAGGCGCCAGCTCCTGACAAAAGTTTTCTCCAGGTTCAGTTTCTCCCTGCCAGACACATTGGAAATGTTTTCCTCTGGCATTCTCAGCAAGAGTTGCAGATTGCTTAACCCAGGAGCTCTGAGAATGGAGCGGCAAGTGGTGTTCCGCTTTCGTCATAAACAGGGCTCCAGAGCGCTTGGTAACGGGCACAACGAATCCTGTCTGCGGGATAGTGACCATTCCCGCCTAGTGATGGCAATGCACGAGCAGTGGCAAAAGGCAAAGGAAGGCGCTTAGCATGCGGCTTGTGCGCAAAGCTTTCAGACTGCCAGAGAACCGTAGCTGTGGTAAGCCGGCTTGCTCATTTGACGTTAGATGTCACCTGCAAGAACTTCACCCGCATCTGATTTATGCTGCTACCTGTTGTTAGGCGACAACAAAAAAACATGTAGCAAAAGCTTTTTCCTGCCCTGTTTTGCTAGACCACGCTCTTCTGTGGCTCTTTAGTGCTTGCCAAACTCCTATGTGCGTGCTGCTGCTTCCATCTGACAAGGAGCACAGCCATCTGACAGCAGCTTTCAACTTGCCTAAGAAAGAGCTGGGCCATTTGAATGTTATGCAAATCTTTGTGTGTGTAAGGTGTAGGTGCCATCTCCTGACCAAGGTTTTCTCCAGGTTCAGTTTCTCCCTGCCAGACACATTGGAAACGTTTTTCTCTGGCATTCGCAGCAAGAATTGCAGATTGCTTAACTCAGGAGCTCTGAGAATGGAGCGGCAAGTGGTGATCCGCTTTCGTCATAAACAGTGCTCCAGAGCGCTTGGTAACGGGCACAATGAATCGTGTGTGCGGGATAGTGAGCATTCACGCCTAGTGCTGGCAATGCACGAGCACTGCCAAAAGGCAAAGGAAGGCGCTTAGCATGCGGCTTGTGCCCAAAGCATTCAGACTGCTGCAGCTGTGGAATGCCGGCTTGCTCATTTGACGTTAGGTGTCACCTGCAAGAACTTCAGCCGCATCTGGTTTATGCTGCTACCTGTTGTTAGGCGACAACAAGAGAACATGTAGCAAATGCTTTTTCCTGTTTCATTTTGCTATGCCACGCTCTTTTGTGGCTCTTTAGTGCTTGCCAAAGTGCTATGTGCGTGCTGCTGCTTTTATCTGACAAGGAGCACAGCCTTCTCACAGAAGCTTTCAACTTGCCTAAGAAAGAAATTGGCCATTTAGATGTGATGCATATATATTAGTGTGTTAGGTGTAGGTGCCATCTCCTGACAAAGGTGTTCTCCGGGTTCAGTTTCTCCCTGCTAGACACATTGGAAATGTTTTCCTCTGGCATTCGCAGCAAGAGTTGCAGATTGCTTAACCCAGGAGCTCTGAGAATGGAGCGGCAAGATGTGTTCCGCTTTCGTCATAAACAGTGCTCCAGAGCGCTTGGTAAGGGCACAACGAATCGTGTGTGCGGGATAGTGAGCATTCACGCCTAGTGCTGGTAATGCACGACCACTGCCAAAAGGCAAAGGAAGGCGCATAGCATGCGGCTTGTGCGCTTAGCTGTCAGAGTCCCGGAGGACCGTAGTTGTGGTAAGCCGGCTTGCTCATTTGACGTTAGGTGTCATCTGCAAGAACTTCACCCGCATCTGGTTTATGCTGCTACCTGTTGTTAGGCGACAACAAGGGCACATATAGCAAATGCTTTTTCCTGTTTCATTTTGCTATGCCACGCTCTTCTGTGGCTCTTTAGTGCTTGCCAAAGTGCTATGTGCGAGCTGCTGCTTCCATCTGACAAGGAGCACAGCCTTCTGACAGCAGCTTTCAACTTGCCTAAGAAAGAGCTTGGCCATTTAAATGTGATGCAAATCTGTGTGTGTGTAAGGTGCAGGTGCCAGCTCCTGACCAAGGTTTTCTCCAGGTTCAGTTTCTCCCTGCCAGACACATTGGAAATGTTTTCCTCTGGCATTCGCAGCAAGAGTTGCAGATTGCTTAACTCAGGAGCTCTGAGAGCGGAGCGGCAAGTGGTGTTCCGCTTTCGTCATAAACAGTGCTCCAGAGCGCTTGGTAACGGGCACAACGAATCCTGTCTGCGGGATAGTGAGCATTCACGCCTAGTGCTGGTAATGCACGAGCAGTGGCAAAAGGCAAAGGAAGGCGCTTAGCATGCGGCTTGTGCGCAAAGCTTTCAGACTGCCAGAGGACCACAGCTGTGGAATGCCGGCTTGCTGATTTGACGTTAGATGTCACCTGCAAGAACTTCAGCCGCATCTGGTTTATGCTGCTACCTGTTGTTAGGCGACAACAAGAGAACATGTAGCAAATGCTTTTTCCTGTTTCATTTTGCTATGCCACGCTCTTCTGTGGCTCTTTAGTGCTTGCCAAAGTGCTATGTGCGTGCTGCTGCTTTTATCTGACAAGGAGCACAGCCTTCTCACAGAAGCTTTCAACTTGCCTAAGAAAGAAATTGGCCATTTAGATGTGATGCATATATGTTAGTGTGTTAGGTGTAGGTGCCATCTCCTGACAAAGGTGTTCTCCGGGTTCAGTTTCTCCCTGCTAGACACATTGGAAATGTTTTCCTCTGGCATTCGCAGCAAGAGTTGCAGATTGCTTAACCCAGGAGCTCTGAGAATGGAGCGGCAAGTGGTGTTCCGCTTTCGTCATAAACAGTGCTCCAGAGCGCTTGGTAAGGGCACAACGAATCGTGTGTGCGGGATAGTGAGCATTCACGCCTAGTGCTGGTAATGCACGACCACTGCCAAAAGGCAAAGGAAGGCGCATAGCATGCGGCTTGTGCGCTTAGCTGTCAGAGTCCCGGAGGACCGTAGTTGTGGTAAGCCGGCTTGCTGATTTGACGTTAGATGTCACCTGCAAGAACTTCAGCCGCATCTGGTTTATGCTGCTACCTGTTGTTAGGCGACAACAAGAGCACATATAGCAAATGCTTTTTCCTGTTTCGTTTTGCTAGACCACACTCTTCTGTGGCTCTTTAATGCTTGCCAAACACCTATGTGCGTTCTGCTGCTTCCATCTGACAAGGAGCACAGCCATCTGACAGCAGCTTTCAACTTGCCTAAGAAAGAGCTTGGCCATTTAAATGTGATGCAAATCTCTGTGTGTGTAAGGTGCAGGTGCCAGCTCCTGACCAAGGTTTTCTCCAGGTTCAGTTTCTCCCTGCCAGAAGCATTGGAAATGTTTTCCTCTGGCATTCTCAGCAAGAGTTGCAGATTGCTTAACCCAGGATCTCTGAGAATGGAGCGGCAAGACGTGTTCCGCTTTCATCATAAACAGTGCTCCAGAGCGCTTGGTAACGGGCACATTGAAAAGTGTGTGCGGGATAGTGACCATTCCCGCCTAGTGCTGGCAATGCACGAGCAGTGGCAAAAGGCAAAGGAAGGCGCTTAGCATGCGGCTTGTGCGCAAAGCTTTCAGACTGCCAGAGGACCACAGCTGTGGAATGCCGGCTTGCTGATTTGACGTTAGATGTCACCTGCAAGAACTTCAGCCGCATCTGGTTTATGCTGCTACCTGTTGTTAGGCGACAACAAGAGAACATGTAGCAAATGCTTTTTCCTGTTTCATTTTGCTATGCCACGCTCTTCTGTGGCTCTTTAGTGCTTGCCAAAGTGCTATGTGCGTGCTGCTGCTTTTATCTGACAAGGAGCACAGCCTTCTCACAGAAGCTTTCAACTTGCCTAAGAAAGAAATTGGCCGTTTAGATGTGATGCATATATGTTAGTGTGTTAGGTGTAGGTGCCATCTCCTGACAAAGGTGTTCTCCGGGTTCAGTTTCTCCCTGCTAGACACATTGGAAATGTTTTCCTCTGGCATTCGCAGCAAGAGTTGCAGATTGCTTAACCCAGGAGCTCTGAGAATGGAGCGGCAAGTGGTGTTCCGCTTTCGTCATAAACAGTGCTCCAGAGCGCTTGGTAAGGGCACAACGAATCGTGTGTGCGGGATAGTGAGCATTCACGCCTAGTGCTGGTAATGCACGACCACTGCCAAAAGGCAAAGGAAGGCGCATAGCATGCGGCTTGTGCGCTTAGCTGTCAGAGTCCCGGAGGACCGTAGTTGTGGTAAGCCGGCTTGCTCATTTGACGTTAGATGTCACCTGCAAGAACTTCAGCCGCATCTGGTTTATGCTGCTACCTGTTGTTAGGCGACAACAAGAGCACATATAGCAAATGCTTTTTCCTGTTTCGTTTTGCTAGACCACACTCTTCTGTGGCTCTTTAATGCTTGCCAAACACCTATGTGCGTTCTGCTGCTTCCATCTGACAAGGAGCACAGCCATCTGACAGCAGCTTTCAACTTGCCTAAGAAAGAGCTTGGCCATTTAAATGTGATGCAAATCTGTGTGTGTGTAAGGTGTAGGTGCCAGCTCCTGACCAAGGTTTTCTCCAGGTTCAGTTTCTCCCTGCCAGAAGCATTGGAAATGTTTTCCTCTGGCATTCTCAGCAAGAGTTGCAGATTGCTTAACCCAGGATCTCTGAGAATGGAGCGGCAAGACGTGTTCCGCTTTCATCATAAACAGTGCTCCACAGCGCTTGGTAACGGGCACATTGAAAAGTGTGTGCGGGATAGTGACCATTCCCGCCTAGTGCTGGCAATGCACGAGCAGTGGCAAAAGGCAAAGGAAGGCGCTTAGCATGCGGCTTGTGCGCAAAGCTTTCAGACTGCCAGAGGACCACAGCTGTGGAATGCCGGCTTGCTGATTTGACGTTAGATGTCACCTGCAAGAACTTCAGCCGCATCTGGTTTATGCTGCTACCTGTTGTTAGGCGACAACAAGAGAACATGTAGCAAATGCTTTTTCCTGTTTCATTTTGCTATGCCACGCTCTTCTGTGGCTCTTTAGTGCTTGCCAAAGTGCTATGTGCGTGCTGCTGCTTTTATCTGACAAGGAGCACAGCCTTCTCACAGAAGCTTTCAACTTGCCTAAGAAAGAAATTGGCCATTTAGATGTGATGCATATATGTTAGTGTGTTAGGTGTAGGTGCCATCTCCTGACAAAGGTGTTCTCCGGGTTCAGTTTCTCCCTGCCAGACACATTGGAAATGTTTTCCTCTGGCATTCGCAGCAAGAGTTGCAGATTGCTTAACCCAGGAGCTCTGAGAATGGAGCGGCAAGTGGTGTTCCGCTTTCGTCATAAACAGTGCTCCAGAGCGCTTGGTAAGGGCACAACGAATCGTGTGTGCGGGATAGTGAGCATTCACGCCTAGTGCTGGTAATGCACGACCACTGCCAAAAGGCAAAGGAAGGCGCATAGCATGCGGCTTGTGCGCTTAGCTGTCAGAGTCCCGGAGGACTGTAGTTGTGGTAAGCCGGCTTGCTCATTTGACGTTAGGTGTCATCTGCAAGAACTTCACCCGCATCTGGTTTATGCTGCTACCTGTTGTTAGGCGACAACAAGGGCACATATAGCAAATGCTTTTTCCTGTTTCATTTTGCTATGCCACGCTCTTCTGTGGCTCTTTAGTGCTTGCCAAAGTGCTATGTGCGAGCTGCTGCTTCCATCTGACAAGGAGCACAGCCTTCTGACAGCAGCTTTCAACTTGCCTAAGAAAGAGCTTGGCCATTTAAATGTGATGCAAATCTGTGTGTGTGTAAGGTGCAGGTGCCAGCTCCTGACCAAGGTTTTCTCCAGGTTCAGTTTCTCCCTGCCAGACACATTGGAAATGTTTTCCTCTGGCATTCGCAGCAAGAGTTGCAGATTGCTTAACTCAGGAGCTCTGAGAGCGGAGCGGCAAGTGGTGTTCCGCTTTCGTCATAAACAGTGCTCCAGAGCGCTTGGTAACGGGCACAACGAATCCTGTCTGCGGGATAGTGACCATTCACTCCGAGTGCTGGCAATGCACGAGCAGTGGCAAAATGCAAAGGAAGGCGCTTAGCATGCGGCTTGTGCGCTTAGCTTTCAGACTGCCGGAGAACCGTAGCTGTGGTAAGCCGGCTTGCTCATTTGACGTTAGATGTCACCTGCAAGAACTTCAGCCGCATCTGGTTTATTCTGCTACCTGTTGTTAGGCGACAAAAGGGCACATGTAGCAAATGCTTTTTCCTGTTTCATTTTGCTATGCCACGCTCTTCTGTGGCTCTTTAGTGCTTGCCAAACTGCTATGTGCGTGCTGCTGCTTCCATCTGACAAGGGGCACAGCCTTCTGACAGCAGCATTCAACTTGCCTAAAAAAGAGCTTGGCCATTTAAATGTGATGCAAATCTCTGTGTGTGTAAGGTGCAGGCGCCAGCTCCTGACAAAAGTTTTCTCCAGGTTCAGTTTCTCCCTTCCAGACACATTGGAAATGTTTTCCTCTGGCATTCGCAGCAAGAGTTGCAGATTGCTTAACCCAGGAGCTCTGAGAATGGAGCGGCAAGTGGTGTTCCGCTTTCGTCATAAACAGTGCTCCAGAGCGCTTGGTAAGGGCACAACGAATCGTGTGTGCGGGATAGTGAGCATTCACGCCTAGTGCTGGTAATGCACGAGCACTGCCAAAAGGCAAAGGAAGGCGCATAGCATGCGGCTTGTGCGCTTAGCTGTCAGAGTCCCGGAGGACCGTAGTTGTGGTAAGCCGGCTTGCTGATTTGACGTTAGATGTCACCTGCAAGAACTTCAGCCGCATCTGGTTTATGCTGCTACCTGTTGTTAGGCGACAACAAGAGCACATATAGCAAATGCTTTTTCCTGTTTCGTTTTGCTAGACCACACTCTTCTGTGGCTCTTTAATGCTTGCCAAACACCTATGTGCGTTCTGCTGCTTCCATCTGACAAGGAGCACAGCCATCTGACAGCAGCTTTCAACTTGCCTAAGAAAGAGCTTGGCCATTTAAATGTGATGCAAATCTGTGTGTGTGTAAGGTGCAGGTGCCAGCTCCTGACCAAGGTTTTCTCCAGGTTCAGTTTCTCCCTGCCAGAAGCATTGGAAATATTTTCCTCTGGCATTCTCAGCAAGAGTTGCAGATTGCTTAACCCAGGATCTCTGAGAATGGAGCGGCAAGACGTGTTCCGCTTTCATCATAAACAGTGCTCCAGAGCGCTTGGTAACGGGCACATTGAAAAGTGTGTGCGGGATAGTGACCATTCCCGCCTAGTGCTGGCAATGCACGAGCAGTGGCAAAAGGCAAAGGAAGGCGCTTAGCATGCGGCTTGTGCGCAAAGCTTTCAGACTGCCAGAGGACCACAGCTGTGGAATGCCGGCTTGCTGATTTGACGTTAGATGTCACCTGCAAGAACTTCAGCCGCATCTGGTTTATGCTGCTACCTGTTGTTAGGCGACAACAAGAGAACATGTAGCAAATGCTTTTTCCTGTTTCATTTTGCTATGCCACGCTCTTCTGTGGCTCTTTAGTGCTTGCCAAAGTGCTATGTGCGTGCTGCTGCTTTTATCTGACAAGGAGCACAGCCTTCTCACAGAAGCTTTCAACTTGCCTAAGAAAGAAATTGGCCATTTAGATGTGATGCATATATGTTAGTGTGTTAGGTGTAGGTGCCATCTCCTGACAAAGGTGTTCTCCGGGTTCAGTTTCTCCCTGCCAGACACATTGGAAATGTTTTCCTCTGGCATTCGCAGCAAGAGTTGCAGATTGCTTAACCCAGGAGCTCTGAGAATGGAGCGGCAAGTGGTGTTCCGCTTTCGTCATAAACAGTGCTCCAGAGCGCTTGGTAAGGGCACAACGAATCGTGTGTGCGGGATAGTGACCATTCACTCCGAGTGCTGGCAATGCACGAGCAGTGGCAAAAGGCAAAGGAAGGCGCTTAGCATGCGGCTTGTGTGCAAAGCTTTCAGACTGCCGGAGAACCACAGCTGTGGTAAGCCCGCTTGCTGATTTGACGTTAGATGTCACCTGCAAGAACTTCACCCGCATCTGGTTTATGCTGCTACCTGTTCTTAGGCGACACAAAGGGCACATATAGCAAATGCTTTTTCCTGTTTCGTTTTGCTAGACCACACTCTTCTGTGGCTCTTTAATGCTTGCCAAACACCTATATGCGTGCTGCTGCTTCCATCTGACAAGGAGCACAGCCATCTGACAGCAGCTTTCAACTTGCCTAAGAAAGAGCTTGGCCATTTAAATGTGATGCAAATCTGTGTGTGTGTAAGGTGCAGGTGCCAGCTCCTGACCAAGGTTTTCTCCAGGTTCAGTTTCTCCCTGCCAGACACATTGGAAATGTTTTCCTCTGGCATTCGCATCAAGAGTTGCAGATTGCTTAACTCAGGAGCTCTGAGAGCGGAGCGGCAAGTGCTGTTCCGCTTTCGTCATAAACAGTGCTCCAGAGCGCTTGGTAACGGGCACAACGAATCGTGTGTGCGGGATAGTGAGCATTCACGCCTAGTGCTGGCAATGCACGAGCAGTGGCAAAAGGCAAAGGAAGGCGCATAGCATGCGGCTTGTGCGCTTAGCTGTCAGAGTGCCGGAGGACCGTAGTTGTGGTAAGCCGGCTTGCTCATTTGACGTTAGGTGTCATCTGCAAGAACTTCACCCGCATCTGGTTTATACTGCTACCTGTTGTTAGGCGACAACAAGGGCACATATAGCAAATGCTTTTTCCTGTTTCATTTTGCTATGCCACGCTCTTCTGTGGCTCTTTAGTGCTTGCCAAAGTGCTATGTGCGAGCTGCTGCTTCCATCTGACAAGGAGCACAGCCTTCTGACAGCAGCTTTCAACTTGCCTAAGAAACAGCTTGGACATTTAGATGTGATGCAAATCTTTGTGTGTGTGTAAGGTGCAGGTGCAAGCTCCTGACAAAGGTGTTTTCTAGGTCCAGTTTCAATCTGCCAGACGCATTGGGAATGTCTTCCTCTATCATTGGCGCCAAGAGTCGCAGATTACTTAACTGAGGAGCTCTGAGAATGGAACGGCAAGAGGTGTTCCGCTTACGTCATAAACAGTGCTCCAGAGCGCTTAGCAACTGGCACAACGAAACGTGTCTGTGGGATAGTGGCCATTCCCACCTAGTGCTGGCAATGCATGAGCACTGCTAAAAGGCAAAGGAAGGCGCTTAGCATCCGGCTTGTACTCAAAGCTTTCAGAGTGCCAGAGGACCGCAGCTGTGGTAAGCCGGCTTGCTCATTTGACGTTAGATGTCGCCTGCAAGAACTTCACCCCCATCTGGTTTATGCTGCTACCTGTTGTTAGGCGACAACAAGAGCACATGTAGCAAATGCTTTTTCCTGACCCGTTTTGCTCGACCACGCTCTTCTCCGGCTCTTTAGTGCTTGCCAAACTGCTGTGTGCGTGCTGCTGCTTCCATCTGACAAGGAGCACAGCCATCTGACAGCAGCTTTCAACTTGCCTAAGAAAGAGCTTGGCTATTTAGATGTTATGCAAATCTGTGTGTGTGTAAGGTGTAGGTGCCATCTCCTGACCAAGGTTTTCTCCAGGTTCAGTTTCTCCTTGCCAGACACATTGGAAATGTTTTCCTCTGGCATTCGCATCAAGTGTTGCAGATTGCTTAACTCAGGAGCTCTGAGAATGGAGCGGCAAGACGTGTTCCGCTTTCATCATAAACAGTGCTCAAGAGTGCGTGGTAACGGGCACAACGAATCCTGTCTGCGGGATAGTGAGCATTCACTCCAAGTGCTGGCAATGCACGAGCACTGCCAAAAGGCAAAGGAAGGCGCTTAGCATGCGGCTTGTGCGCAAAGCTTTCAGACTGCTAGAGAACCGTAGCTGTGGTAAGCCGGCTTGCTCGTTTGACGTTAGATGTCACCTGCAAGAACTTCAGCCGCATCTGGTTTATGCTGCTACCTGTTGTTAGGCGACAACAAGAGAACATGTAGCAAATGCTTTTTCCTGCCCTGTTTTGCTAGACCACGCTCTTCTGCGGCTCTTTAGTGCTTGCCAAAGTGCTATGTGCGTGCTGCTGCTTCCATCTGACAAGGAGCACAGCCTTCTGACAGCAGCTTTCAACTTGCCTAAGAAAGAGCTTGGCCATTTAGATGTGATGCAAATCTGTGTGTGTGTAATGTGCACATGCATGCTCCTGACAAAGGTTTTCTCCAGGTTCAGTTTCTCCCTGCCAGACACATTGGAAATGTTTTCCTCTGGCATTCGCAGCAAGAGTTGCAGATTGCTTAACTCAGGAGCTCTGAGAATGGAGCGGCAAGATGTGTTCCGCTTTCGTCATAAACAGTGCTCCAGAGCGCTTGGTAACGGGCACAACGAATCGTGTCTGCGGGATAGTGAGCATTCACGCCTAGTGCTGGTAATGCACGAGCACTGCCAAAAGGCAAAGGAAGGCGCATAGCATGCGGCTTGTGCGCTTAGCTGTCAGAGTCCCGGAGGACCGTAGTTGTGGTAAGCCGGCTTGCTCATTTGACGTTAGGTGTCATCTGCAAGAACTTCACCCGCATCTGGTTTATGCTGCTACCTGTTGTTAGGCGACAACAAGGGCTCATATAGCAAATGCTTTTTCCTGTTTCATTTTGCTATGCCACGCTCTTCTGTGGCTCTTTAGTGCTTGCCAAAGTGCTATGTGCGAGCTGCTGCTTCCATCTGACAAGGAGCACAGCCTTCTGACAGCAGCTTTCAACTTGCCTAAGAAAGAGCTTGGCCATTTAAATGTGATGCAAATCTGTGTGTGTGTAAGGTGCAGGTGCCAGCTCCTGACCAAGGTTTTCTCCAGGTTCAGTTTCTCCCTGCCAGACACATTGGAAATGTTTTCCTCTGGCATTCGCAGCAAGAGTTGCAGATTGCTTAACTCAGGAGCTCTGAGAGCGGAGCGGCAAGTGCTGTTCCGCTTTCGTCATAAACAGTGCTCCAGAGCGCTTGGTAACGGGCACAACGAATCGTGTGTGCGGGATAGTGAGCATTCACGCCTAGTGCTGGCAATGCACGAGCACTGCCAAAAGGCAAAGGAAGGCGCTTAGCATGCGGCTTGTGCCCAAAGCATTCAGACTGCTGCAGCTGTGGAATGCCGGCTTGCTGATTTGACGTTAGATGTCACCTGCAAGAACTTCAGCCGCATCTGGTTTATGCTGCTACCTGTTGTTAGGCGACAACAAGAGAACATGTAGCAAATGCTTTTTCCTGCCCTGTTTTGCTAGGCCACGCTCTTCTGTGGCTCTTTAGTGCTTGCCAAACTCCTATGTGCGTGCTGCTGCTTCCATCTGACAAGGAGCACAGCCATCTGACAGCAGCATTCAACTTGCCTAAGAAAGAGCTGGGCCTTTTAAAATTATGCAAATCTTTGTGTGTGTGTAAGGTGCAGGTGCAAGCTCCTGACAAAGGTGTTTTCTAGGTCCAGTTTCAATCTGCCAGACGCATTGGAAATGTCTTCCTCTATCATTCGCACCGAGAGTCGCAGATTACTTAACTGAGGAGCTCTGAGAATGGAACGGCAAGAGGTGTTCCGCTTACGTCATAAACAGTGCTCCAGAGCGCTTAGCAACTGGCACAACGAAACGTGTCTGTGGGATAGTGGCCATTCCCACCTAGTGCTGGCAATGCATGAGCACTGCTAAAAGGCAAAGGAAGGCGCTTAGCATCCGGCTTGTACTCAAAGCTTTCAGAGTGCCAGAGGACCGCAGCTGTGGTAAGCCGGCTTGCTGATTTGACGTTAGATGTCGCCTGCAAGAACTTCACCCCCATCTGGTTTATGCTGCTACCTGTTGTTAGGCGACAACAAGAGCACATGTAGCAAATGCTTTTTCCTGACCCGTTTTGCTAGACCACGCTCTTCTCCGGCTCTTTAGTGCTTGCCAAACTGCTGTGTGCGTGCTGCTGCTTCCATCTGACAAGGAGCACAGCCATCTGACAGCAGCTTTCAACTTGCCTAAGAAAGAGCTTGGCTATTTAGATGTTATGCAAATCTGTGTGTGTGTAAGGTGTAGGTGCCATCTCCTGACCAAGGTGTTCTCCAAGTTCAGTTTCTCCCTGCCAGACACATTGGAAATGTTTTCCTCTGGCATTCGCAGCAAGAGTTGCAGATTGCTTAACTCAGGAGCTCTGAGAGCGGAGCGGCAAGTGGTGTTCCGCTTTCGTCATAAACAGTGCTCCAGAGCGCTTGGTAACGGGCACAACGAATCCTGTCTGCGGGATAGTGACCATTCCCGCCTAGTGCTGGCAATGCACGAGCAGTGGCAAAATGCAAAGGAAGGCGCTTAGCATGCGGCTTGTGCGCTTAGCTTTCAGACTGCCGGAGAACCGTAGCTGTGGTAAGCCGGCTTGCTCATTTGACGTTAGATGTCACCTGCAAGAACTTCAGCCGCATCTGGTTTATTCTGCTACCTGTTGTTAGGCGACAAAAGGGCACATGTAGCAAATGCTTTTTCCTGTTTCATTTTGCTATGCCACGCTCTTCTGTGGCTCTTTAGTGCTTGCCAAAGTGCTATGTGCGTGCTGCTGCTTCCATCTGACAAGGAGCACAGCCATCTGACAGCAGCTTTCAACTTGCCTAAGAAAGAGCTTGGCCATTTAAATGTGATGCAAATCTGTGTGTGTGTAAGGTGCAGGTGCCAGCTCCTGACCAAGGTTTTCTCCAGGTTCAGTTTCTCCCTGCCAGACACATTGGAAATGTTTTCCTCTGGCATTCTCAGCAAGAGTTGCAGATTGCTTAACCCAGGATCTCTGAGAATGGAGCGGCAAGACGTGTTCCGCTTTCATCATAAACAGTGCTCCAGAGCGCTTGGTAACGGGCACATTGAAAAGTGTGTGCGGGATAGTGACCATTCCCGCCTAGTGCTGGCAATGCACGAGCAGTGGCAAAAGGCAAAGGAAGGCGCTTAGCATGCGGCTTGTGCGCAAAGCTTTCAGACTGCCAGAGGACCACAGCTGTGGAATGCCGGCTTGCTCATTTGACGTTAGATGTCACCTGCAAGAACTTCAGCCGCATCTGGTTTATGCTGCTACCTGTTGTTAGGCGACAACAAGAGAACATGTAGCAAATGCTTTTTCCTGTTTCATTTTGCTATGCCACGCTCTTCTGTGGCTCTTTAGTGCTTGCCAAAGTGCTATGTGCGTGCTGCTGCTTTTATCTGACAAGGAGCACAGCCTTCTCACAGAAGCTTTCAACTTGCCTAAGAAAGAAATTGGCCATTTAGATGTGATGCATATATGTTAGTGTGTTAGGTGTAGGTGCCATCTCCTGACAAAGGTGTTCTCCGGGTTCAGTTTCTCCCTGCCAGACACATTGGAAATGTTTTCCTCTGGCATTCGCAGCAAGAGTTGCAGATTGCTTAACCCAGGAGCTCTGAGAATGGAGCGGCAAGATGTGTTCCGCTTTCGTCATAAACAGTGCTCCAGAGCGCTTGGTAAGGGCACAACGAATCGTGTGTGCGGGATAGTGAGCATTCACGCCTAGTGCTGGTAATGCACGACCACTGCCAAAAGGCAAAGGAAGGCGCATAGCATGCGGCTTGTGCGCTTAGCTGTCAGAGTCCCGGAGGACCGTAGTTGTGGTAAGCCGGCTTGCTCATTTGACGTTAGGTGTCATCTGCAAGAACTTCACCCGCATCTGGTTTATGCTGCTACCTGTTGTTAGGCGACAACAAGGGCACATATAGCAAATGCTTTTTCCTGTTTCATTTTGCTATGCCACGCTCTTCTGTGGCTCTTTAGTGCTTGCCAAAGTGCTATGTGCGAGCTGCTGCTTCCATCTGACAAGGAGCACAGCCATCTGACAGCAGCTTTCAACTTGCCTAAGAAAGAGCTTGGCCATTTAAATGTGATGCAAATCTGTGTGTGTGTAAGGTGCAGGTGCCAGCTCCTGACCAAGGTTTTCTCCAGGTTCAGTTTCTCCCTGCCAGACACATTGGAAATGTTTTCCTCTGGCATTCGCAGCAAGAGTTGCAGATTGCTTAACTCAGGAGCTCTGAGAGCGGAGCGGCAAGAGGTGTTCCGCTTTCGTCATAAACAGTGCTCCAGAGCGCTTGGTAACGGGCACAACGAATCCTGTCTGCGGGATAGTGACCATTCCCGCCTAGTGCTGGCAATGCACGAGCAGTGGCAAAATGCAAAGGAAGGCGCTTAGCATGCGGCTTGTGCGCTTAGCTTTCAGACTGCCGGAGAACCGTAGCTGTGGTAAGCCGGCTTGCTCATTTGACGTTAGATGTCACCTGCAAGAACTTCAGCCGCATCTGGTTTATTCTGCTACCTGTTGTTAGGCGACAAAAGGGCACATGTAGCAAATGCTTTTTCCTGTTTCATTTTGCTATGCCACGCTCTTCTGTGGCTCTTTAGTGCTTGCCAAACTGCTATGTGCGTGCTGCTGCTTCCATCTGACAAGGGGCACAGCCTTCTGACAGCAGCATTCAACTTGCCTAAAAAAGAGCTTGGCCATTTAAATGTGATGCAAATCTCTGTGTGTGTAAGGTGCAGGCGCCAGCTCCTGACAAAAGTTTTCTCCAGGTTCAGTTTCTCCCTGCCAGACACATTGGAAATGTTTTCCTCTGGCATTCGCAGCAAGAGTTGCAGATTGCTTAACCCAGGAGCTCTGAGAATGGAGCGGCAAGTGGTGTTCCGCTTTCGTCATAAACAGTGCTCCAGAGCGCTTGGTAAGGGCACAACGAATCGTGTGTGCGGGATAGTGAGCATTCACGCCTAGTGCTGGTAATGCACGAGCAGTGGCAAAAGGCAAAGGAAGGCGCTTAGCATGCGGCTTGTGCGCAAAGCTTTCAGACTGCCAGAGGACCACAGCTGTGGAATGCCGGCTTGCTGATTTGACGTTAGATGTCACCTGCAAGAACTTCACCCGCATCTGGTTTATGCTGCTACCTGTTGTTAGGCGACAACAAGAGAACATGTAGCAAATGCTTTTTCCTGTTTCATTTTGCTATGCCACGCTCTTCTGTGGCTCTTTAGTGCTTGCCAAAGTGCTATGTGCGTTCTGCTGCTTCCATCTGACAAGGAGCACAGCCATCTGACAGCAGCTTTCAACTTGCCTAAGAAAGAGCTTGGCCATTTAAATGTGATGCAAATCTGTGTGTGTGTAAGGTGCAGGTGCCAGCTCCTGACCAAGGTTTTCTCCAGGTTCAGTTTCTCCCTGCCAGAAGCATTGAAAATGTTTTCCTCTGGCATTCTCAGCAAGAGTTGCAGATTGCTTAACCCAGGATCTCTGAGAATGGAGCGGCAAGACGTGTTCCGCTTTCATCATAAACAGTGCTCCAGAGCGCTTGGTAACGGGCACATTGAAAAGTGTGTGCGGGATAGTGACCATTCCCGCCTAGTGCTGGCAATGCACGAGCAGTGGCAAAAGGCAAAGGAAGGCGCTTAGCATGCGGCTTGTGCGCAAAGCTTTCAGACTGCCAGAGGACCACAGCTGTGGAATGCCGGCTTGCTCATTTGACGTTAGATGTCACCTGCAAGAACTTCAGCCGCATCTGGTTTATGCTGCTACCTGTTGTTAGGCGACAACAAGAGAACATGTAGCAAATGCTTTTTCCTGTTTCATTTTGCTATGCCACGCTCTTCTGTGGCTCTTTAGTGCTTGCCAAAGTGCTATGTGCGTGCTGCTGCTTTTATCTGACAAGGAGCACAGCCTTCTCACAGAAGCTTTCAACTTGCCTAAGAAAGAAATTGGCCATTTAGATGTGATGCATATATGTTAGTGTGTTAGGTGTAGGTGCCATCTCCTGACAAAGGTGTTCTCCGGGTTCAGTTTCTCCCTGCCAGACACATTGGAAATGTTTTCCTCTGGCATTCGCAGCAAGAGTTGCAGATTGCTTAACCCAGGAGCTCTGAGAATGGAGCGGCAAGATGTGTTCCGCTTTCGTCATAAACAGTGCTCCAGAGTGCTTGGTAAGGGCACAACGAATCGTGTGTGCGGGATAGTGAGCATTCACGCCTAGTGCTGGTAATGCACGACCACTGCCAAAAGGCAAAGGAAGGCGCATAGCATGCGGCTTGTGCGCTTAGCTGTCAGACTGCCGGAGAACCGTAGCTGTGGTAAGCCGGCTTGCTCATTTGACGTTAGATGTCACCTGCAAGAACTTCACCCGCATCTGGTTTATTCTGCTACCTGTTGTTAGGCGACAAAAGGGCACATGTAGCAAATGCTTTTTCCTGTTTCATTTTGCTATGCCACGCTCTTCTGTGGCTCTTTAGTGCTTGCCAAACTGCTATGTGCGTGCTGCTGCTTCCATCTGACAAGGGGCACAGCCTTCTGACAGCAGCATTCAACTTGCCTAAAAAAGAGCTTGGCCATTTAAATGTGATGCAAATCTCTGTGTGTGTAAGGTGCAGGCGCCAGCTCCTGACAAAAGTTTTCTCCAGGTTCAGTTTCTCCCTGCCAGACACATTGGAAATGTTTTCCTCTGGCATTCGCAGCAAGAGTTGCAGATTGCTTAACCCAGGAGCTCTGAGAATGGAGCGGCAAGTGGTGTTCCGCTTTCGTCATAAACAGTGCTCCAGAGCGCTTGGTAAGGGCACAACGAATCGTGTGTGCGGGATAGTGAGCATTCACGCCTAGTGCTGGTAATGCACGAGCAGTGGCAAAAGGCAAAGGAAGGCGCTTAGCATGCGGCTTGTGCGCAAAGCTTTCAGACTGCCAGAGGACCACAGCTGTGGAATGCCGGCTTGCTGATTTGACGTTAGATGTCACCTGCAAGAACTTCAGCCGCATCTGGTTTATGCTGCTACCTGTTGTTAGGCGACAACAAGAGAACATGTAGCAAATGCTTTTTCCTGTTTCATTTTGCTATGCCACGCTCTTCTGTGGCTCTTTAGTGCTTGCCAAACACCTATGTGCGTTCTGCTGCTTCCATCTGACAAGGAGCACAGCCATCTGACAGCAGCTTTCAACTTGCCTAAGAAAGAGCTTGGCCATTTAAATGTGATGCAAATCTGTGTGTGTGTAAGGTGCAGGTGCCAGCTCCTGACCAAGGTTTTCTCCAGGTTCAGTTTCTCCCTGCCAGAAGCATTGGAAATGTTTTCCTCTGGCATTCTCAGCAAGAGTTGCAGATTGCTTAACCCAGGATCTCTGAGAATGGAGCGGCAAGACGTGTTCCGCTTTCATCATAAACAGTGCTCCAGAGCGCTTGGTAACGGGCACATTGAAAAGTGTGTGCGGGATAGTGACCATTCCCGCCTAGTGCTGGCAATGCACGAGCAGTGGCAAAAGGCAAAGGAAGGCGCTTAGCATGCGGCTTGTGCGCAAAGCTTTCAGACTGCCAGAGGACCACAGCTGTGGAATGCCGGCTTGCTCATTTGACGTTAGATGTCACCTGCAAGAACTTCAGCCGCATCTGGTTTATTCTGCTACCTGTTGTTAGGCGACAAAAGGGCACATGTAGCAAATGCTTTTTCCTGTTTCATTTTGCTATGCCACGCTCTTCTGTGGCTCTTTAGTGCTTGCCAAACTGCTGTGTGCGTGCTGCTGCTTCCATCTGACAAGGAGCACAGCCATCTGACAGCAGCTTTCAACTTGCCTAAGAAAGAGCTTGGCTATTTAGATGTGATGCAAATCTGTGTGTGTGTAAGGTGTAGGTGCCATCTCCTGACCAAGGTTTTCTCCAGGTTCAGTTTCTCCTTGCCAGACACATTGGAAATGTTTTCCTCTGGCATTCGCATCAAGTGTTGCAGATTGCTTAACTCAGGAGCTCTGAGAATGGAGCGGCAAGACGTGTTCCGCTTTCATCATAAACAGTGCTCAAGAGTGCGTGGTAACGGGCACAACGAATCCTGTCTGCGGGATAGTGAGCATTCACTCCAAGTGCTGGCAATGCACGAGCACTGCCAAAAGGCAAAGGAAGGCGCTTAGCATGCGGCTTGTGCGCAAAGCTTTCAGACTGCTAGAGAACCGTAGCTGTGGTAAGCCGGCTTGCTCGTTTGACGTTAGATGTCACCTGCAAGAACTTCAGCCGCATCTGGTTTATGCTGCTACCTGTTGTTAGGCGACAACAAGAGAACATGTAGCAAATGCTTTTTCCTGCCCTGTTTTGCTAGACCACGCTCTTCTGCGGCTCTTTAGTGCTTGCCAAAGTGCTATGTGCGTGCTGCTGCTTCCATCTGACAAGGAGCACAGCCTTCTGACAGCAGCTTTCAACTTGCCTAAGAAAGAGCTTGGCCATTTAGATGTGATGCAAATCTGTGTGTGTGTAATGTGCACATGCATGCTCCTGACAAAGGTTTTCTCCAGGTTCAGTTTCTCCCTGCCAGACACATTGGAAATGTTTTCCTCTGGCATTCGCAGCAAGAGTTGCAGATTGCTTAACTCAGGAGCTCTGAGAATGGAGCGGCAAGATGTGTTCCGCTTTCGTCATAAACAGTGCTCCAGAGCGCTTGGTAACGGGCACAACGAATCGTGTCTGCGGGATAGTGAGCATTCACGCCTAGTGCTGGTAATGCACGAGCACTGCCAAAAGGCAAAGGAAGGCGCATAGCATGCGGCTTGTGCGCTTAGCTGTCAGAGTCCCGGAGGACCGTAGTTGTGGTAAGCCGGCTTGCTCATTTGACGTTAGGTGTCATCTGCAAGAACTTCACCCGCATCTGGTTTATGCTGCTACCTGTTGTTAGGCGACAACAAGGGCACATATAGCAAATGCTTTTTCCTGTTTCATTTTGCTATGCCACGCTCTTCTGTGGCTCTTTAGTGCTTGCCAAAGTGCTATGTGCGAGCTGCTGCTTCCATCTGACAAGGAGCACAGCCTTCTGACAGCAGCTTTCAACTTGCCTAAGAAAGAGCTTGGCCATTTAAATGTGATGCAAATCTGTGTGTGTGTAAGGTGCAGGTGCCAGCTCCTGACCAAGGTTTTCTCCAGGTTCAGTTTCTCCCTGCCAGACACATTGGAAATGTTTTCCTCTGGCATTCGCAGCAAGAGTTGCAGATTGCTTAACTCAGGAGCTCTGAGAGCGGAGCGGCAAGTGCTGTTCCGCTTTCGTCATAAACAGTGCTCCAGAGCGCTTGGTAACGGGCACAACGAATCGTGTCTGCGGGATAGTGAGCATTCACTCCGAGTGCTGGCAATGCACGAGCACTGCCAAAAGGCAAAGGAAGGCGCTTAGCATGCGGCTTGTGCCCAAAGCATTCAGACTGCTGCAGCTGTGGAATGCCGGCTTGCTGATTTGACGTTAGATGTCACCTGCAAGAACTTCAGCCGCATCTGGTTTATGCTGCTACCTGTTGTTAGGCGACAACAAGAGAACATGTAGCAAATGCTTTTTCCTGCCCTGTTTTGCTAGGCCACGCTCTTCTGTGGCTCTTTAGTGCTTGCCAAACTCCTATGTGCGTGCTGCTGCTTCCATCTGACAAGGAGCACAGCCATCTGACAGCAGCATTCAACTTGCCTAAGAAAGAGCTGGGCCTTTTAAAATTATGCAAATCTTTGTGTGTGTGTAAGGTGCAGGTGCAAGCTCCTGACAAAGGTGTTTTCTAGGTCCAGTTTCAATCTGCCAGACGCATTGGAAATGTCTTCCTCTATCATTCGCACCGAGAGTCGCAGATTACTTAACTGAGGAGCTCTGAGAATGGAACGGCAAGAGGTGTTCCGCTTACGTCATAAACAGTGCTCCAGAGCGCTTAGCAACTGGCACAACGAAACGTGTCTGTGGGATAGTGGCCATTCCCACCTAGTGCTGGCAATGCATGAGCACTGCTAAAAGGCAAAGGAAGGCGCTTAGCATCCGGCTTGTACTCAAAGCTTTCAGAGTGCCAGAGGACCGCAGCTGTGGTAAGCCGGCTTGCTGATTTGACGTTAGATGTCGCCTGCAAGAACTTCACCCCCATCTGGTTTATGCTGCTACCTGTTGTTAGGCGACAACAAGAGCACATGTAGCAAATGCTTTTTCCTGACCCGTTTTGCTAGACCACGCTCTTCTGTGGCTCTTTAGTGCTTGCCAAACTGCTGTGTGCGTGCTGCTGCTTCCATCTGACAAGGAGCACAGCCATCTGACAGCAGCTTTCAACTTGCCTAAGAAAGAGCTTGGCTATTTAGATGTTATGCAAATCTGTGTGTGTGTAAGGTGTAGGTGCCATCTCCTGACCAAGGTGTTCTCCAAGTTCAGTTTCTCCCTGCCAGACACATTGGAAATGTTTTCCTCTGGCATTCGCAGCAAGAGTTGCAGATTGCTTAACTCAGGAGCTCTGAGAGCGGAGCGGCAAGTGGTGTTCCGCTTTCGTCATAAACAGTGCTCCAGAGCGCTTGGTAACGGGCACAACGAATCCTGTCTGCGGGATAGTGACCATTCCCGCCTAGTGCTGGCAATGCACGAGCAGTGGCAAAATGCAAAGGAAGGCGCTTAGCATGCGGCTTGTGCGCTTAGCTTTCAGACTGCCGGAGAACCGTAGCTGTGGTAAGCCGGCTTGCTCATTTGACGTTAGATGTCACCTGCAAGAACTTCAGCCGCATCTGGTTTATTCTGCTACCTGTTGTTAGGCGACAAAAGGGCACATGTAGCAAATGCTTTTTCCTGTTTCATTTTGCTATGCCACGCTCTTCTGTGGCTCTTTAGTGCTTGCCAAAGTGCTATGTGCGTGCTGCTGCTTCCATCTGACAAGGAGCACAGCCATCTGACAGCAGCTTTCAACTTGCCTAAGAAAGAGCTTGGCCATTTAAATGTGATGCAAATCTGTGTGTGTGTAAGGTGCAGGTGCCAGCTCCTGACCAAGGTTTTCTCCAGGTTCAGTTTCTCCCTGCCAGACACATTGGAAATGTTTTCCTCTGGCATTCTCAGCAAGAGTTGCAGATTGCTTAACCCAGGATCTCTGAGAATGGAGCGGCAAGACGTGTTCCGCTTTCATCATAAACAGTGCTCCAGAGCGCTTGGTAACGGGCACATTGAAAAGTGTGTGCGGGATAGTGACCATTCCCGCCTAGTGCTGGCAATGCACGAGCAGTGGCAAAAGGCAAAGGAAGGCGCTTAGCATGCGGCTTGTGCGCAAAGCTTTCAGACTGCCAGAGGACCACAGCTGTGGAATGCCGGCTTGCTCATTTGACGTTAGATGTCACCTGCAAGAACTTCAGCCGCATCTGGTTTATGCTGCTACCTGTTGTTAGGCGACAACAAGAGAACATGTAGCAAATGCTTTTTCCTGTTTCATTTTGCTATGCCACGCTCTTCTGTGGCTCTTTAGTGCTTGCCAAAGTGCTATGTGCGTGCTGCTGCTTTTATCTGACAAGGAGCACAGCCTTCTCACAGAAGCTTTCAACTTGCCTAAGAAAGAAATTGGCCATTTAGATGTGATGCATATATGTTAGTGTGTTAGGTGTAGGTGCCATCTCCTGACAAAGGTGTTCTCCGGGTTCAGTTTCTCCCTGCCAGACACATTGGAAATGTTTTCCTCTGGCATTCGCAGCAAGAGTTGCAGATTGCTTAACCCAGGAGCTCTGAGAATGGAGCGGCAAGATGTGTTCCGCTTTCGTCATAAACAGTGCTCCAGAGCGCTTGGTAAGGGCACAACGAATCGTGTGTGCGGGATAGTGAGCATTCACGCCTAGTGCTGGTAATGCACGAGCACTGCCAAAAGGCAAAGGAAGGCGCATAGCATGCGGCTTGTGCGCTTAGCTGTCAGAGTCCCGGAGGACCGTAGTTGTGGTAAGCCGGCTTGCTCATTTGACGTTAGGTGTCATCTGCAAGAACTTCACCCGCATCTGGTTTATGCTGCTACCTGTTGTTAGGCGACAACAAGGGCACATATAGCAAATGCTTTTTCCTGTTTCATTTTGCTATGCCACGCTCTTCTGTGGCTCTTTAGTGCTTGCCAAAGTGCTATGTGCGAGCTGCTGCTTCCATCTGACAAGGAGCACAGCCTTCTGACAGCAGCTTTCAACTTGCCTAAGAAAGAGCTTGGCCATTTAAATGTGATGCAAATCTATGTGTGTGTAAGGTGCAGGTGCCAGCTCCTGACCAAGGTTTTCTCCAGGTTCAGTTTCTCCCTGCCAGACACATTGGAAATGTTTTCCTCTGGCATTCGCATCAAGAGTTGCAGATTGCTTAACTCAGGAGCTCTGAGAGCGGAGCGGCAAGTGCTGTTCCGCTTTCGTCATAAACAGTGCTCCAGAGCGCTTGGTAACGGGCACAACGAATCGTGTGTGCGGGATAGTGAGCATTCACGCCTAGTGCTGGCAATGCACGAGCACTGCCAAAAGGCAAAGGAAGGCGCTTAGCATGCGGCTTGTGCCCAAAGCATTCAGACTGCTGCAGCTGTGGAATGCCGGCTTGCTGATTTGACGTTAGATGTCACCTGCAAGAACTTCACCCGCATCTGGTTTATGCTGCTACCTGTTGTTAGGCGACAACAAGAGAACATGTAGCAAATGCTTTTTCCTGCCCTGTTTTGCTAGACCACGCTCTTCTGTGGCTCTTTAGTGCTTGCCAAACTCCTATGTGCGTGCTGCTGCTTCCATCTGACAAGGAGCACAGCCATCTGACAGCAGCATTCAACTTGCCTAAGAAAGAGCTGGGCCTTTTAAAATTATGCAAATCTTTGTGTGTGTGTAAGGTGCAGGTGCAAGCTCCTGACAAAGGTGTTTTCTAGGTCCAGTTTCAATCTGCCAGACGCATTGGAAATGTCTTCCTCTATCATTCGCACCGAGAGTCGCAGATTACTTAACTGAGGAGCTCTGAGAATGGAACGGCAAGAGGTGTTCCGCTTACGTCATAAACAGTGCTCCAGAGCGCTTAGCAACTGGCACAACGAAACGTGTCTGTGGGATAGTGGCCATTCCCACCTAGTGCTGGCAATGCATGAGCACTGCTAAAAGGCAAAGGAAGGCGCTTAGCATCCGGCTTGTACTCAAAGCTTTCACAGTGCCAGAGGACCGCAGCTGTGGTAAGCCGGCTTGCTCATTTGACGTTAGATGTCGCCTGCAAGAACTTCACCCCCATCTGGTTTATGCTGCTACCTGTTGTTAGGCGACAACAAGAGCACATGTAGCAAATGCTTTTTCCTGACCCGTTTTGCTAGACCACGCTCTTCTCCGGCTCTTTAGTGCTTGCCAAACTGCTGTGTGCGTGCTGCTGCTTCCATCTGACAAGGAGCACAGCCATCTGACAGCAGCTTTCAACTTGCCTAAGAAAGAGCTTGGCTATTTAGATGTTATGCAAATCTGTGTGTGTGTAAGGTGTAGGTGCCATCTCCTGACCAAGGTGTTCTCCAAGTTCAGTTTCTCCCTGCCAGACACATTGGAAATGTTTTCCTCTGGCATTCGCAGCAAGAGTTGCAGATTGCTTAACTCAGGAGCTCTGAGAGCGGAGCGGCAAGTGGTGTTCCGCTTTCGTCATAAACAGTGCTCCAGAGCGCTTGGTAACGGGCACAACGAATCGTGTCTGCGGGATAGTGACCATTCCCGCCTAGTGCTGGCAATGCACGAGCAGTGGCAAAATGCAAAGGAAGGCGCTTAGCATGCGGCTTGTGCGCTTAGCTTTCAGACTGCCGGAGAACCGTAGCTGTGGTAAGCCGGCTTGCTCATTTGACGTTAGATGTCACCTGCAAGAACTTCAGCCGCATCTGGTTTATTCTGCTACCTGTTGTTAGGCGACAAAAGGGCACATGTAGCAAATGCTTTTTCCTGTTTCATTTTGCTATGCCACGCTCTTCTGTGGCTCTTTAGTGCTTGCCAAAGTGCTATGTGCGTGCTGCTGCTTCCATCTGACAAGGGGCACAGCCTTCTGACAGCAGCATTCAACTTGCCTAAAAAAGAGCTTGGCCATTTAAATGTGATGCAAATCTCTGTGTGTGTAAGGTGCAGGCGCCAGCTCCTGACAAAAGTTTTCTCCAGGTTCAGTTTCTCCCTGCCAGACACATTGGAAATGTTTTCCTCTGGCATTCGCAGCAAGAGTTGCAGATTGCTTAACCCAGGAGCTCTGAGAATGGAGCGGCAAGTGGTGTTCCGCTTTCGTCATAAACAGGGCTCCAGAGCGCTTGGTAACGGGCACAGCGAATCGTGTGTGCGGGATAGTGACCATTCCCGCCTAGTGCTGGCAATGCACGAGCAGTGGCAAAAGGCAAAGGAAGGCGCTTAGCATGCGGCTTGTGCGCAAAGCTTTCAGACTGCCAGAGAACCGTAGCTGTGGTAAGCCGGCTTGCTCATTTGACGTTAGATGTCACCTGCAAGAACTTCACCCGCATCTGATTTATGCTGCTACCTGTTGTTAGGCGACAACAAAAAAACATGTAGCAAAAGCTTTTTCCTGCCCTGTTTTGCTAGACCACGCTCTTCTGTGGCTCTTTAGTGCTTGCCAAACTCCTATGTGCGTGCTGCTGCTTCCATCTGACAAGGAGCACAGCCATCTGACAGCAGCTTTCAACTTGCCTAAGAAAGAGCTGGGCCATTTGAATGTTATGCAAATCTTTGTGTGTGTAAGGTGCAGGTGCCATCTCCTGACCAAGGTTTTCTCCAGGTTCAGTTTCTCCCTGCCAGACACATTGGAAACGTTTTCCTCTGGCATTCGCAGCAAGAGTTGCAGATTGCTTAACTCAGGAGCTCTGAGAATGGAGCGGCAAGTGGTGATCCGCTTTCGTCATAAACAGTGCTCCAGAGCGCTTGGTAACGGGCACATTGAAAAGTGTGTGCGGGATAGTGACCATTCCCGCCTAGTGCTGGCAATGCACGAGCAGTGGCAAAATGCAAAGGAAGGCGCTTAGCATGCGGCTTGTGCGCAAAGCTTTCAGACAGCCAGAGGACCACAGCTGTGGAATGCCGGCTTGCTCATTTGACGTTAGATGTCACCTGCAAGAACTTCACCCGCATCTGATTTATGCTGCTACCTGTTGTTAGGCGACAACAAAAAGACATGTAGCAAAAGCTTTTTCCGGCCCTGTTTTGCTAGACCACGCTCTTCTGTGGCTCTTTAGTGCTTGCCAAACTCCTATATGCGTGCTGCTGCTTCCATCTGACAAGGAGCACAGCCATCTGACAGCAGCTTTCAACTTGCCTAAGAAAGAGCTGGGCCATTTGAATGTTATGCAAATCTTTGTGTGTGTAAGGTGTAGGTGCCATCTCCTGACCAAGGTTTTCTCCAGGTTCAGTTTCTCCCTGCCAGACACATTGGAAACGTTTTCCTCTGGCATTCGCAGCAAGAGTTGCAGATTGCTTAACTCAGGAGCTCTGAGAATGGAGCGGCAAGTGGTGATCCGCTTTCGTCATAAACAGTGCTCCAGAGCGCTTGGTAACGGGCACAAGGAATCGTGTGTGCGGGATAGTGAGCATTCACGCCTAGTGCTGGCAATGCACGAGCACTGCCAAAAGGCAAAGGAAGGCGCTTAGCATGCGGCTTGTGCCCAAAGCATTTAGACTGCTGCAGCTGTGGAATGCCGGCTTGCTCATTTGACGTTAGGTGTCACCTGCAAGAACTTCACCCGCATCTGGTTTATGCTGCTACCTGTTGTTAGGCGACAACAAGAGCACATATAGCAAATGCTTTTTCCTGTTTCGTTTTGCTAGACCACACTCTTCTGTGGCTCTTTAATGCTTGCCAAACACCTATGTGCGTTCTGCTGCTTCCATCTGACAAGGAGCACAGCCATCTGACAGCAGCTTTCAACTTGCCTAAGAAAGAGCTTGGCCATTTAAATGTGATGCAAATCTGTGTGTGTGTAAGGTGCAGGCGCCAGCTCCTGACCAAGGTTTTCTCCAGGTTCAGTTTCTCCCTGCCAGACACATTGGAAATGTTTTCCTCTGGCATTCGCAGCAAGAGTTGCAGATTGCTTAACCCAGGAGCTCTGAGAATGGAGCGGCAAGATGTGTTCCGCTTTCGTCATAAACAGTGCTCCAGAGCGCTTGGTAAGGGCACAACGAATCGTGTGTGCGGGATAGTGAGCATTCACGCCTAGTGCTGGTAATGCACGAGCACTGCCAAAAGGCAAAGGAAGGCGCATAGCATGCGGCTTGTGCGCTTAGCTGTCAGAGTCCCGGAGGACCGTAGTTGTGGTAAGCCGGCTTGCTCATTTGACGTTAGGTGTCATCTGCAAGAACTTCACCCGCATCTGGTTTATGCTGCTACCTGTTGTTAGGCGACAACAAGGGCACATATAGCAAATGCTTTTTCCTGTTTCATTTTGCTATGCCACGCTCTTCTGTGGCTCTTTAGTGCTTGCCAAAGTGCTATGTGCGAGCTGCTGCTTCCATCTGACAAGGGGCACAGCCTTCTGGCAGCAGCTTTCAACTTGCCTAAGAAAGAGCTTGGCCATTTAAATGTGATGCAAATCTGTGTGTGTGTAAGGTGCAGGTGCCAGCTCCTGACCAAGGTTTTCTCCAGGTTCAGTTTCTCCCTGCCAGACACATTGGAAATGTTTTCCTCTGGCATTCGCAGCAAGAGTTGAAGATTGCTTAACTCAGGAGCTCTGAGAGCGGAGCGGCAAGTGCTGTTCCGCTTTCATCATAAACAGTGCTCCAGAGCGCTTGGTAACGGGCACAACGAATCGTGTGTGCGGGATAGTGAGCATTCACGCCTAGTGCTGGCAATGCACGAGCACTGCCAAAAGGCAAAGGAAGGCGCTTAGCATGCGGCTTGTGCCCAAAGCATTCAGACTGCTGCAGCTGTGGAATGCCGGCTTGCTGATTTGACGTTAGATGTCACCTGCAAGAACTTCACCCGCATCTGGTTTATGCTGCTACCTGTTGTTAGGCGACAACAAGAGAACATGTAGCAAATGCTTTTTCCTGCCCTGTTTTGCTAGGCCACGCTCTTCTGTGGCTCTTTAGTGCTTGCCAAACTCCTATGTGCGTGCTGCTGCTTCCATCTGACAAGGAGCACAGCCATCTGACAGCAGCATTCAACTTGCCTAAGAAAGAGCTGGGCCTTTTAAAATTATGCAAATCTTTGTGTGTGTGTAAGGTGCAGGTGCAAGCTCCTGACAAAGGTGTTTTCTAGGTCCAGTTTCAATCTGCCAGACGCATTGGAAATGTCTTCCTCTATCATTCGCACCGAGAGTCGCAGATTACTTAACTGAGGAGCTCTGAGAATGGAACGGCAAGAGGTGTTCCGCTTACGTCATAAACAGTGCTCCAGAGCGCTTAGCAACTGGCACAACGAAACGTGTCTGTGGGATAGTGGCCATTCCCACCTAGTGCTGGCAATGCATGAGCACTGCTAAAAGGCAAAGGAAGGCGCTTAGCATCCGGCTTGTACTCAAAGCTTTCAGAGTGCCAGAGGACCGCAGCTGTGGTAAGCCGGCTTGCTCATTTGACGTTAGATGTCGCCTGCAAGAACTTCACCCCCATCTGGTTTATGCTGCTACCTGTTGTTAGGCGACAACAAGAGCACATGTAGCAAATGCTTTTTCCTGACCCGTTTTGCTCGACCACGCTCTTCTCCGGCTCTTTAGTGCTTGCCAAACTGCTGTGTGCGTGCTGCTGCTTCCATCTGACAAGGAGCACAGCCATCTGACAGCAGCTTTCAACTTGCCTAAGAAAGAGCTTGGCTATTTAGATGTTATGCAAATCTGTGTGTGTGTAAGGTGTAGGTGCCATCTCCTGACCAAGGTGTTCTCCAAGTTCAGTTTCTCCCTGCCAGACACATTGGAAATGTTTTCCTCTGGCATTCGCAGCAAGAGTTGCAGATTGCTTAACTCAGGAGCTCTGAGAGCGGAGCGGCAAGTGGTGTTCCGCTTTCGTCATAAACAGTGCTCCAGAGCGCTTGGTAACGGGCACAACGAATCGTGTGTGCGGGATAGTGAGCATTCACGCCTAGTGCTGGCAATGCACGAGCAGTGGCAAAATGCAAAGGAAGGCGCTTAGCATGCGGCTTGTGCGCTTAGCTTTCAGACTGCCGGAGAACCGTAGCTGTGGTAAGCCGGCTTGCTCATTTGACGTTAGATGTCACCTGCAAGAACTTCAGCCGCATCTGGTTTATTCTGCTACCTGTTGTTAGGCGACAAAAGGGCACATGTAGCAAATGCTTTTTCCTGTTTCATTTTGCTATGCCACGCTCTTCTGTGGCTCTTTAGTGCTTGCCAAACTGCTATGTGCGTGCTGCTGCTTCCATCTGACAAGGGGCACAGCCTTCTGACAGCAGCATTCAACTTGCCTAAAAAAGAGCTTGGCCATTTAAATGTGATGCAAATCTGTGTGTGTGTAAGGTGCAGGCGCCAGCTCCTGACAAAAGTTTTCTCCAGGTTCAGTTTCTCCCTGCCAGACACATTGGAAATGTTTTCCTCTGGCATTCGCAGCAAGAGTTGCAGATTGCTTAACCCAGGAGCTCTGAGAATGGAGCGGCAAGTGGTGTTCCGCTTTCGTCATAAACAGGGCTCCAGAGCGCTTGGTAACGGGCACAACGAATCGTGTGTGCGGGATAGTGACCATTCCCGCCTAGTGCTGGCAATGCACGAGCAGTGGCAAAAGGCAAAGGAAGGCGCTTAGCATGCGGCTTGTGCGCAAAGCTTTCAGACTGCCAGAGAACCGTAGCTGTGGTAAGCCGGCTTGCTCATTTGACGTTAGATGTCACCTGCAAGAACTTCACCCGCATCTGATTTATGCTGCTACCTGTTGTTAGGCGACAAAAGGGCACATGTAGCAAATGCTTTTTCCTGTTTCATTTTGCTATGCCACGCTCTTCTGTGGCTCTTTAGTGCTTGCCAAACTGCTATGTGCGTGCTGCTGCTTCCATCTGACAAGGGGCACAGCCTTCTGACAGCAGCATTCAACTTGCCTAAGAAAGAGCTTGGCCATTTAAATGTGATGCAAATCTCTGTGTGTGTAAGGTGCAGGCGCCAGCTCCTGACAAAAGTTTTCTCCAGGTTCAGTTTCTCCCTGCCAGACACATTGGAAATGTTTTCCTCTGGCATTCGCAGCAAGAGTTGCAGATTGCTTAACCCAGGTGCTCTGAGAATGGAGCGGCAAGTGGTGTTCCGCTTTCGTCATAAACAGGGCTCCAGAGCGCTTGGTAACGGGCACAACGAATCGTGTGTGCGGGATAGTGACCATTCCCGCCTAGTGCTGGCAATGCACGAGCAGTGGCAAAAGGCAAAGGAAGGCGCTTAGCATGCGGCTTGTGCGCAAAGCTTTCAGACTGCCAGAGAACCGTAGCTGTGGTAAGCCGGCTTGCTCATTTGACGTTAGATGTCACCTGCAAGAACTTCACCCGCATGTGATTTATGCTGCTACCTGTTGTTAGGCGACAACAAAAAAACATGTAGCAAAAGCTTTTTCCTGCCCTGTTTTGCTAGACCACGCTCTTCTGTGGCTCTTTAGTGCTTGCCAAACTCCTATGTGCGTGCTGCTGCTTCCATCTGACAAGGAGCACAGCCATCTGACAGCAGCATTCAACTTGCCTAAGAAAGAGCTTGGCCATTTAAATGTGATGCAAATCTCTGTGTGTGTAAGGTGCAGGTGCCATCTCCTGACCAAGGTTTTCTCCAGGTTCAGTTTCTCCCTGCCAGACACATTGGAAACGTTTTCCTCTGGCATTCGCAGCAAGAGTTGCAGATTGCTTAACTCAGGAGCTCTGAGAATGGAGCGGCAAGTGGTGATCCGCTTTCGTCATAAACAGTGCTCCAGAGCGCTTGGTAACGGGCACAATGAATCGTGTGTGCGGGATAGTGAGCATTCACGCCTAGTGCTGGCAAAGCACGAGCACTACCAAAAGGCAAAGGAAGGCGCTTAGCATGCGGCTTGTGCCCAAAGCATTCAGACTGCTGCAGCTGTGGAATGCCGGCTTGCTCATTTGACGTTAGGTGTCACCTGCAAGAACTTCACCCGCATCTGGTTTATGCTGCTACCTGTTGTTAGGCGACAACAAGAGCACATATAGCAAATGCTTTTTCCTGTTTCGTTTTGCTAGACCACACTCTTCTGTGGCTCTTTAATGCTTGCCAAACACCTATGTGCGTTCTGCTGCTTCCATCTGACAAGGAGCACAGCCATCTGACAGCAGCTTTCAACTTGCCTAAGAAAGAGCTTGGCCATTTAAATGTGATGCAAATCTGTGTGTGTGTAAGGTGCAGGCGCCAGCTCCTGACCAAGGTTTTCTCCAGGTTCAGTTTCTCCCTGCCAGACACATTGGAAATGTTTTCCTCTGGCATTCGCAGCAAGAGTTGCAGATTGCTTAACCCAGGAGCTCTGAGAATGGAGCGGCAAGATGTGTTCCGCTTTCGTCATAAACAGTGCTCCAGAGCGCTTGGTAAGGGCACAACGAATCGTGTGTGCGGGATAGTGAGCATTCACGCCTAGTGCTGGTAATGCACGAGCACTGCCAAAAGGCAAAGGAAGGCGCATAGCATGCGGCTTGTGCGCTTAGCTGTCAGAGTCCCGGAGGACCGTAGTTGTGGTAAGCCGGCTTGCTCATTTGACGTTAGGTGTCATCTGCAAGAACTTCACCCGCATCTGGTTTATGCTGCTACCTGTTGTTAGGCGACAACAAGGGCACATATAGCAAATGCTTTTTCCTGTTTCATTTTGCTATGCCACGCTCTTCTGTGGCTCTTTAGTGCTTGCCAAAGTGCTATGTGCGAGCTGCTGCTTCCATCTGACAAGGGGCACAGCCTTCTGGCAGCAGCTTTCAACTTGCCTAAGAAAGAGCTTGGCCATTTAAATGTGATGCAAATCTGTGTGTGTGTAAGGTGCAGGTGCCAGCTCCTGACCAAGGTTTTCTCCAGGTTCAGTTTCTCCCTGCCAGACACATTGGAAATGTTTTCCTCTGGCATTCGCAGCAAGAGTTGAAGATTGCTTAACTCAGGAGCTCTGAGAGCGGAGCGGCAAGTGCTGTTCCGCTTTCATCATAAACAGTGCTCCAGAGCGCTTGGTAACGGGCACAACGAATCGTGTGTGCGGGATAGTGAGCATTCACGCCTAGTGCTGGCAATGCACGAGCACTGCCAAAAGGCAAAGGAAGGCGCTTAGCATGCGGCTTGTGCCCAAAGCATTCAGACTGCTGCAGCTGTGGAATGCCGGCTTGCTGATTTGACGTTAGATGTCACCTGCAAGAACTTCACCCGCATCTGGTTTATGCTGCTACCTGTTGTTAGGCGACAACAAGAGAACATGTAGCAAATGCTTTTTCCTGCCCTGTTTTGCTAGGCCACGCTCTTCTGTGGCTCTTTAGTGCTTGCCAAACTCCTATGTGCGTGCTGCTGCTTCCATCTGACAAGGAGCACAGCCATCTGACAGCAGCATTCAACTTGCCTAAGAAAGAGCTGGGCCTTTTAAAATTATGCAAATCTTTGTGTGTGTGTAAGGTGCAGGTGCAAGCTCCTGACAAAGGTGTTTTCTAGGTCCAGTTTCAATCTGCCAGACGCATTGGAAATGTCTTCCTCTATCATTCGCACCGAGAGTCGCAGATTACTTAACTGAGGAGCTCTGAGAATGGAACGGCAAGAGGTGTTCCGCTTACGTCATAAACAGTGCTCCAGAGCGCTTAGCAACTGGCACAACGAAACGTGTCTGTGGGATAGTGGCCATTCCCACCTAGTGCTGGCAATGCATGAGCACTGCTAAAAGGCAAAGGAAGGCGCTTAGCATCCGGCTTGTACTCAAAGCTTTCAGAGTGCCAGAGGACCGCAGCTGTGGTAAGCCGGCTTGCTCATTTGACGTTAGATGTCGCCTGCAAGAACTTCACCCCCATCTGGTTTATGCTGCTACCTGTTGTTAGGCGACAACAAGAGCACATGTAGCAAATGCTTTTTCCTGACCCGTTTTGCTCGACCACGCTCTTCTCCGGCTCTTTAGTGCTTGCCAAACTGCTGTGTGCGTGCTGCTGCTTCCATCTGACAAGGAGCACAGCCATCTGACAGCAGCTTTCAACTTGCCTAAGAAAGAGCTTGGCTATTTAGATGTTATGCAAATCTGTGTGTGTGTAAGGTGTAGGTGCCATCTCCTGACCAAGGTGTTCTCCAAGTTCAGTTTCTCCCTGCCAGACACATTGGAAATGTTTTCCTCTGGCATTCGCAGCAAGAGTTGCAGATTGCTTAACTCAGGAGCTCTGAGAGCGGAGCGGCAAGTGGTGTTCCGCTTTCGTCATAAACAGTGCTCCAGAGCGCTTGGTAACGGGCACAACGAATCGTGTGTGCGGGATAGTGAGCATTCACGCCTAGTGCTGGCAATGCACGAGCAGTGGCAAAATGCAAAGGAAGGCGCTTAGCATGCGGCTTGTGCGCTTAGCTTTCAGACTGCCGGAGAACCGTAGCTGTGGTAAGCCGGCTTGCTCATTTGACGTTAGATGTCACCTGCAAGAACTTCAGCCGCATCTGGTTTATTCTGCTACCTGTTGTTAGGCGACAAAAGGGCACATGTAGCAAATGCTTTTTCCTGTTTCATTTTGCTATGCCACGCTCTTCTGTGGCTCTTTAGTGCTTGCCAAACTGCTATGTGCGTGCTGCTGCTTCCATCTGACAAGGGGCACAGCCTTCTGACAGCAGCATTCAACTTGCCTAAAAAAGAGCTTGGCCATTTAAATGTGATGCAAATCTGTGTGTGTGTAAGGTGCAGGCGCCAGCTCCTGACAAAAGTTTTCTCCAGGTTCAGTTTCTCCCTGCCAGACACATTGGAAATGTTTTCCTCTGGCATTCGCAGCAAGAGTTGCAGATTGCTTAACCCAGGAGCTCTGAGAATGGAGCGGCAAGTGGTGTTCCGCTTTCGTCATAAACAGGGCTCCAGAGCGCTTGGTAACGGGCACAACGAATCGTGTGTGCGGGATAGTGACCATTCCCGCCTAGTGCTGGCAATGCACGAGCAGTGGCAAAAGGCAAAGGAAGGCGCTTAGCATGCGGCTTGTGCGCAAAGCTTTCAGACTGCCAGAGAACCGTAGCTGTGGTAAGCCGGCTTGCTCATTTGACGTTAGATGTCACCTGCAAGAACTTCACCCGCATCTGATTTATGCTGCTACCTGTTGTTAGGCGACAAAAGGGCACATGTAGCAAATGCTTTTTCCTGTTTCATTTTGCTATGCCACGCTCTTCTGTGGCTCTTTAGTGCTTGCCAAACTGCTATGTGCGTGCTGCTGCTTCCATCTGACAAGGGGCACAGCCTTCTGACAGCAGCATTCAACTTGCCTAAGAAAGAGCTTGGCCATTTAAATGTGATGCAAATCTCTGTGTGTGTAAGGTGCAGGCGCCAGCTCCTGACAAAAGTTTTCTCCAGGTTCAGTTTCTCCCTGCCAGACACATTGGAAATGTTTTCCTCTGGCATTCGCAGCAAGAGTTGCAGATTGCTTAACCCAGGTGCTCTGAGAATGGAGCGGCAAGTGGTGTTCCGCTTTCGTCATAAACAGGGCTCCAGAGCGCTTGGTAACGGGCACAACGAATCGTGTGTGCGGGATAGTGACCATTCCCGCCTAGTGCTGGCAATGCACGAGCAGTGGCAAAAGGCAAAGGAAGGCGCTTAGCATGCGGCTTGTGCGCAAAGCTTTCAGACTGCCAGAGAACCGTAGCTGTGGTAAGCCGGCTTGCTCATTTGACGTTAGATGTCACCTGCAAGAACTTCACCCGCATGTGATTTATGCTGCTACCTGTTGTTAGGCGACAACAAAAAAACATGTAGCAAAAGCTTTTTCCTGCCCTGTTTTGCTAGACCACGCTCTTCTGTGGCTCTTTAGTGCTTGCCAAACTCCTATGTGCGTGCTGCTGCTTCCATCTGACAAGGAGCACAGCCATCTGACAGCAGCATTCAACTTGCCTAAGAAAGAGCTTGGCCATTTAAATGTGATGCAAATCTCTGTGTGTGTAAGGTGCAGGTGCCATCTCCTGACCAAGGTTTTCTCCAGGTTCAGTTTCTCCCTGCCAGACACATTGGAAACGTTTTCCTCTGGCATTCGCAGCAAGAGTTGCAGATTGCTTAACTCAGGAGCTCTGAGAATGGAGCGGCAAGTGGTGATCCGCTTTCGTCATAAACAGTGCTCCAGAGCGCTTGGTAACGGGCACAATGAATCGTGTGTGCGGGATAGTGAGCATTCACGCCTAGTGCTGGCAAAGCACGAGCACTACCAAAAGGCAAAGGAAGGCGCTTAGCATGCGGCTTGTGCCCAAAGCATTCAGACTGCTGCAGCTGTGGAATGCCGGCTTGCTCATTTGACGTTAGGTGTCACCTGCAAGAACTTCACCCGCATCTGGTTTATGCTGCTACCTGTTGTTAGGCGACAACAAGAGAACATATAGCAAATGCTTTTTCCTGTTTCGTTTTGCTAGACCACACTCTTCTGTGGCTCTTTAATGCTTGCCAAACACCTATGTGCGTTCTGCTGCTTCCATCTGACAAGGAGCACAGCCTTCTGACAGCAGCTTTCAACTTGTCTAAGAAAGGGCTTGGCTTAGGGTTAGGGTTAGGGTTAGGGTTAGGGTTAGGGTTAGGTTAGGGTTAGGTTAGGGTTAGGGTTAGGGTTAGGGTTAGGGTTAGGGTTAGGGTTAGGGTTAGGGTTAGGGTTAGGGTTAGGGTTAGGGTTAGGGTTAGGGTTAGGTTAGGGTTAGGGTTAGGGTTAGGGTTAGGGTTAGGGTTAGGGTTAGGGTTAGGGTTAGGGTTAGGGTTAGGGTTAGGGTTAGGGTTAGGGTTAGGGTTAGGGTTAGGGTTAGGGTTAGGGTTAGGGTTAGGGTAGGTTAGGGTTAGGGTTAGGGTTAGGGTTAGGGTTAGGGTTAGGGTTAGGGTTAGGGTTAGGGTTAGGGTTAGGGTTAGGGTTAGGGTTAGGGTTAGGGGTTAGGGTTAGGGTTAGGGTTAGGGTTAGGGTTAGGGTTAGGGTTAGGGTTAGGGTTAGGGTTAGGGTTAGGGTTAGGGTTAGGGTTAGGGTTAGGGTTAGGGTTAGGGTTAGGGTTAGGGTTAGGGTTAGGGTTAGGGTTAGGGTTAGGGTTAGGGTTAGGGTTAGGGTTAGGGTTAGGGTTAGGGTTAGGGTTAGGGTTAGGGTTAGGGTTAGGGTTAGGGTTAGGTTAGGGTTAGGGTTAGGTTAGGGTTAGGGTTAGGGTTAGGGTTAGGGTTAGGGTTAGGGTTAGGGTTAGGGTTAGGGTTAGGTTAGGGTTAGGGTTAGGGTTAGGGTTAGGGTTAGGGTTAGGGTTAGGGTTAGGGTTAGGGTTAGGGTTAGGGTTAGGGTTAGGGTTAGGGTTAGGGTTAGGGTTAGGGTTAGGGTTAGGGTTAGGGTTAGGGTTAGGGTTAGGGTTAGGGTTAGGGTTAGGGTTAGGGTTAGGGTTAGGGTTAGGGTTAGGGTTAGGGTTAGGGTTAGGGTTAGGGTTAGGGTTAGGGTTAGGGTTAGGGTTAGGGTTAGGGTTAGGGTTAGGGTTAGGGTTAGGGTTAGGTTAGGGTTAGGGTTAGGGTTAGGGTTAGGGTTAGGGTTAGGGTTAGGGTTAGGGTTAGGGTTAGGGTTAGGGTTAGGGTTAGGGTTAGGGTTAGGGTTAGGGTTAGGGTTAGGGTTAGGGTTAGGGTTAG